>NC_134502.1:28240132-28603425 GCF_040206685.1 Ascaphus truei | reverse complement strand
AAGAGGTCCCTACAACGTTTATACAACGATTTATATCATAGCCACAGCACTGCATGATCTGCAAACATGCCAGGAGGGGAGAGGACCATTTCATAATGGAAGTTGTACAGATATTCAGAATCTCAAACCATGGCAGGTAAGAATTGCTGTTAATCATTTGTTTAATGTGAAGGTAAAAAAAAGCCCTGATGGGCAAGTCTGTTGATGGTCATTTATCAATGTGTCTTTGTAACTGCGGAGGCCGAAATGAAGTATTTGAAAGTCCATATTCTCCCCCTTGTCTCCTCTATCAGATGGTAGGTGGGGCCATTTACAGCCGATTAACCAACCTTACAATGTTTTCCCAGCTATTTATTTTTAAAAGTCCCAAAGTCCACAGTAGAGGGCTCACATGGAAACACCTGCAGTTTTTTCTCACTTTTCCCCACTCCACTGGGCAGCACAGAGCTGTTTTAAATGCAGGTTACAAAGGATATTATCAGAAAACATGTCTTATCAGAATCTTCTCAAGTATTGTTCTTTTAGGTCCACTAATATACCACAAAAGGTATCTCTCTGTCTCCCCTTCTCTTTCCTCCATCTCATCCATCCCTCTCTTACCCCCTCTCCCTCCACCTCTCTCTTCCCCCCCCTCTCCCTCTCTCTACCCCCCCCCCTGTAATGCCAGCTGTGCGTAGCAGAGGTGTAATCAAATCCATATTTCTTTAAGTGAGCAAGAAAGGAAAACAATAAAAGCGCCAAAACAAACAACACAATCTAAGATATAATAGTTATTACACAAAATAGTGGAAAGTGATGGCAGATAAAAAAATCCCTTCCCCTGATGAAAGGTCCACAAGGGACCTGAAACGTTGTTCCTCCTCAGTTCTTGGCTGACACATTAAATGGAGAATTGCATGGTGAACGTATGAGTAGAGATGTCCTCAGTACCTCTTTCCCAGAGGAGACCAGCATTTTGAAGAATGTGTTTGTCTATGTTGTGTTGGCTGCGGAAGCCGGATTCCCCTCGTATGAAACTCCTACCCTGCACGTTGTAACTGTACTGATTAAAATCACTGCCCAAAGTAACTGGTGAATACAGTGATAAATTAATAAGATACATCTCAAACCCAAGTGATGCCAATACTCAGTATCCAAACCACTATGAACTAAATTTTTAAAAAGGGAGTATTAGGCACAAACTGGATAGAGATACATGAATATACTGCGATTTAACCCGTGAAGTAAGGTCAAATGAACAATCGGAATATTCTCTAATAACAAATTCCTCCATGTTCTGGGACATCTGCTAGTTTGGCTGCTGGTACGGTGGCATCAGAGCTCGAGAAAATGACATCACACATGATGTTGCCAATAAGAATGCCAAGTAATGTTGTATGCACACCATAAGTAATTTAAGCAATACAGTTATCGGTGCTCCTGTGATCAGGGATAGCCTGTGAATAATCCGATGACTGTACTGTACAGCCGTTGGCTTAATAAATAGATTAGAACATCCGCAGTGTCATGTGTGGCTTTTCTTTGCCAATAAGAATGCCACCACCGGTGGAATGATGTCTCCCAATATCCGACTTCCTGGCAGGGTCGCTGACATTAGATTCTGTTTAGCAGATGTTTTGAGTCCAGTGGTGTGGATGTTCCTTCACCTGGAGGTTACTCGGTTTAGTGGCACAGGGGTAAGGAAGGGATGTTATAATCTTTGTGGTTGAACCTGAGCCTACGCAGACTTTTCCCGGAAGAAGTGAGGAACGGGAATACACATCCCCCTGTTTGGAGCGGGGGAATAACAGAGATTTAGGATTACACACACAAAACAGAACGGGTGCGAGCACAAGAGAAAATAACAACACACAATGTCCCATTATGTGAGGCTGCCATTAAGAATCCCACCACTGGTGGACAGACGTCTCTCAATATCCATCTTCCTGGCAGGGTCGAGAAATTGAATTCTGTTCAGTAGACATTTTCAGGCCATTAAGGGCAAATAAATGAGGGATGATACTTCTCCCCCCTGCAGCTGTTACACTACATCCAGAATGTACGGGTGAGGCTGAGCAATGGGAGAGAGGTCTTCTTTGATAGGAATGGGGACCCACCAGCAGTGTACGATATTGTGAACTGGCAGCTGGGGGCAGATGGCATGATGAGGCAGGTCACGGTGGGAAGCTACGATACCGCGGCCTCAGATGGAAACACCTTTAGTATCAATGCAAGTGCCGTGATGTGGGCATCAGGGAGAAGACAGGTATGCAGTGCCACGGCTTTCAGTGAGTTCTACGTGTACAGAACATGGCAGTGACAGTTTACTCAGGATAATAGAGATGATTATGTCTTAGAAATGTAAACTCACAAGTACAGTATTTACACTGGCGACACACTTTATTCGAGCTTGGCTAGTCCCACGAATTCGGGTATACCCGGGTGTATTGAGGTTTGTGACTGTTTTCTGCCCGAGTGCATTGAGTTATTTTCCAAGCAGGGATTGAAGCATTTTATTCCCGCTGGCTGGCTGCAATACTGCACAGTATATTTATATATACTGCATTACAATTCATGAATTTATGCCATCTGGTAGACACGCGAAGCATTGCAGCCTATTAAATCCTAATCATTATCATTTAACAGATCAGCCGCCCATCAGCCAGGTATGAACCCAGGCTGGGAAGGCAAATGCAACGGGGCTTGTCAGAGGTGAGGAGCGGCGCATTCCAGGTATCTGCCAGGTACATACCGGGTATTTGCTCGAATAAAGTGTGTCGGTGCAGTAAGTTGGTGAATCTTGTTTGAATCCCAGAGTCAGTTCTACTTGTTACCTTGGGTTAGTCACCTTATCAAACCAGAACCGTATATTTGATTATGAGGCTGTGACACTTTGTGCCTGTAGAATTCAGTGAATAACAGAATAGAGGATCATTTTCTAGATGTGTTTCTGTCCTCTGGAGAGCCACTTTTACCTCTTACGGGGGGGTTACCTATTATTCACTGTCTACGCCCTCACAGGCAACAATGGGCGATCCTATGGAGTCAGGGAGTGCAAATTCTTCCCTTCTACTGTTGAATTTTGTCTACAGCGCTGAATATATTGGCAGTGTTATAGAAGAAAAATAGTATTATTGGGAGGTGTTCAATCTTTACATTTACATCTGTGAATAACGTACTACATTTTTTCATTGTACATCGGATTTATTGTCCATGGAGTCTCTATCTCTCACAGGGGAATACAGTGAGCAGAGAGAAGTGACTTATGCCATATGGAATCTTTCTTTCCCATCATAAGTGATTGCAGTAGAACACAGAGAAGGGAGCTCTGCATCTGTCCATCTCCATGTAGGGTGAAACAGTGACATAGAGAGATATAAAACTGTCCATCCCATTGTATACCATCTTGTGACATGAACAGGGGAAAAACGGCAGTGCACTGCCAAGAAAACAAGGAGGAGGCTCACGGCAGCAGAAGCAAAGATTTATTTATGCCATAAAAAGATTGGACAAAGGTCCTCCCTAGCCTCAACAAGTAACCACCTACGCGTTTCGGACTCTATGCCCTTTCACAAGGTGTTGCCATACCCCTTCATTCTCACTATATGGGACATTTATTGTACTATTCTTTATTGGTGCGTGTGGCATTAAGTACTAGTCCCTTAAACCCTATTAGGGTAACTTTATTGTGTAATACAGATTATTGGGAGCTTCTCGACTGCAGATGTTACGAATACACTAAGGACTTGTCTTTCTGATGCACTGGCGTTCTACACATCCATCTTGTGAAATGCTTAACATGCATTGTCCTCCAGGTTCCTCAGTCAGTCTGCTGTCAGGACTGCACCGCTGGTTTCAGAAGGGTGTTGGGAAGAGGGGAGCCTGTCTGCTGCTTCCAATGTGTCCCCTGTCCCCAAGGAGAGATCTCCAACCAGACAGGTGAGCAGATCACAGATGCACGATAGACCAACCAAAAGACATTGGGTAGTCAAGGGTTTTTCACCTTTATCTTTCAGACTCCATTGACTGCTCGACGTGTCCATGGGATAAATGGCCCAATGTCCAGAGAAACAGATGCCTCCCAAAGACTATCGAGTTCCTCTCGTATGAAGAGCCCTTGGGTGCCACCTTGACTGCTGCCAGTGTCTTTTCCTCCATGATCCCAGTTTTAATCCTGAGACTTTTCATCCGTTATAAGAACACTCCCATTGTCAGAGCCAACAACTACACCCTCAGTTGTCTTCTCCTGGGGTCCCTGTCCCTCTGTTTCCTCTGCGCTTTGGCTTTCATTGGTTTCCCCCATCCTCAAAAGTGTCTTCTGCGCCAGGCTGCTTTTGGCATTGTATTTGCCCTCTGTGTCTCATGTATCTTGGCCAAAACAATTATGGTGGTCTTCGCTTTCATGGCAACCAAACCTGGGAGCAGGTTGCATAAATGGACAAGTCCTATGGTGTCCTACATGATAATTATCTTCTGCTCCCTTATTCAACTCCTCTTGTGTATCTCTTGGCTTGGTCTCGCCCCTCCCTCCCCAGAAAACAACATCAAAACCAAACCTGGTGTCATCATCATAGAGTGTAACGAGGGCTCCCCCTTTGCATTCTGGTGCATGCTGGGATATCTTGGCCTCCTGGCCACCATCAGTTTCACTGTTGCGTTCCTGGCAAGACAGCTACCTGAAAGCTTCAACGAAGCCAAGTTCATCACCTTTAGCATGCTGGGCTTCCTCAATGTCTGGGTGTCCTATATCCCGGCCTCTCTCAGTGCACGTGGCAAGTACACCGTGGCCATGGAGGTCTTCGCCATACTGTCCTCCAGCTGGGCTCTGGTGGTCTGCATGTTTGTGCCCAAATGTTTCATCATATTGTTCCGACCCGACATGAACTTGAGAGGACGTCTCATGGGGAAAGTCACAGGTTAAAATTAAGAGCAAATAAATAACTAAGATGTTATTTGTCAGTTCTTATATTATTTTTGTAATGTGGCAAAATTAATAAAGTACTCAATATTTTTAATATTTTCCATATCTGCACCTAATAACGACTCCTATTGCTCCATATCTTATTTCTATAACTCCTCCAATTGCCCCATATAATCACTTCCTATAACTCTTCCTATTGCTTCATGTTACTGTTCACTATAACTCCTCTGATCACCCCATATATCTGGTCCCTATAATTCCCATTACCCATATTACCTCTCCCTACAGTATAACTACTCCCTTTGCCCCATAAAACCGCACTTTATAACATTTCCATACAGTATATCCACTCCATGTAAATCCACCAATTGCTAAATATAAATGTTCCCTATAGCTCCTTGTATTTCTCTATATAACCTCTCCCTATAAGTCCTATTAATCCATATAATCTTACCATATACAGATGCAGCAGTCGTTATTCGTGTGCGCTGCTGTATTCCACATGGCATTAACGCAGACAATCGCCTCAGGCTCACGCGCTTATCGCGGTTGCTTTGTTTGAATTTGTGTTTATTTGTGTGCAATGAAATGAATGAATTGTAATGTGTACAGTACTGTAGAACAAAAAGGGGTTCCGGCGGATTCCAAATGGAATACAGTATAGTCCTGGAAATTCCAGACAGAAGGATGAGTGTCCAAGGAGATAAACTGGCAATTCCTCAGTCTTTTAGGTAGTCAGATGTTACTTCATCAGTATGGAAAGCGATATGAAATGAAAAAAGGGAGAAATATAGTGCAACACAGCTTACTCACTAATGACAAAACTTAAAACAAAACAATACAACACAATACAGGATGGACTAACCACAAATACACAAAAGCAAGGCTGAAATAAAAAACTTAGTTTACTACAACTCTAAAATATATTATAAAATGGATGGATGAGGGACTCAGGGTACGCCGATCCGGTGGAGTAAAATCAGAGTACTACTCACAAGATGGCTGAAGGTAATGCGCGATGGATAATGTGTCTTTAGATGCCCAGATCCTTAGGTGAGCTGGTGCACCTCTCCACGTTCCGGGCCTCCGTGACGCTTCAACCTGAAGTGACATCACCGGAAGTTACGTCACTGGTAGACGGGATTACTTCACGGAAGTCCAGGATGTGACGTCACCAGATGCTCCGTCACTGCTGGGCAGGATAACTCTGCAAGCGATCTCTCCTTCCCTTGCTTGAAGGACTCTGATAACTCAGAGCCCAAACCTTAAGTGTACCCCGACAAGAGAGTAAATTACTATTATATGTGTCAAGGGTTGATCATGAATCACTCCCTAGGATCTTCTCAATCAGCGCTGCTCCCTGCGCATGCGTGATCCAAACCTAGGCTTCTGATCCCGGGACCAGAATCAGTGTTCTCGTGTGTTAACGGAGGAAGGGAGCAGTGCTGATTGAGAAGATCCTAGGGAGTGATTCATGATCAACCCTTGACACATATAATAGTAATTTGCTCTCTTGTCGGGGTACGCGTGAGGTTTTGGCTCTGAGTTATTTGTCCCACAGTACAGCGCCGTGGCTAAACCGTTGAAAGACCTGTCACAGAAGCGACTCCCTGTTCTGGTAGCCCGGTCGCCTGCCTGTGAAACAGCATTTCAGGCATTCAAGACAGCGCTAGCCAGCACACCCATCCTTGCAGCCCCTGGCTATTCAAAACGATTTTTGGTGCAGTCCGATGCCTCCGATTACGGTATCGGTGCTGTACTCAGTCAAGTGGTGGAGGAGGCGGGAGAGCATCCTGTGGTGTACCTGAGCAGACAGTTACTTCCCACGGAGGCGGCTTATGCCACCATCGAGAAAGAATGTTTGGCCATAGTGTGGGCTCTGAGGAACCTGCAGCCCTGTTTGTATGGCCGGACATTCACAGGGATCACGGATCACAATCCCTTAAGTTGGTTGCAAAGGGTGTCTGTGGAAAATGGCAAGCTCCTTCGCTGGAGTCTTGCCCTGCAAGAATTTGACTTCACCATACAGCACAAGAAAGGCAGTGAGCATGGAAATGCAGATGGACTTTAACACCAGGACAGTCCCCACGAAATAATATCCTCAAGACGCCGGCCAGTTAAACCGCCAGACGATGCTATGGTAACACAGGCTGCAATTAAGTAGGGGAGGTGTGACAGTGAATGGGTTAACCATGCTTATAATATAGGTCAAGTCCACTTGGTTAACCCTGACCCGTGTGTTAGGGTCTTAGTGTGTCAGCTCTGGGACCCAGATGTCGAAAATGTATTACTGCAACTGTGTACAGATTTTGCGACATTAAAGAATGATGTGGTTTTTGCCTTTACTGGGATGCTGGGATCGGGAGATTTCTAGGTTGTAAGTTTCGGGGTGGGTTTGGCGGAGAAAGTCTGTGCAGAATGTGTCTATGTAGCGGGGTTCCGGAGTTATGGGATACCCCAAAAGTTGTATCCGGAGATTGAGTGATATCTTTGGAAACAGCTAAGCGCATTACTCCGCCAACCTCGGACCCTGGAAACATTCTTACGACTCACCACCAGAGTCCCTGCAGCAGAATCTTCCAGACAAGGTAAATGGGTATGAAGGGGTTAAAATATATCTGCAAGTATACACAGAGTCCTTAGTATAGCAGGGATTCCCCCGTATAGCAGAGGTACCCCACCTGCATGCCAAGGTATCCCTAGCCTAGAGTACGGGTTCAGGAAGATGCTCAAGCTAATGTTATAAAGCTGAACATGTTTGCAGTATTTTAAAAGTTTAAAAGTATTTTTCTAATGTGTGCCAGGAATGAGGCTAGTGAATGCAGGGAATATTTACACTCACGCCATTCGTGACACCAGAATAAGAACTCATAACTTCTAGCACACAGAAGACAGGGCACCACATCTTTAATTAAACTGGAATAGTAGTTTAATGTGTATAGATATTGATAACCTGTATATGAACTGAGGGCTTTCTAAGTCATGGATTCCTGAAGACCCAGATGGCTACTAGTTGGTGCCTCTGTGTCTGTCCGGAAGCCGTACTTGAAAGGCTCAGAGATGCCTAGGTGTTTGGACAGGAGGGGCACTGACGTTATTCTGGAGTACCCATATCCAATTTCGTTCCGGAAACGGATTTATTCGTTAGCCCCACTCCCAGTAAGTGTGTTACTCTTGAATTGTGTAACTTTGTGTGTCTGTCTTATACGAGAAATAAATTACCATTTATTTTACCATCTTGTTTTGCTCAATCAATTGATCCCAGTTATAAAAAGGTGTTGTAAAACCTGGTCTCCCGTGGCAGGAATTAGCAGCAGGATGTTAAGGTGTATAGGGAGAGGTATTAGCAGCAGGGTGTTAGGGTGTATAGGGAGAGGTATTAGCAGCGGGATGTTAGGGTGTATAGGGAGAGGTATTAGCAGCAGGGTGTTAGGGTGTATAGGGAGAGATATTAGCAGTGGGATGTTAGGGTGTATAGGGAGAGGTATTAGCAGCAGGGTGTTAGGGTGTATAGGGAGAGGTATTAACAGCAGGGTGTTAGGGTGTATAGGGAGAGGTATTAGTAGCGGGATGTTAGGGTGTATAGGGAGAGGTTTATTTATTTATTTATAAAATATTTTACCAGGAAGTAATACATTGAGAGTTACCTCTCGTTTTCAAGTATGTCCTGGGCACAGAGTAAAACAAATAATACATGGTTACAAATACAGTTACATAGATGAACAGGGTATACATTATGTACAAGACTAGATGCACAGTTAGAGATAATATATATTATGGGCGTATGAAACAGTTACAGACCAGATTAAAGTGTGAGACAGCCTTAGATTTGAAAGAACTTAAACTGGTGGTGGATGTGAGAGTCTCTGGTAGGTTGTTCCAGTTTTGGGGTGCACGGTAGGAGAAGGAGGAACGTCCGGATTAGCAGCAGGATGTTAGGGTGTATAGGGAGAGGTATTAGCAGCAGGGTGTTAGGGTGTATAGGGAGAGGTATTAGCAGCGGGATGTTAGGGTGTATAGGGAGAGGTATTAGCAGGGGGATGTTAGGGTGTATAGGGAGAGGTATTAGCAGCGGGATATTAGGGTGTATAGGGAGAGGTATTAGCAGCAGGATGTTAGGGTGTATAGGGAGAGGTATTAGCAGCAGGATGTTAAGGTGTAAAGGGAGAGGTATTAGCAGCGGGGTGTTAGGGTGTATAGAGAGAGGTATTAGCAGCAGGATGTTAGGGTGTATAGGGAGAAGAGGTATTAGCAGCAGGATGTTAGGGTGTATAGGGAGAGGTATTAGGAGCAGGATGTTAGGGTGTATAGGGAGAGGTATTAGCAGCAGGATGTTAGGGTGTATAGGGAGAGGTATTAGCAGCGGGGTGTTAGGGTGTATAGGGAGAGGTATTAACAGCGGGATGTTAGGATGTATAGGGAGAGGTATTAGCAGCGGGGTGTTAGGGTGTATAGGGAGAGGTATTAGCAGCGGGATGTTAGGGTGTATAGGGAGAGGTATTAGCAGCGGGATGTTAGGGTGTATAGGGAGAGGTGTTAGCAGTGGGGTGTTAGGGTGTATAGGGAGAGGTATTAGCAGCGGGATGTAAGGGTGTATAAGGGAGAGGTATTACTACACTACTACACCATGTATACACAGCACAGGTACAGCGCGGGCAGCGGCAGTGCCAGCCGCCCCCTCACACACTACTACACAATGTATACACAGCACAGGTATAGCGCGGGCAGTGTCAGACTCCCCCACACTACTAAACCATGTATACACAGCACAGGTACAGCGCGGGCAGTGGCAGTGCCAGATTCCCCCTCACACACTACTAAACCATGTACACACAGCACAGGTACAGCGCGGGCAGTGCCAGCCTCCCCCTCACACACAGGAAGGGGAGGAGCTGTGAGCCAAGATGGCGGCAGACCCTGGAGGAGGGAGAGGAGTGGGAACCAGGTCTCAAGCTAATCTGAATGCGGATAAGAAAGTTTCCCTGGAAGCTAAAGTGCAGAAATGTTTGCAAAAGAAAGAGTCAGAAAATGTGGAAAAAGAGATGAATGAAAATGTTGGGCAAAAAGAATCTGAAATGGAGAATACTGAAAGTACTCAGAACCAGACGGGTAAGAGAACTGCGGCTAAAACCAGCTCAAGGTCTAATGAAGCCAAGAGTAAAAGGCAGGCAGAGCATGAGAAAAGGAGACTTGGGGTCACAGAAATTGTTATCCCACAAATTGGCAAGGACATACACACTAATGCACAGGCAACTACAGCTACACCTGAGACAGAGACCCCGCAAGCAGCTGCACCTGACGCAGTGACCCCGCAAACAACTGTACCTGATGCAGTGACCCCGCAAACAACTGTACCTGACGCAGTGACCCTGCATACGGCTGCACCGGAGATAGAGAAACTGCATGCAACTCTACCTGATACAGAGAGACTACAAGCAGCTGAGGGTAGCAGACAGGTGCAGGAATTAGCAGCCACACCCAAGGCAGACACACAGCAAACAGCCCAGGCAGAGAGCCTGAATGATGCTGGCAATACACCTGAGACAGAGCAGCAAACAGCCCAGGCACAGGAAGAAGTGTCTGAAATAGAAATGGCTGAAGCAGTGGAGAACGCTGAAGCAGTAGAGGCTTTTGAGGCGCAAGAAATGGAGATTCCTAAAGTGGGAGAGAAATCCATACAGCCTGCAGCAGCATCAAAGCCCTTAGCAGAAACAGGAGCGGCAAAAGCAAAGTCCTTAGCTGAAGCAGGAACGGCAGCAAAACCAACAGGAGCGGCTGAGCCAGCTCCCCCACAGCAGTCAGCATGGAGTACAAGACGCCCAGGTACATCTTATTTGTCATTTGATGATGCCAGAAAGCGCAGGAACGTTGTCAGACTGCATTATTGGGGGGATATGGCTCCTATACCGGACAGATTTGTTGTAGGAAAAGACTTGATCAAAGTTTCTCTTGGCTTCCAACCCAGTGAGGTGTATGCTTTGTTACATGCTCCTAGTAGCAGAAACTACGAAGTGAGCTTTAAGACACCAGAAGGGCTTGAAAAATTCTGGTTTCGTTATAGAGAAGTGAAGGATAATCCAGAATGGGAATTCTTTAAAGTTATCCAGGTTTCTCGCCCTGTGACCGTGGAAGTGAATATTATCTTTGATATTGAGACTGTAGCGGTAGAAGATATATGTTTTTGGCTGCAAAGACAGTGCGATATTCAGTCTGGTCCAGTGAAAAGTATGGATGCTGAAGGTTTCTGGAATGGGGGCTACAAGTTTAAAGTTAAACTTAGATACACACACAATGTGGCATGTCACCTCCCAAACGCCATATATATTGGAAGAGATCGCGGGCGATGTTTTTATTGGGGACAGCCTAAAAAATGTTTTAAATGTGATTCCCCCAGGCACTTAAGCTCAGCATGTGACAAAATCAGGTGCACTTTATGTGGTTCTATTGGTCATCACAGCTCTGAGTGTGACAAGGACATTGTCTGCAACCTGTGCTATAAATGTGGTCATTCCTTTAAAGATTGCCCAGAAGCCGAACACAACCATTATGGGCAGAATGAAATGTGTAGTGTACAGAATACAGCATCTCCTAGTGATAAGGAGAATACCACAGAGTCATCAGAAAGTCTTCAACATACACCTGTAGAAGAGGTTTTAAAGTCTCTGGGTCTGACATATACACTTCCAGCCCAAAGGGGGTCAGACGGAGAACACAGGAGCGATCTGAGCAAAGATGGCGGCGAGTCCTGCAAAGATGGCGGCGAACCCCGCAAAGATGGCGGCGAACCCTGCAAAGATGGCGGCGAACCCTGCAAAGATGGCGGCGAACCCTGCAAAGATGGCGACGAACCCTGCAAAGATGGCGCCGAACCTCGCAAAGATGGCGATAATGAATGGGAAACAATAGCAAGTAAAAACAAGACTGCCCTAACCAGCTCAGCTAGAAAGAAAACTACAGAAACTGTCCAAGAAGAGATCTCGCTGCACAATACATATGAGGTATTGGAGGAAAAGAGTTGGGGTGAAAAGATGGATGACGCAGACCCCGATATGTCGGACAGTCAGACCTCGCAGCGGTCTGGATCTATTCAGGACATTGAGATGGCCGGACCATCGAATAAGAGAAATCTGCCATCAGAGAGTCCCCCCGGGAGAAAGAAAATGGTCAAAAAGAAAAATGGTGCAAAAAAGAAAAAAAAAGGGTGGTGGTGATTCACTAAATGTGCCAAAGTGCCCCTCTCCGCTGAAGGTGGCAACTAATTAATGTGAATAGTGTTAAGGGGAAAAAGATACAGACTCAAGTCTTTTCTAGTCTAAAGGACATTAAGAATTAGATTTTCTTTTTGCAGGAAATTTGCTTGATTACTTTGTGTTATTTATCTATCAGTAAAGTGTATATTGTTTATCTATCAGATGTAAAGTGTATATAGCAGGGGGAATCTGAGAGGTTGGAGAGAGGCGTTTAGATATCTTTGAAAAGGGAATCTCTGTAAGATAAATGTATTGTTTATGTCATTTTCTGGTTGCTATTCTGTAAGTATTGTGTGTATTTGTAAATATTTGTATTTTGTATTTAAAATAAAAAAGATTCCCCACACTACTACACCATCTATACACAGCACAGGTACAGCGCGGGCAGTGTCAGCCTCCCCCACACTACTACACCATGTATACACAGCACAGGTACAGCGCGGGCAGTGTCAGCCTCCCTCACACTACTACACCATGTATACACAGCACTACTACACCATGTATACACAGCACAGGTACAGCGCGGGCAGCGGAAGTGCCAGCCTCCCCCTCACACACACTACTACACCATGTATACACAACACAGGTAAAGCGCGGGCAGTGCCAGCCTCCCCCTCACACACTACTACACCATGTATACACAGCACAGGTACAGCGCGGGCAGTGGCAGTGCCAGCCTCCCCCTCACACACACTACTACACCATGTATACACAGCACAGGTACAGCGCGGGCAGCAGTGGTGCCAGCCTCCCCCTCACACACTTCTACATCATGCCATGTATACACAGCACAGGTACAGCGCAGGCAGTGGCAGTGCCAGCCTCCCTCTCACACACACACTACTACACCATGTATACAGCACAGGTACAGCGGGGGCAGTGCCAGCCTCCCCCTCACACACACTACTACACCATGTATACACAGCACAGGTACAGCGCGGGCAGCAGCAGCCTCCCCCTCACACACTACTACACCATGTATACACAGCACAGGTACAGCGCTGGCAGCAGCAGTGCCAGCCTCCCCCTCACACACACTACTACACCATGTATACACAGCACAGGTACAGCGCGGGCAGTGCCAGCCTCCCCCTCACACACACTACTACACCATGTATACAGAGCACAGGTACAGCGCGGGCAGCGGCAGTGCCAGCCTCCCCCTCACACAAACTACTACACCATGTATACACAGCACAGGTACAGCGCGGGCAGCGGCAGTGCCAGCCTCCCCCTCACACACACTACTACACCATGTATACACAGCAAAGGTACAGCGTGGGCAGCGGCAGTGCCAGCCTCCCCCTCACACACACTACTACACCATGTATACACAGCACAGGTACAGCGCGGGCAGTGCCAGCTTCCCCCTCATACACACTACTACACCATGTATACACAGCACAGGTACAGCGCGGGCAGCGGCAGTGCCAGCCTCCCCCTCACACACTACTACACCATGTATACACAGCACAGGTACAGCGCGGGCAGCGCCAGCCTCCCCTCACACACACTACTACACCATGTATACACAGCACAGGTACAGCGCGGGCAGCGGCAGCCTCCCCCTCACACACTACTACACCATGTACACACAGCACAGGTACAGCGCGGGCAGCGGCAGTGCCAGCCTCCCCCTCACACACACTACTACACCATGTATACACAGCACAGGTACAGCGCGGGCAGTGCCAGCCTCCCCCTCACACACACTACTACACCATGTATACACAGCACAGGTACAGCGCGGGCAGTGCCAGCTTCCCCCTCACACACTCTGGCCTATATCTCTTAAAATAAAATACTAATAGACTTGGCATTATTTCCTGTGTCCCATTAAAGGGAATTCCATGCGCCTCTCCCGGGAAATCTCTGTCCCACCGGTTAAATAATTACCCTGTTAGAAATATCCCCCTTGTTACCCCCTGTGTGCCAGGTTGCCGGGGGCACGCTGCAAACACACAGTGCTCTGCAGAACTGAAGAGTTCAATGATAATTAGTGCTTTAGAGACAGCGTTTCTGTTAAGGGAATTATATTTTGTTATAAAAGGGGCATTTAATAGTTATAAGCGCACTGCAGAAATCTAGAGAGAGAACGAATAGGGTAAGCATGATCCTACTGTACTTACTGTGTGTGTGTGTGTGTGTGTGTGTGTCTGTGTGTGTGTGTGTGTGTGTGTGTGTGTGTGTGTGTGTGTGTGTGTGTGTGTGTGTGTGTGTGTGTGTGTGTGTGTGTGTGTGTGTGTGTGTGTGTGTGTGTGTGTGTGTGTGTCACTGTGTGTGTGTCTCTGTGTGTGTGTGTGTGTGTCACTGTGTGTGTGTGTCACTGTGTGTGTGTCTCTGTGTGTGTGTGTGTCACTGTGTGTGTGTCTCTCTGTGTGTGTGTGTGTCACTGTGTGTGTGCGTGCGTGTGTTTGTTAAATTAGGCACACAGAGGTAAGAAGAAGAGATACTAGGATTTATTTATCACATCAACTTTTCAAGAGAGGGACGAATCTGAAACGTTCGTGTGATAAATAAATCCTTTTTTTTCTTTCTACAGAACTGTGTCTAGTTCAACTTTCATCATCAATCCTCTATAAGCGACCCCGGCAAGTTACTGGCTTATTATTATTATTATTATATACGTGAGTGCTGCCTTATACTGTATACAGGATATATATATATATACAGTACAGTATATATATATATATATATATATATATATATATATATATATATCTATATTACATCTTATACATGTATATATTTATATATACATACATGAATAGACACAAATATACATACATCTATATACATATATATATGAACAAAAAACAAATAAAAGCGCAAGCTCCATAGCACGTAACTGAGTAAAAAATAAGGTACATTTATTTAAAAAATCAGCAACCCATAAGAATGTGCACTTACAGGATTTCAAACAGAACCATTCGTGGGAGAGAAATCTCTATTGTGGTCATCTGCGGTGGTAGGGTGAGTCCCAGGTTTGCAGAGTGGATGTAAACAGCCCAGGTTCACCATGAATTGGCAGCAAGATATAAAGGCATCCAATGCCTGCACGTCCTTGCTATGGAGCTTGCGCTTTTATTTGTTTTTGTTCATAGATTCCAAAAGTGGTTGGCTATACCACTCCCCTTAAAGCTGCAAAGACGCTCCCTGGATCTTCTATTGGGACTATATTTCTCTCTGGATTTTTTGTTTGAGTGGAACATTCAATTTGGATTTTCCTTTTTTTCACTATCACGTTATGGTTTGTAGATATTATTAGGTTAAATTGTGGTAATTTTAATTTATTTTAATATTTTAAATATGTTATTATAATTTATCATTTATTAGGGTTATTTTACATCCTCTTTAGCGCTACTTAATTTTTGTGTTGTCTTTGATACATATATATATATATATATATATTTAAAGATTTACATTTTTACGTCTTTAAATATATATAGAGATATACATTTGTATTTATATGGAAGCATATTAACCTTTAATATATATAATTACACACATAGCAGTGACAGTCAGTACAGGAAAAGCAAAGTGCGCCTCTGTGTTGTATAATGATGCTGAGTATCTATACACTGATAATGAACACGCTGCGCTGTATAATAATAGGGAGTATCTATGCCCTAATAATGAACATGCAGTGCAGTATAATGATGTTGAGTATCTATACACTGATAATGAACATGCTGCGCAGTATAATGATGCTGAGTATCTATGTGCTAATAATGAACATGCTGCGCTGTATAATGATGCTGAGTATACCTATTTACTCCCTCCTCTAAACTGTGCCTTCTGCTCACGTAATAATGGCTTTATCTTACATACAGTAGTAATGATGCCTAGTATACAGTGTAATGTGTGTAATATAGTACTGGTATACAGTGTAATGTGTGTAATATAGTAATGGTATACAGTGTAATGTGTGTAATATAGTACTGGTATACAGTGTAATGTGTGTAATATATGTAGTACTGGTATACAGTGTAATGTGTGTAATATAGTACTGGTATACAGTGTAATGTGTGTAATATAGTACTGGTATACAGTGTAATGTGTGTAATATAGTACTGGTATACAGTGTAATGTGAGTATTATAACATTGCAGGGTTCTGATTTCCCGTCCTATAAATAATGGATCAGGATTTAACCTCCTCCTGAATAGACAATGTATTGGTGCATCACCATGAATAGCTCATTAATTATCAATTAATTCCATTTCCAATAGTAGATCCAGACTCCAGGACATAGAGTATATTAGCATGACATCCCAGGGTGAGAAACTAGAGGCCTGGTGGTCCCCACGCGGGTACCCCAAAATAGGTCTCCTAATGACAGTATACTCAACCCCGAGGTTGACCTCTTCATCCTTTGCTGCTTGTGTTTAACCTCCTCCTGTCTGGTTGCAGAGCGATGCCCCTTTTATACTGGTCTATGTGGCACCTCGTTCTCTCCTACCTCACTCCTGCCTCTCGTTCTGACAGCCTGGGGTGCAAACTGCGGGGCTCGGACCTCACTGGGGTCTACAAGCATGGAGATGTCTTAATAGGGGCAGTGATGCCCTTCCATGTTGACAAACATTATCCTCAAATCCTTTTCACAGAGACCCCCCCACAGGGAGCCTGTAAAATGTAAGGTTTATAATGTCCTCTGTGTGTGTGTCTCTCTCTCTGTCTCTCTCTCTGTCTCTCTCTCTGTCTCTATCTCTCTCTCTCCCAACTGCTCCCTCCACCCTCCCCACTATTGTGCTCTTTTGCCATCACCTTTTTCATATTTACCTATCTCTCTTTCTCTCTCTTTCCTTTTCGCTCTCCCCTCTTTCTTGCATGCCCTCTTTTTTCTCCCTATACCACGATCTACTTTTTTCCATCTATAACCATCTACAGTTTATCTCTCACTCTCGATCTCCACCTTGCTTCTCTCCTTATCTTCTACCCTCTCCCTTTCCATCTCTATTCCTCCTTCTGACAGTCTTTCCCCAACATTTGGCAAACCACCTCCACTGTCATTCATCTAGCCTTCTCAATTTCTCTATAGGTGTGAGTAAATTTACATCATTGGGTTCCCTCTTCTCACCCCAGGTTTTATTCTGACGTTTTCCAGCAGTTCCAGGCTATGAAGTTCACTATGGAGGAGATCAACAGAAGATATGACCTCCTCCCAAACCTCACCCTGGGCTTTCAAATCTATGACTCATGCATTGCACTCCAACAGGAGCTGGATGGGACCCTGAAAGTGCTAACAGGTCAACACAAGGGGATTCCCAATTACTCTTGCCGGAAAGAGACTCCACAGGCTGCCATCATAGGACACTCAACGTCCACCTACTCTATTCTCATGGCACATATCCTGGGTCTGTACAGATACCCACAGGTAACAATCAACTATTCATTTTTTAATGTAATGCTTCAAAAAAAAGTATTAAAATGAATGAATGGTTCTGCTAATATTGATAAACTCAGTGAAACCGGTTAGCTGTACCTCATCATCAAACTCACATTTATCACCGTAGATCAGTCACTTCTCAACCAGCTCCCTCCTGAGTGACAGGACACAGTTCCCTTCCTTCTTCAGGACTGTTCCCAGTGATGCCTTCCAGTCCCAAGGGCTGGCCCAGCTGGTGTTGTATTTTGGCTGGACATGGGTTGGGTTGGTGGCTTTGGGAGATGACTATGGGCAAGAGGGCATCCAGCTCGTTAAGCAGGAGATCCTCAAAGCTGGAGCTTGTGTGGCATTCACAGAATTCATCCTGCTCACTCGTCTGGATAAGAATGCCCCCCTCCTCACCAGGGTCATCAGAGAGTCAACGGCCACAGCTGTGGTGGTCTTCTCCATGGATATTGACATGATCCCACTTCTTGATGAGATGCTGAGGCAGAATGTGACTGGGAAGATCTTCGTGGCCAGTGAAGCTTGGTCCATCTCAAACATATTATCCATGGCCAAATATTTTGCAATTCTCTCCGGCTCTATCGGTTTTGCCTACTACAGCTCAACGATTGCAGGGTTTAAAGGGTATCTAAACAGTGTTCGTCCTTTTAACACCCCGGGGGAAACCTGGTCTAAAATATTCTGGGAAGAAGCTTTTGGATGCAAATTCTTCGACCAGAGAAACCTCACCAGCTCATGGGATAATCCAGCAAAGTTGTGTACAGGAAATGAGGATCTAGAGAGTATCCAGAACAGTTACAACGATGTGTCCAGTGTAAGAGGTCCTTACAACGTTTATACAACGATTTATATTATAGCCAAAGCTCTGCATGATCTGCAGACATGCCAGGAGGGGAGAGGACCATTTTATAATGGAAGTTGTACAGATATTCAGAACTTCAAACCATGGCAGGTACTGTAATAATCTCTGTTAATCATTTGCTTAATATGAAGGGAGAAAAAACGCCCCGATGGTCAAGATTGTTGATGGTCATTTATTAGTGAGTCTTTGTAACTGTGGAGGCCGAAATGAAGTATTTGAAAGTCCATATTCTCCCCCTTGTCTCCTCTATCAGATGGTAGGTGCGGCCATTTACAGCCGATTAACCAACCTTACAATGTTTTCCCAGCTATTTATATTTTTTAAAGTCCCAAAGTCCATAGTAGAGTGCTCACATTGTGTTGTATGTCTTTATTTAGATAGCGCCATTAATGTACATAGCACTTCACAGCAGTAATACACATGTTAATCAAATAAATAACAGATAATATAAATAACAGATCATGGGAATAAGTGCTTTAGACATTAAGGAAGAGGAGTCCCTGCTCCGAGGAGCTTACAGTCTAATTGGTAGGTAGGGAGAACATACAGAGACAGTAGGAGGGAGTTCTGGAAAGTGCGTCTGCAGGGGGCTAAGCTTTATGTATCATTTGTCACATGGAAACACCTGCCGTTTATTCTCACTTGGCCCCACTCCACTGTGCAGCACAGAGCTGTTTTGTATGCAGGTTACAAAGGATATTATCAGAAAACATGTCTTATCATAATCTTCTCAAGTATTGATCTTTGTTGTCCACTAATATACCTAAGGACCATATCCACAAAAAACCTCTAGGTCTCCCACCTCTCCCTCTCATGCCTCCATCTCATCCAGCGCCGTTGAGAGCCCTTGCATGCCAATTGAGCTTACCCCGCACTTGCGCCAAGCTTCCCCCAAGCACGCCTTCTGCCCGGGGCAACAGCTGTGGAATTAACCAACCAGTCTCACCCAACCTCCCCCCCCCAGCCACCCTCCTCCCGAACCCCACCCCCATGAACCCCGAGCCTACCTCCTGCTCCGGGCAGCTGCTACGGGGATATCGGGGGCAGGAGGGGAAGCGTCTGCCGGGCAAGGAAGCAGGAAGCAGCACCCACCTGGTCATGTTCACTCACCCAGTCACTCATCCACCTACCTTCTCACTCATTCCTCCACCCAATCACTCAATCAATGAATAATCCGAAAACTGTACAGTACAGCTGTTGGCTCAATAAATAGATTAGAACATCCGCAGTGTGCTGTGTTGTTTTTTTTGCCAACAAAGAATGCCACCACTGGTGGAATGATGTCTCCCAATATCTGACTTCCTGGCAGGGTCGCTGACATTAAATTCTGTTTAGCAGATGTTTTTAGTCCAGTGGTGTGGATGTTCCTTCACCTGGAGGTTACTCGGTTTAGTGGCACAGGGGTAAGGAAGGGATGTTATAATCTTTGTGGTTGAACCTGAGCCTACGCAGACTTTTCCCGGAAGAAGTGAGAAATGGGAATACACATCCGCTTGTTTGGAGCGGGGGAATAACAGAGATTTAGGATTACACGCACAACACAGAACGGGTGCGAGCACAAGTGAAAATAACAACACACAATGTCCCATTATGTGAGGTTGCCATTAAGAATCCCACCACTGGTGGACAGACGGCTCTCAATATCCATCTTCCTGGCAGGGTCCTGAAATTGAATTCTGTTTAGTAAACGTTGTCATTCCATAGAGGGCAAATAAATGAGGGATGATCCTTTTTCCCCCTGCAGCTGTTACACTACATCCAGAACGTACATGTGAGGCTGAGCAATGGAAGGGAGGTCTTCTTTGATAGGAATGGGGACCCACCAGCAGTGTACGATATTGTGAACTGGCAGCTGGGGGCAGATGGCATGATGAGGCAGGTCAAGGTGGGAAGCTACGATACCGTGGCCTCAGATGGAAACACCTTTAGTATCAATGCAAGTGCCGTGATGTGGGCATCAGGGAGAAGACAGGTATGCAGTGCCACGGCTTTGAGTGAGAGTTCTGCTTGTGCAGAACCTGGCAGTGCCAGTCTACTCAGGATAATAGAGATGATGATGTTTTAGAAATGCAAGCTCACAAGTATTTGAGTTGGTGAATCTTGTTCGAATCCCAGAGTCAGTTCTACTTGTGACCTTGGGTAAGTCACCTCATCTAACCAGAACCGTATATTTGATTACGAGGCTACGAGGCTGTGACACTTTGTGCCTGTAGAATTCAGTGAATAACAGAATAGAGGATCATTCTCTATATGTGTTTCTGTCCTCTGGAGAGCCACTTTTACCTCTTATGGGAGGTTACCTATTATTCACTGTCTACGCCCTCACAGGCGTTAGTAAGCAATCCTGTGGAGTCAGGGAGTGCAAATTCTTCCCATCTACTGTTGAATTTTGTCTACAGCACTGAATATATTGACAGTGTTATAGAAGAAAAATAGAATTATTGGGAGGAATTCAATATTTACATTTACATCTGGGAATACCGTACTACATTTATTCATTGTCCATCGGATTTATAGTCCATGAAGTCTTTCTCTCACACAGGGGAATACAGTGAGCAGAGAGCAGTGACTTATGCCACATGGAGTCCTTCTTTCCCATCATAAGTGATTGCATTAGAACACAGAGAAGGGAGCTCTGCATTTGTCCATCTCCATGCAGGGTGAAACAGTGACACAGAGAGATATAAAACTGTCCGTCACATTGTATACCATCTTGTGACATGCTTAACATGCATTGTCCTCCAGGTTCCTCAGTCTGTCTGCAGTCAGGACTGCCCCGCTGGTTTCAGAAGGGTGTTGAGAAGAGGGAAGCCTGTCTGCTGCTTCCAATGTGTCCCCTGTTTCCAAGGAGAAATTTCCACCCAGACAGGTGAGCAGATCACAGATGCACGGTAGACCAACCAAAAGACGTTGGGTAGTGAAAGGGTTTTCACCTTTTATCTTTCAGACTCTGTTGACTGCTCGATGTGTCCATGGGATAAGTGGCCAAATCTCCAGAGAAACAGATGCCTCCCAAAGACCATCGAGTTCCTCTCATACGAAGAGCCCTTGGGTGCCACCTTGACTGCTGCCAGTGTCTTTTCCTCCATCATCCCAGTTTTAATCCTCAGACTTTTCATCCGTTATAAGAACACTCCCATTGTCAGAGCCAACAACTACACCCTCAGTTGTCTTCTCCTGGGGTCCCTGTCACTCTGTTTCCTCTGCGCTCTGGCTTTCATTGGTTTCCCCCATCCTGAGAAGTGTCTTCTGCGCCAGGCTGCTTTTGGCATTGTATTTGCCTTCTGTGTCTCATGTATCTTGGCCAAAACAATTATGGTGGTCTTCGCCTTCATGGCAACCAAACCTGGGAGCAGGCTGCATAAATGGACAGGTCCTAAGGTGTCCTACATGATTATTGTCTTCTGCTCCCTTATTCAACTCCTCTTGTGTTTCTCTTGGCTGGGTCTCGCCCCTCCCTCCCCAGAAAACAACATCAAAACCAAACCCGGAATCATCATCATAGAGTGTAACGAGGGCTCCCCCTTTGCATTCTGGTGCATGCTGGTATATCTTGGCCTCCTGGCCACCACCAGCTTCACCGTTGCGTTCCTGGCAAGACAGCTCCCTGAAAGCTTCAACGAGGCCAAGTTCATCACCTTCAGCATGCTGGCCTTCCTCAATGTCTGGGTGTCCTATATCCCGGCCTCCCTCAGTGCACGTGGCAAGTACACCGTGGCCATGGAGGTCTTTGCCATCCTTGTCTCCACATGGGCTCTGGTGGTCTGCATGTTTGTGCCCAAATGTTTCATCATATTGTTCCGACCCGACATGAACTTGAGAGGACGTCTCATGGGGAAAGCTAAAGGTTAAAATTAAGAGCAAACAAGGATCTAAGATGTTTAATGACTCCTCAGAACTTTAAAAATATTTTGCTTTAAGTATAATTATTTGTCAGTTCTTATATTATATTTGGAATGTGGCAAAATAAATAAAGTTGTGTCCATGTTTTTAATAATTTCCATAATGGCTCCTATTGCTCAAAATACATTAACCCATTACTATAACTCCTCCAATTGTTCCATATAACTGCTTCCTATAACTCCTCTTATTGCTTCATATAACTGTTCCCTATAACTCCTCCAATCACACCATATAACTCTTCCCTATAATTCCCATTGCCCCATATAACCGCGCTCTATAACATCTCCATATACAGTATCAACTCCATATAAAACCACCAATTGCTTAATATAAATGTTCCCTATAACTCCTTGTACTGTATTTATCTCTATAACCTCTCCCTATAACTCCTTCTATTAAACCATTTAACCATACCATATTCCTCTTCCTATTGCTCTATAAAACATCTACCCCCTCCTATCACTAGATATAATTGCACCCTATTACTCCTATTGTCCAATTCAACAACTCCCTATAACACCTCCTTAGGCTACATATAACTGCTCCCAATAACTCCTATTGCCCCATATACGTGCTCCCTATAACACTTCCTATTGCTCCATATAACCACTCCATGTAACTCCCCATATTGCCCCATATAACCATTCCCTATAACTCTTCCTATTGGTCCATATAACCCCTCCCTATAACTCCTCCAATTGCCCCATATAACTTCTCCTACTATAATCCCTACACTCACAGAAATTGTTAACTCCCTCTCCTCTGGTACCTTTTCTTCCACCTTCTAACATAATGTACAACAGTCATACCATTACTCAAAAACAGAAAGCATGACCCTACCTGTCTTTTTAACTACCGTCCTGTCTCCCTCCTGCCTTTTGCCTCTAAACTCCTTGAACGTCTTGTATTCTCCCGCTTGCTCCATTTTCTCCCCACTTACTCTGTCCTTGACCCTCTACAATCTGAATTCCGCACTGCTCACTCCACTGAAACAACCCTTGCTAAACTAACTAATGACTTCTATGCTGTCAAAGACAAAGGTACTTAAACTCATATTACTTGACCTCTCTGCAACATTTCATACACTGTGGACCACTATCTTCTCCTTCAAATTCTCCATACTCTTGGTATCCGTAACAATGCTCTATCCTGGATTTCCTCTTACCTCTCCCATGATACTTTCAGTGTCTCTTTTGCTAACTCCTCCTCCTCTCTGTGGGGGTACCCAAGGGCTCTATCCTGGGACCTCTACTCTTATCACACTCTCTCTAGGTGACCTAATCATATCTATTTGGTTCAAATGTAACCTCCATGCTGATGAGATGCAAATTTATTTTTCAACCCCTGACCTTACACCTGCTGTACAGACAAAGATTCTCAATCTCTCTTGTGAAAGCTGAAAAATATTTAAACGCAGGTTCAAATATCAAATGAGTTTATTCATACTAACAAGTGCGAAACAGGGAGAGAAGCTTACAGGAGCTCTCTGACAAAATGCAGGTACAAAGAATACTTATAAGCAAATACAAACAGCTATGCCCCCTACAGATGGGGTGAATTAAAGGTCACAGAAAATAACCAAAAGATACAACCTTATGCAAACTTAAATTCTAAAGAAAATAACCTTTACCCCATATATGCCTGGAGCTAGTAATTTCCTGAAAAAAACAATTATCACATTCCTAAATTGGGTTTGCTAATTGAAAAGAAAAGAAAAGGGAGAAACAGTTTCTTATCTCTAACTTCCAATCCCAATAACTTTGTGAAAGCATGACTTAATACACATTTCTAAAGTAGGGGTGCTGCATAGAATTGAAAAAGTAACTGTGGTTTTCTTATCTGAACTAGCAGTAGCTGAGACTAACCTTGAGGCTCATCTCTCTTTGCAGCTGCAGGCTGAGGCCAGCTCAGGGAGCGATACTCTGCTACATTTTCACACACTTTCATAACTGGACAAGACAAAATGGTTGACAAAAAGGAACAAACAAAACAAACAATATGGCTGCTTAGATCCTAGTGCCCCCTCCTTGGGACTCCCCTATATCACATTTTCACAGTCCACCCCTTTTTATTCTTAAAAACACTTGTTAGTGAAGGGGCACATAGGGTTGCATTGTGGTGCGCGTCCGCATTTGATATTCTTCAGGAGTCTCATAGTTCTGGTAAAAATAGGGAGTGGGCATGACCGTTACCGTCACTAGCAATGTCCACTAGCTCTGTGGCCAGAATGTCTTCCAGAGTTAGATCACGTCTTCATCATTCTTCAAGGGACTGCGTGTGCCAGCAACATACTCTAGGTCTGACAGAAGGGCCATCATATCAGTGGAAGGGGCAACACATTTGTGGTTCAAACTTTTGCAGCAAGTCACGCACACATAGATGATGACAAGTAGAAACAACACACACAACAAAGCATTCACCAGTTTCGCTCCCAGTGATCCAAGCCATCCGCCAAGCCCCAAAGGATCCTAATTTCCAACTCCACCTTTCCTCAAACTTTCCTTTATCTCTCCTATCTTCTCTAGATATTATCTCTCTGGGGTGCAACTTTTGGGGTGTGGATAGTACATTGGGCTACATTGCACACAGGCATGGGCTGTCATGATAAACATAATCAGTAACAAAATAAACAATTAGAACAATAACTGTGGAAATAAAAGAAAGCAATACAATTCTCCCAGTTGGTGACAACAACGGGATCAGCATCTTTCCCTTGATCCTAGACTGGTATGCTAAAACAGTGTGATCACTAGGAAATAACTAAAAACAAGTAAAATAACGGCGCAAAGTTCGTATACTGATGGCCTGATTTTTCCAGGACCTTTCTCCTATGATAGTTAGTGGTCAGGGTTATTATGCCCGTCAAGACACTAACTTGAAGCGGCTGTGGGTGGTGCTGGGACAAGTTTCACATGTGTGACGTGGATCCAGGAAGACAGCTCTGCCACTTTAACATCTGTATTTGTAGTGAGGAGTACTTGAAATGAGCCTTTCCACCTGGGTTGAAGAGCATTCTTGCGTCGATAATGCTTGACCATTATCCAGTCACCTTCGTTGAGAGAATTCTGCTTTGTGTTTTCCTTGGTAGACGGTACCACTTGCACTTGAAAGTGGAGAGACACTGACCAAATCATCAGTAAGAGCATGATCATGCAACATTAATGCTAAGGTACCTGCAGTAATCATTGGCCTACCCATTATAATTTCATGTGGGTTTAATTTAGTTTTCCCTTGTGGAGTACTCTTTATAGACATAAGTGCCAAGGGGAGGGTGTCTGGTCATTATAATTTGGTTTCAGCACAAATTTTATTCTTGAGGACCCCATTGGTCCTTTCTACCTTCACTGCACTTTGGGGGTGGTACGGGCAATGTAGATACACAATACCCAAATCTTTTGCCAATTCCTGAACTATGGCAGCGGTAAAATGTGTACCTTGGTCTGAAAAAATTTATTGAGGTATCCCATATCTAGATATACATTTCTTACCCACTTTGCAAGCATCTGCATGCTGACAAAGATATATTTTAACCCATCCAGAGAACATAAAGACAACAACTAAAACATAACGGCAGATATGGCAAGTAGAACAAAAATCTGCCACCTGTGGACCAATATTAGGTGCAAACCAATCATTTCTGATAGACAATAGTATCCCCCCTTTGGTTCATATGCAAACCATATGCCACATGAACAATATATGACATAAAGGATGATGGCATTAAAAACATTAGCGGCTAAAATATTGGTTGCTTGATCTGCAGCAAAATGAACCCTGAAAGCTTGGGTAGAAAATCTGCATCAAAACCTCATTCTGGGAACAAATACAAACCAACACAAAACCATCCACTACATCTCTGTGACAGGAACCACCAAAATACAAAACAACATCCGGTCTGCTGAGAGGAACACCCCCAGAGAGAAAACATATCCTAATAAGAAAAAATAAAATTGAAATATATTCACTGGTTACACATAAAAAGAACACAGACATAATTTCACCCTTCTCTCATACACAGTAAACCAACTTCACAAAAATAATATGAAAACACATACTTCTCACTCATCCTAGTTATAAGAAAAGAAAACAGTCTTGCAAACTAAATTAATAAAAATGTTCTTCTCTTTCCCCATATTATAACTAACCTGCTTTCAACCCTAATTGACGCTACTGAGCTTTGAGTTAACTTTTGTGTCTGGAATGTACCTCTGCACATTCTTTAAGCTGGAGAAGGGGGGCTATCTGGGCTGCTTATTCTGAATCTCTCTCTCTCCTTTCTTGAGATAGAAATAGAGCAGAAGGAAGCATTCCTCGAGGCACGATGGAACCGGAGACTTCATCTGTATCCCAAATCTTGCGTTCCGCTCAAGGATGTCTTCTCTCTACCCCCTTTGTATCTAAAGTCCTCTCCCGCCTTAAACCTTTCTAACTGACTGCCCCACACCTCTGGAACTCC
This sequence comes from Ascaphus truei, assembly GCF_040206685.1. NCBI lineage: Eukaryota > Metazoa > Chordata > Amphibia > Anura > Ascaphidae > Ascaphus > Ascaphus truei. The sequence continues at coordinate 28,576,660 of NC_134502.1, read as the reverse complement.
CCTCCCCTCAATACCCGACCAGCACCCTCTCTATCCACCTTTAAGACCCATCTTAAAACCTAACTACTTAACAAAGCATAGGAGTAGCTCCATGGCTGATACTTTACACCTCATCAACCTTGGCCCCTCGCAGATGCACATACCAAAATGACCTCCTACTGTCTCTGTACGTTGTTCCTACATACCAATTCGATTGTAAGCTCTCAGAGCAGGGACTCCTTTTCCTAAATGTTACTTTTATGTCTGAAGCACTTCTCCCCTTTATGTGTTATTTATATTATATGTTATTTATATGATTATTTCACTGCTGTGAAGCGCTATGTACATTAATAATGCTATACAAATAAAGATATACATAGAGTTAATACTCCCCTCACATTTAAAATACCCCTCCACACATAATATCCCCTCTCACACTTAATATGCCACCAGAAACATCTCTTTTCCTCTGCAAGACAAACAGAAATGTCTTTCTTTGCCACAACCATGCTGCTCTGGAGTGTGCTAACACATGTTGCTTTTTGTTTACGTGTAATGTCCCAGCCACTGTAATTAGCTGATAGAATGTATTCCGGTGGGGAGAGAATGAAGTGATCTGACCATCTCACTGATAGCAAAAAAGAAGACCTGGGTGCTCCCCCTGGGAAAGGTTCAATTAAAAAATAAATGTAACAACAAGATAAAGTAAATCCACGAACGTAACGACCTTCTACAGTGGCTAAGGATCGCTGCTGCTTCCGAAGTCTCTTCCTATGACTCAAAAAAACCCGTAGGACCTATCCAGGATCCTTATTGGTACAGAAAGACAAAGGGGGACACAGGGGGGAGCACAGGTTTTAGAGATGGTAGGTGTATATATTCAATACGGATGGGTCAATATACTCCTAGATAAATGGATACCGAGGTGATGGTGTGTAAAGTGAAATAATATCAAAAACACTTACACGGCCTTGTGTAAGTACTGTCACGTAAGTGTCTCTTTCCTCTCCTCCTTCTTTCTTCTTCCTTCTTTATTTCTTCTCTCCTTCTTTCCGTTCTGTGGTTGTTCATGAGATCAAATTAAAACTAGAGATCCTGATGAAGCATCAAACTTTCATAGACAGGAATAAAAAACTGTCAGAGGAAATTGATGCTCTGGAAAAGAACTTAGAGATAAGCAAGAATATCAAATGTAAAAGGGACAAGGAAGACTATGAGGAGGGTCTCAGTAAGAAATGGGACAAAAGTGGTTTTAATAAAACCCATGAGAAGAAGAGGGATGGGAGCACGTATACACCAAGGAGGCAAAGGACCAACTCAACTGATACCAAAAATACAAAATCAGAGAGCTAAATTAAGGATGCACCCACTCCTCCACTCCCCCCCCCAACCTATCAGAAAAGAAAAAGATGAACACACAGAAGTGAATAGGAGAGAGAGAGACAAGAAACCCTATGATAGAGGAGGTTATCAGCAGCATAGACCTCATTACCCAAATAACACCTACCATCCCAGGGAAGAAAGGAGATTTGACCCAAGGGATAGAGGTTATCAGTATAGAAGGGAATATCGGAGCCGAGAGAGATCTAGAGAAAAGGGAAGGCGATATGACTATGAAAGGGATAACAGGAGAGAGAGAGAAGATAGGAGAGACAAACCCTATTGGAGGGTTGAAAGAGAGGAATATAGAGATAGAAGGGACAGGACAAGACAGAGACCTGAAGAGGCAGGGACTAGGAGAAACGCTAGTCGATCTCCAATTAAAAGTCCAGTATGGGAGAGAACTAAGCAAGGAAATGTGGTAGTTTTTTTAGGACAAAGTCCTCCGCATCACCTCCATACACAGAACAGATTCGAAACATTGACAAACAAGGGCACAGAAGAAAAACAACAAGGGAGAAAAAGAGAAAGAGAGGAAAAAGGGGAAGAAGGAGGCAATCCAAAAAAACAAAACAAGTGAAAGGGGTTTTTAACATGAGTAAGGTGACACTAACTGACACACAAGTAGACCTTATAGCCAGAGGCCTGAATTTCGCTCCTGCAACTAAACGAAGTGGTTTCACAATGTTTTTAGACGCCAACAAATTCCTGAGACAGCTCACTATCATAAGATTTTTTCTTAATAAAGATGCACAGAGTAGGGAACTGTTAGGAGACAGCCAGATCACTATACAGACTAGTGATACTGGAGATGGGTTCATCCATTCAGAACTGAAGGAAAAATCGAAATTCAACCCAAGCACCAGCAAAGGGCATTACCTGGAGGTTTATCAAAAACTAGTATCTGATGATTTAGAAACATTAGCGGGGAGGAATAAAGCCTTGAGGGACAACCTAAATAAAGAAGAAAAGGAAGCCCTAAAAGAGCTGACAGAGGATAGGTCCATCACCATCAAACCAGCGGATAAAGGCGGGGGAGTGGTGGTGATGGACACAGAATACTACCTTCAGGAAACAGGCCGCATCTTAGGGGATGCGGTGACATACCAAGTACTTAAGAGAGATCCGACAAAACAATACAAGGAAGAATTTGACATAATCCTAAATAAGGGGAAAACTTTGGGAATACTTAATAAAAAAAGAGTGGGGATACATCCATTGTGATAAACCCATACTGCCGGTATTTTATTTTCTTCCAAAAATATACAAGTGCCTAGAAGCCCCCCCTGGGAGACCGATAATATCAGGAATTGGCTCATTGACACAAAATCTATCAGAATATCTTGATATCTTTCTCCAAAAATACGCAACTGCAGGTAGATCTTATTTAAAGGATACCACCCAGGTCTTAAACATATTGAACGAGATTAGTTGGCAAGAAGATTATATACTAGCCACATGCGATGTTAAATCGCTTTACACTTGTATCAAGCATTCAGATGGTATAGGCGCAGTACGAAGAGTAGTTTCCAGTGACACACTTATACAGGAAGAACAGTGCACGTTCATTTTAGACAGTACAGCTTTTATCTTAGAACACAACACTTTTTTGGTTCAACGATGTGATATACCTCCAATTGTGTGGCACTGCTATGGGGACCAGGTTTGCTCACAGTTTCGCCAATATTTTTATGGCGGACTGGGAGGAAAACAATATTTGGTCTAACAATCCATTCGGCGCAAACCTGGTCTCCTGGCAAAGGTATATCGATGATGTGCTTTTCCTATGGAAGGGAAGTGAAGACACATTAGGGAAATTCATTGAGTATATAAACAGCAATACAATAAACTTAGAATTCACATCGGAGCACAGTAAGGAATCAATTAATTGTTTGGATCTTACAATATACATAGAGCATGAAGAAGTCAAAACCAAGACTTATTTTAAAACCACTGAAGCAAACAATTTCCTTTTAACCTCTAGTTGTCACCATCCAAAGTGTTTTAGCAACATTACTTACGGCCAGTTCAGGAGAATTAAAAGGAATTGCTCTGATAACCAATTTTTTAAAGAACAGGCACATGTATTACAGGGGAGGTTTTTAGAACACGGGTATCAACCCAAGTTAGTGGAGGCGGCTTTTAAAAAAACAGATTTAATCCCAAGAGGGGATCTATTGAAACCAGCTACAAAGAAGAAAGATGGGAGTTTTAATACGGCCTTTGTCACCACCTACAGCACAGACGCAGTCAGAGTCAGAGACATAATTAAGAAGCATTGGCACATAGTACAGAAGGACCCAGTTTTAATGGGTCATATCCCGGAGGTACCTAGAGTAATCTTCAGAAAAGAAAAGATGTGTTTTTGATATTATTTCACTTTACACACCATCACCTCGGTATCCATTTATCTAGGAGTATATTGACCCATCCTTATTGAATATATACACCTACCATCTCTCAAACCTGTGCTCCCCCCTGTGTCCCCCTTTGTCTTTCCATCTCACTGATAACCAGCTGAGTTACCCGAGATTGAGGCTGTTGGTCATATTCTATCAACTCCGAAAGCGCAGATCGGCACGGAATGCCCCATTGAAATGATACTCGTGGATTGGTGCAGTCAGATACTGTATTGTCGATGAGTTTTCTAAAATAAATCTGGGGCAATCACCAACAAGACCTGGGTACATGCTGGGTACATGCTGGGTACATGCTGGGTACATGCTGGGTACAGGCTGGGTACATGCTGGATACATGCTGGGTACATGCTGGGTACATGCTATCACATTTCAGTGACATTTCTGCAGACAGACTAATGGACAATCGGATTCACAGCGGGGGTCCCTGGCAGTCCCATTCAAACAGAATGGGACTGCCAGGGACCCCTGCTGTGTTATTCCGATGGGCCATTAGTCTCTACAGAAATGCCACTGAAATGTTTGCAGCATGTACCCAGCATGTACCTGGTTCTTGTTGTTGATAGCCCCAGATTTTCCAAGGCAAGTTTAAGGCAAGTTTTAGAATACTCGTCGGCGCACCTGTATGTTCCAATGTCTAACTGGGGCAGATACGTGGGCTCCATCCTATAATCCAACACAAAGACCATTAACACATCTTGTGGTGTCAATGGTATATGCATAGGACGGAGGCTCCATCTTATAAACAGAGACCCAGAAACCCAGTAAATGTCCTTTTGTGAGGTTTAGCTGATTGAACCTACAGTATACAGAACACTCCATAATCAATAATTACACAATGCAAAAACCCAACGCTAATGATAACAACATTTACCCCAGTCCAATGTAATGTCCATACAGGTTGGAAAAGTTCTCTTTGTATTTCATACGATGCTGGCTGGTGTCTCAATTATCCTCCTACAGGTGAATAAAAAAGGGGGAAGAGACCATTGCGCAGCAACAAGCACCAAATACCAGCTCAAGAGGACTTTAAAGTATTCAACTTACAAAAGTAATGCTGTTATGTTCAGTTGAGAGAATCTGTGCTTTAACCAACGTTTTCTCCTGGGCCTCACGAATCCCACGTGCTGTCAATCTTTAGTCAGCCCCTTCTCCCGGTATCCCACAGCTCGAACACTCAATAGTACTCTCCGTGGGTTCCGATTCACAGGAAGTTCATGTGAGACCGCTTCCTAGATACACTCAGTGCAATGTGCGCGCTGTTCAGGGCACGAGCACGTTTTGAACAGGAACGTAGTAGAGGCAGGAGGCGGCCCGCACATTGCACTGAGTGTATCTAGGAAGCGATAGTTATTGTCTGTTTTACAAATTTGTGAGTTATTTGTTAGGTAGGAACCCCACGGCAGCTTTTACCAATCACGCACTGAGTTTTTGGTTTGTAGTATCCCATTTTAAATTAGAAATTGTTATTTAGCACATTTAATGGTCACAGCGCTGAGCTATCGGGTAATATTTAACCACATATACACTCCATAATCAGATTACTTTTTGTCTTGACGTGTATGCTAGGGCATCAAAGATAGAGATGACATCACACATAGAGATGACATCAGAAAAAGAGATGACATCACAGATAGAGATGACATCACAGATAGAGATGACATCACAGATAGAGATGACATCACAGATAGAGATGAGATAATGTGTCGCAATTTGGTTCTCAGGTTTTATTTTTTATTCCGACATTTCCACAAAAATTCTCAAATATTCATTTCATTTTTTATTTTTTTCAGTTATTCAAATATTTGCTAATTTTCCATCCCCACTCCCCCCTGGTTTTGGCAAGTTTCTGAATATTCTTCCATTCTCTACATTTTGTTCCTGGGTTTTTCTCTAATTTAAAACTGTCCATTTTATTCCATTTTGGTTGATGAATTTTCGAATATATTATCCAAATTCCTAGTTTTGAATCATTTAATTTTAATTTAATTTCACGCACATTATAGAGTCATACAAAGCATAAAAATCAGATTCTACAAATCTTTTAATTGCTAAATGTACTGCAAATAATGCAGATTGGTGATTAAAAAAATGCTTAAATAATACATTCTATAGGAACTGCATTAAATATCAAAGAAGTTTGGAATCCTGGCGGATCTTAATTCCGCTATACACTGTATTGCATGGAGTTATAGCATAAGGAGCAGTTATATGGGGCAATAGGAGGAATTATAGGGAGAGGCTATATGGAACAATAGGAGGAGTTATAGGGAGAGGTTATATGGGTTAATAGGAGGAGTTATAGGGAGCAGTTATAAGGGGTATTAGGAGGAGTTATAGTGAGTGGTTATAATAAGCAATATGAGGTTACAGAGAACAGTTTATATGGGACAATAGAAGATGTTATAAGGAACGGTTATATGGGGTAATAGGAGGAGTTATAGGGAGGGGTTATATGGGGTAATAGGAGGAGTTATAGGGAGCAGGTATATGGGGTAATAGGAGGAGTTATAGGGCACGGTCATATGGATCAATAGGCGAAGTCATAGGGAGAGGTTATATGGGGTCAATAGGAGGACTTATACTGTAGGAAGAGGTTATATGGGGTAATAGGAGGAGTTATAAGGAGTGGTTATATGGAGTATTAGGAAGAGTTATAGGGAGGGGTTATAAGAAGCAATATGAGTAGTTACAGAGAGCAGCTTATATGGGACAATAGAAGATGTTATAAGGAACAGTTATATGGGGCAATAGGAGGACTTATAGGGAGGGAGTATATGGGATAATAGGAGTTTTGGGAGCGGTTATATGAGGTAATAAGGGGAGTTATAGGAAAAGATTATATGGGAAATAGGAGGAGTTATAGGGAGGGGTTATATGGATTAATAGGAGGAGTTATAGGAAGAGGTTATATGGGATATTAGGAGCAGTTATAAGGAGAGGTTATATGGAGCAATAGGAGGAGTTATATTATTTAGAATCGTTATTTAACAGTAGGGCCATTGATCAGAATGGTTACGAAGAGAATGCATGCATTATTTATGGCATTATTTTGTGCATTATTTAAGTAATAATGATCTCCTCAGGATGGGGCATTACCTGGCCATCTAATAGCCACAATCAAAGAGCTACAATTGTATCTTTTTTCAAATTAAAATATAACAAGGATGTCATTTGTTAGAAGCCGCTCTCCTCCCCTCACCCCCACCCCCCCACACCTGTCCACCAGCATCTGGAGGACTCCGAATTTATGAGATTCACAATATTAAAAAATATCAATATTTATTGGTGCCACGTTCCAGATACAGTATAAAAAGTAACAATTTTAATTGAAGTAACATATTTTAACGTTCTGTAGATGTAACATTTTAGATACATTTTTTTAATCTCTTATCTTGAAACTTTAGCTTTCCTCATGAGACGTTCTCTCGAGTTCATTTTGGGTCGGAACAATATGATGAAACATTTGGGCACAAACATGCAGACCACCAGAGCCCAGCTGGAGGACAGGATGGCGAAGACCTCCATGGCCACGGTGTACTTGCCGCGTGCGCTGAGGGAGGCCGGGATATAGGATACCCAGACACTGAGGAAGGCCAGCATGCTGAAGGTGATGAACTTGGCCTCGTTGAAGCTGTCGGGGAGCTGTCTGGCCAGGAATGCAAAGGTGAAGCTGATGGTGGCCAGGAGGCCAAGATATCCCAGCATGCACCAGAAGGCTGTGGGGGAGCCATCGTTACATTCGGCAATGATGACCCCAGGTTGGCTTTGGATGTTGTTTTCTGGGAAGGGAGGAGAGAGGACCAGCCAAGAGATGCACACGAGAAATTGTAAGAATGAACAGGGGACAATTATCATGTAGGACACCTTAGGGCTGGTCCACTTCCTCAGACTGGTCCCCGGTTTGGTTGCCATGAAGGCGAGGACCACCATAATGGTTTTGGCCAAGATACATGAGACACAGAGGGCAAAAACCATGCCAAAAGCAGCCTGGCGCAGAAGACACTTCTCAGGTTGGGGGAAACCAATGAAAGCCAAAGCACAGAAGAAGCAGAGGGACAGAGACACGAGAAGAAGACAACTGAGGGTGTAGTTGTTTGCTCTGACAATGGGAGTATTCTTATAATGGTTAAAAAGTCTGAGGATGGAAACTGGCATCATGGAGGAAAAGAGACTGATAGCAGTTAAGGTGGCACCCAAGGGCTCTTCATACGAGAGGAACTCAATGGTCTTTGGGAGGCACTTGTCTTTCTGGAGACTTGGCCACATATCCCACGGGCACATGGAGCATTCATCCGAGTCTGAAAGATAAAAGTGAAAAACACCTGACCACCCATATATCTTTTGGTTTGTCTATAGTGCTTTTGTTATCTGCTCACCTGTCTGGGTGGAGATCTCTCCTTGGGGACAGGCGACACATTGGAAGCAACAGACAGGCTCCCCTCTTCTCAACACCTTCCTAAAACCAGGGAGGCAGCTCTGACTGCAGACGGAGTGAGGAACCTGGGGGACAATGTATGTTCAACAAGTCACAAAAGGATATGGGGTGAGAAGCAGGATGGACTCAGTGACCCATTAGTCCCTTCTCTTGGTTCACTGTATAAACCTGGGGTGGGTGACAAAAACTCTATGGAAAAACTGTATGTCCAATTGACAATGAAGGAATGTTCAGCATTTATATATGTAATGGCAATCTTTCAATCCCTTCCAAAAATAAAAATATTAATATTTTTTCTCCTATAACACTGCTAATATTCACAGCGTTGTACACAGAATTTTACAGGCACAGAGAGTCCCTGTCCCTTCAAGCTTGCAGTTGAATTTATGGTTCTGGTTAGATAAGTTGACTTGCCCTAGAACACAAGTAGAACAGACACTGGGATTGGAACAAGATTCACCAGCTCAAAAACGTGTAAGTTTGGATATGTATAATATGACCATATTTATTATTCGGCTTATATTGGCACTGTCAGGTTCTCTAGACGCAGAACTCACGCTCAAAGCCTTCACACTGCATACCTGTCTTCTCCCTGATGCCCACATCACGGCACTTGCATTGATACTAAAAGTGTTTCCATCTGAGGCCGCTGTATCGTAGCTTCCCACCTTGACCTGCCTCATCATGCCATCTGCACCCAGCTGCCAGTTCACAATATCGTACACCGCGGGCAGGTCCCCATTCCTATCAAAGAAGACCTCTCTCCCACTGCTCAGCCTCACACGTACGTTCTGGATGTAGTGTAACAGCTGCAGGGGGGAGAAGGATCATCCCTAATTTATTTGCTCTCAATGGAATGACAACGTCTACTAAACAGAATTCATTCTCTCGAGTCTTTGAGGTAGACGGATATTGAGAGACATCTGTCCACCAGTGGTGGGATTCTTAATGGCAACATCATGGTTGTTGTTATTTTCTCTTGTGTCTCTTGTGTTTGTAATCCTGAGTTTCTGTTATTCCCCCACTCCATACAAGGTCTGTGTATTCCTGTTCACCACTTCTTCCAGGAGAAAACTGTGTATACTCAGGTTCAACCACCGAGATATAACCGCCCTTCTTTACCACTGTGCCACTCAACCAAGTAACCTCCAGGTGAGGGAAAATTCACATCACTCCGTTATTTACCATAATTATTGTTTATAATTCAGATTCCATTGCCGAGCTCATGTAATGAGAAGTGCATGTGTCTGAGTAACAAGGTACACACCTGTCTTCTTGTATACAGCTGTATGTTGTGTTGTCCGTGTGTGGATGTGCGTAAGTGTCTGTGTTTGTTGTGTGTGGTTAAGCTACTGGTATCCATACACAGAAGATAGGTACAGAGCTCGTTACAGGGGCTGCCCCACTGCCTGTTTTTATTCCCTATTATCTAAATATTTCTTCATATGAGATGGGTTCTGATATTCCCTCTCCTTTATTTCTCAGCTGCCCCTTTTTTTACACTTTGTACGGCTGCGATGCCTCTCTCATTTAGTGAAATGTTTAGTTCTCAAATTACCTTGTCTGCAAATATGATGAGACAAGTTTTCTGATAAGAGCCTCTGTAGTATGTAGAGAAAACAGGTCTGCGCTGCCCATTGGAGTGGAGAAAGTGAGAATAAATAGTAGGAGTTGTCATGTGAACACTATACTGCAGGCTTCGGGCCTTCTTAAATAAGAATTTAAATACATATTGACACAGCTGGGGAACAAATTAATGGTGGTTGATGTGTTTAAAGGGGCATCAAATAAAGCTCAAATACTACTGTATATAGGTCCTTAAAGGGGTAACAGGTGAAGAGGAGACAGGGGAGACCTTCACATACATTATTGGTGAACACCAGAGTTACAAAGACACACTGATACACGACTACCCAATAGCCTTGACCACCAGGGATTTTTTTAACCTTCTCATAAAATATTGTAGATGTTTAGCAGATATTAATACCTGCCATGGTTTGAAGTTCTGAATATCTGTACAACTTCCATTATAAAATGGTCCTCTCCCCTCCTGGCATGTTTGCAGATCATGCAGAGCTGTGACTATGATATAGATCGCTGTATAGATGTTGTAGGAACCTCTTATGCTGGACACATCATTGTAACTGTTCTGGATACTCTCTAGATCCTCATTTCCAGTACACAACTTTGCAGTAGTATCCCACGAACCAGTGAGTGTTCTCTGGTCCAAGAATTTGCATCTAAAAGCTTTTTCCCAGAACTTCTTGGTCCAGGTTTCCCCCGGGGTGTTGAAGGGATGGATTCTGTTTAAATACCTTCTAAACCCTTTAATTGTTGTGCTGTGGAAGGCAAAACCCAGAGAGCCAGAGAGGATTGTGGAGTACTTGTCCATTGATAATACGTTTGAGATGGACCAAGCTTCACTGGCCACGAAGATCTTCCCGGTTATGTTCTGCCTCAGGATCTCATCCAGTAGTTGCACCATTTCAACATCCATTGAGAAGATCACCACAGCTGTGGCTGTTGACTCTCTGATGACCCTAGCGAGGTGGGGGGTATTCTTATCCAGACGGCTGAGCAGGATGAATTCTGTGAAGGCCACACAAGCTCCGGCCTTCAGGATCTCTTGCTTTATCACCTGAATGCCCTGCTCCCCATAGTCATCTCCCAAACCTATTAACCCAACCCACGTCCAACCAAAATGCAACACCAGCTGGGCCAGTCCTTGGGACTGGAAGACATCGCTGGGAGCAGTCCTGAAGAAGGAAGGGAACTGTGTCCGGTCACTCAGGAGGGAACTGGTTGAGTAGATACTGATCTAAAGTGACAAATAAGCGTTTGATATGGTGCACCTAACCTGTTTGACTGAAAATATCGATATCAGTAGCTATGACTTCATATTATGGTAATTTTTTTTCTGAAATGTCCTATTAAAAAATAAACAACAACTAATGGGATAAACTAAATGTGCAGTACTAAAATCCCATTCAAAGCCATACTGTATGCATCTCTCTTACTATGCTTTGTTGATAGCAAAGTGATTAGCAATAGAGAAATGTAACACGGCTTAGGAGAGTTGGGTATAGTAAATAGGATTGCCTAATTAACTCTTAGTGTGGTGTATCGGTGCTACCTATGTAACCTGGGTAAATGCAAGGACTGTAAGGAGGGTAGGTGATATCACAAATGTCCCGTCCCCCCCACCCAAAAAAAATGGCATAACTTTTATTGTTAATATTTAAATAAAGATGGCAAGACTGAAGATAAAAAATAACATAAATCGACACCGTGTAACTCCGCTCTCCCGGCAATATTTTGATATCTTTTCTTTTATTGTCCAGTACATTGTATCTCTACTCCTCCACCAAAGACAATGTACTGTAAGCAGGTACAATAGATAGCATTGTTGTAACAGCAATAACTCTGTCACTGCAATCTGAGAGTTTGCTACAATATAGAGCTGTAAGTACAGTGTCTCTCTGCTCTTTGATCAATGGCAATATGAGCCCATAAGGCAGTTACTAATGTTACAATGTTACTCTATTTCTAATTATACAGTACTATCTCAGGCAGTAATTATACTGCGCACTCTCTGAGACAGTCTTTTGAAGTCACAGTCTTCCTGTCTCTAGCTGTCACTTCTATCTTTATCCATTTATTCTCCCATATATATTTCTATCCTATTAATACAAGTTATTAATGTATACTGGTATCCTTCTTGCAGGGTGCTAAGCATTTAGATACAACGCTTATTTTGGTTCATGTTCTATCTATTAATTAAAGTACACCTTTGCCTCTGCCCCTGGTATCGTTCAAGGCATTCAAGCATTTTTCCTACTGGCACAGCAATCTAAAATAAATCTATAATCATTCTACATCAGGTACCATCTGATCCCAACACCTATCCTGATTTTTTAACCTAATTTTGCCACTATTAATTCAGTTCACTGCATGAGTGTTACACTGTGTCGATTTATATTATTTTTATTTTCACTCTTGCTATCTTATTTAAATATTAACAATAAAAGTTATGTTATTATTTACCTAGGAAAGCACCACAAATGCAATTCTTGGGGGGGGTGGGGGGAGTTGTTATATCACCTACCCTCCTTCCAGTCCTATTTAAGGGTTGAGTTGTTGTTGGGAAGAGAACAGTGAGATAAGAAGTTCAGCACTGTGGACAGCTCCCACTAATCCTTACCTGTGGGTTTCTGTACAAACCCAGGATATGAGCCATGAGAATGGAGTAGGTGGAGGTTGAGTGTCCAATGATGGCAGCCAGAGGTTGATTCTCCCGGCAAGAGAAATTGGGGATACCCTGGTTCTGACCTGTTAGAATCTTCAGGGTCCCATCCAGCTCCCCCTGTAGTACTCCACAAGAGTCGCAGATTTGAAAGCCCAGGGTGATGTTTGGGAGGAGGTCCAGTCTTCTGTTGATCTCCTCCATGGTGAACCTCATGGCCTGGAAGTGCTGGAAGACTTCAGAAAAGAAGCTGGGGGGTGAGAAGGAGGTAACCAATGATGTGATATGACCCTTTACCTGTAGAGGAATTGAGAAGCGTAGATGGAAGATGAAGAAGGCAATGGGGGGAAAAGTCTGTGTAGAGGAGGTCCTATTTAATATCATCTACCCGAGGAGGAGGAAGAAGAGGAGGAAAGAGAGAGAGCGATAGGGAGAGAGAGAGAGCAAAATAGAGAGAAGGATAAAGATGAAAAATATAGATAGTGAGAGAGAGAGAAAGAAAGATGCTTAAGGGAGAGGAATATAAGGAGAGAGAGAATAATTTAGAGAGAAAAGGGAGTGGTGAGACAAAAAAAAAAAAAAAATAGTGTGAAATGTATGTGAGAGAAAGGGGAAGAGAAATAAATGGGGAAGAAAGAGGGAGAGAGACAGATGGGGAGCGAGGGAGAGGGGGAGAGAGGAGATTGAGAGAAATTAGGAGAGAGGAGATTGAGAGAAATTAGGAGAGAGGGAGAGATTTACAACAGTTAAATAGTGAGATACAGAAGACATTGCAAACCTTACAATTTACAGGCTCCCTGTGGGGGGGTCTCCGTGAAAAAGGTTTTCAGGTACTCTATGTCAACATGGAAGGGAAACACCGCCCCTATTAAGACATCTCCATGCTCGTAGACCCCAGTGAGGTCCAAGCCCTGGAGTTTGCACCCCAGGCTGTCAGAACGAGAGGCAGGAGTGAGGTAGAAAAGAACGAGGTGCCACATAGACAAGTATAAAAGGGTCATCACTCTGCAACCAGACAGGAGAAGGACATTCAATTCTGATCCTTCATTTATAGGATGGGAAATCAGAACCCTACAATGTAAAAGTCACCTACACATTATATACCAGGAATTATTATTATGTAGGATTATAACATTTCCTGAGCAGAAGGTTGAAGTAAATCGAGATACGCTGCATAATTATACAGTACAATGTGTTCATTATAAATGTATAAATTGGAAGCATCATTATACAGCATGGTGTGTCCCTGACTCTTGAACCCTCGTTTCTTGCACCTCCCATTTCCTCACCCACCCAAATAGATACAGACACCATGGTGGGGTACAAATGGCAAACGCCTTTTATTAAACAAACATCTACACTCCTGGAGGACATGGTCAACAAGTCGCTCCCCAACCAGATATCTGATACTGCTCACCACCCCTAGATGACCCAGTGAGCTCTCCAGGTTGGTAATACCCGAGGTCTCTTAGGAATGCACCCCGAATCCCACCACACCTTGTCCTGACCCAAGGGTGCATCCTTTGGACCACTCCCATACCTCAAATGAAACACCCGGGCAAAACTGACAAGTCCTCTGCCCTGCAGCTGTGTCAAACTTAGTAACACCCCCAACACCTTCTACCCGAGCATCCACCTTCCTTCTTACTGTAATTGTTATTTTTCTCGCAAAGTTCCAAAGTGCGGGGAAACAGTTTCGGGTGCGAGGAGAACCCTGCGTGTGCAGCCAACACAACATTGTCCAACAAACTCCTCAACGTGCAGGTCGCCTCGGGGACAGAGGAACTAGGCAGAGTTCTACTCACAAGTTCACAATGCAATTCTTCATTTATTGTAACAGCCAAGAACAGAGGAGGATCAGCGTTTCAGGCCCCACATGTGCTTTTCATCGCGTAATTTCATCTCACTTTTTTGTTTCCCTTTTTTTCTCTGTTTTCTCTTTTTCCCCCCAAATAAAATGTGTAACTTGTTACAACATCACCTAAACAATAATCATAAAACATAATGTTCCCCAATAAACCTGAAACCCAAAACGGAGAGGGTGGGAATGTTTTGGCGAGGTGGAAAGAGGAAGAAAGAGGTAGGTCACGGAGCGACAGCCCATTAACTAGCCCCCCCACCCGATACATCACTCCATGGCCCCTCGGGTCAAAGGTGATGCCTTCCTATATTTATATGGTCAGGGCTTACTTTATCAATGAATAGACACACAGTATCATTATACAGCGCGGCGTGTTCATTATCAGTGGGTAAATACTCAGCGTCATTATACAGTGCAGCCTTTTCATTATCAGTGTATAGCGATACTCAGCATCATTATACAGTGCACCATGTTTATTATCAGTGTACTTTAAAAAGATACTCTGCATCATAATATAACACAGCACATTCATTATCAGTGAATAGATATATGCATATATATATATATATATATATATATATATATATATATATATATATATATATATATATATATATATATATATATATTATACAGCGTGTTTATTATCGGTCTATAGATACTGTACTAAGCATCATTATGCAGCGTGCGTGTTTACTACCAGTGCATAGAGATACAGTACTCAACATTAATATACAGTGCAGAGTGTGTATATATATATATATATACACACACATACACACACACACACACACATATATATATATAGGCAAACTTGCTTACCTTCTTACCTCATTCTCTCTCTCGCTCTTTCGGCCGTGTAGATTTTTTAAATTACTGTCCCTTTTTATACATAAATGAATTCCCTCGTTAACAGAAAAGCACTAATTAGCACTGACCTCTTCGGTTCTGCAGAGCACTGTGTGTTTGCAGCGTGTCCCTGACAGCCGGGCACGGAGGGGTAACGTGAGGGATATTTCTAACAGGGTAATTATTTAACCGGTGGGACGGAGTTATCCCAGGAGAGGCGCAGGGAATTCTCTTTAATCTATTAGTCTATTTGTATTTTATTTTAAGAGATATTGGCTAGGACAGTGTGTGTTTGTAAAGGGGAGTCTGGCACTGCTGCTTCCTGCGCTGTTTCTGTGCTGTGTATACATGGTGTAGTAGTGTGTGTGTGAGGGGGAGGCTGGCACTG
This sequence comes from Ascaphus truei, assembly GCF_040206685.1. Lineage (NCBI taxonomy): Eukaryota > Metazoa > Chordata > Amphibia > Anura > Ascaphidae > Ascaphus > Ascaphus truei. The sequence goes on along the minus strand of NC_134502.1, from coordinate 28,561,105 downwards.
CCCGCGCTGTACCTGTGCTGTGTATACATGGTGTAGTAGTGTGTGTGAGGGGGAGGCTGGCACTGCTGCTTCCTGCGCTGTTTCTGTGCTGTGTATACATGGTGTAGTAGTGTGTGTGTGAGGGGGAGGCTGGCACTGCCCGCGCTGTACCTGTGCTGTGTATACATGGTGTAGTACTGTGTATGAGGGGGAGTATGGCACTGCCGCTGCCCGCTCTGTACCTGTGCTGTGTATACAGTGTGTAGTAGTGTGTGTGAGGGGGAGGCTGGCACTGCCGCTGCCCGCACTGTATCTGTGCTGTGTATACATGGTGTAGTAGTGTGTGTGAGGGGGAGGCTGGCACTGCCGCTGCCCGCGCTGTACCTGTGCTGTGTATACATGGTGTAATAGTGTGTGTGAGGGGGAGGCTGGCACTGCCCGCGCTGTACCTGTGCTGTGTATACATGGTGTAGTAGTGTGTGTGAGGGAGAGGCTGGCACTGCCGCTGCCTGCGCTATACCTGTGCTTTGTATACTTGGTGTAGTAGTGTGTGTGAGGGGGAGGCTGGCACTGCCCGCGCTGTACCTGTGCTGTGTATACATGGTGTAGTACTGTGTATGAGGGGGAGTATGGCACTGCCGCTGCCCGCTCTGTACCTGTGCTGTGTATACAGTGTGTAGTAGTGTGTGTGAGGGGGAGGCTGGCACTGCCGCTGCCCGCACTGTATCTGTGCTGTGTATACATGGTGTAATAGTGTGTGTGAGGGGGAGGCTGGCACTGCCCGCACTGTACCTGTGCTGTGTGTACATGGTGTAGTAGTGTGTGTGAGGGGGAGGCTGGCAATGCCCGCGCTGTACCTGTGCTGTGTATACATGGTGTAGTACTGTGTATGAGGGGGAGGCTGGCACTGCTGCTTCCTGCGCTGTTTCTGTGCTGTGTATACATGGTGTAGTAGTGTGTGTGTGAGGGGGAGGCTGGCACTGCCCGCGCTGTACCTGTGCTGTGTATACATGGTGTAGTACTGTGTATGAGGGGGAGTATGGCACTGCCGCTGCCCGCTCTGTACCTGTGCTGTGTATACAGTGTGTAGTAGTGTGTGTGAGGGGGAGGCTGGCACTGCCGCTGCCCGCACTGTATCTGTGCTGTGTATACATGGTGTAGTAGTGTGTGTGAGGGGGAGGCTGGCACTGCCGCTGCCCGCGCTGTACCTGTGCTGTGTATACATGGTGTAATAGTGTGTGTGAGGGGGAGGCTGGCACTGCCCGCGCTGTACCTGTGCTGTGTATACATGGTGTAGTAGTGTGTGTGAGGGAGAGGCTGGCACTGCCGCTGCCTGCGCTATACCTGTGCTTTGTATACTTGGTGTAGTAGTGTGTGTGAGGGGGAGGCTGGCACTGCCCGCGCTGTACCTGTGCTGTGTATACATGGTGTAGTACTGTGTATGAGGGGGAGTATGGCACTGCCGCTGCCCGCTCTGTACCTGTGCTGTGTATACAGTGTGTAGTAGTGTGTGTGAGGGGGAGGCTGGCACTGCCGCTGCCCGCACTGTATCTGTGCTGTGTATACATGGTGTAATAGTGTGTGTGAGGGGGAGGCTGGCACTGCCCGCACTGTACCTGTGCTGTGTGTACATGGTGTAGTAGTGTGTGTGAGGGGGAGGCTGGCAATGCCCGCGCTGTACCTGTGCTGTGTATACATGGTGTAGTACTGTGTGTGAGGGGGAGGCTGGCACTGCCGCTGCCTGCGCTGTACCTGTGCTGTGTATACAGTGAGTAGTAGTGTGTGTGAGGGGGAGGCTGGCACTGCCGCTGCCCGCGCTGTACCTGTGCTGTGTATACATGGTGTAGTAGTGTGTGTGAGGGGGAGGCAGGCACTTCCGCTGCCCGCGCTGTACCTGTGCTGTGTATACATGGTGTAATAGTGTGTGTGAGGGGGAGGCTGGCACTGCCGCTGCCCGCGCTGTACCTGTGCTGTGTATACATGGTGTAGTAGTGTGTGTGAGAGGGAGGCTGGCACTGCCTCTGCCTGCACTGTACCTGTGCTGTGTATACATGGTGTAGTAGTGTGTGTGAGGGGGAGGCCGGCACTGCCGCTGCCCGCGCTGTACCTGTGCTGTGTATACATGGTGTAGTAGTGATTGTGGGAGGGAGTCTGGCACTGCCGCTGCCCGCGCTGTACCTGTGCTGTGTATACATGGTGTAGTAGTAGTGTGTGAGGGGGAGGCTGCCGCTGCCCGCGCTGTACCTGTGCTGTGTATACATGGTGTAGTAGTGTTTGTAAAGGGAAGTCTGGCACTGCCGCTGCCTGCGCTGTACCTGTGCTGTGTATACATGGTGTAGTAGGGTGTGTGAGGGGGAGGCTGGCACTGCCGCTGCCCGTGCTGTACCTGTGCTGTGTATACATGGTGTAGTAGTAGTGTGTGAGGGGGAGGCTGGCACTGCCGCTGCCCGCGCTGTACCTGTGCTGTGTATACATGGTGTAGTAGTGATTGTGGGAGAGAGTCTGGCACTGCCGTTGCCCGCGCTTTACCTGTGCTGTGTATACATGGTGTAGTAGTGTGTGTGAGGGGAAGCTGGCACTGCCGCTGCCCGCGCTGTACCTGTGCTGTGTATACATGGTGTAGTAGTGTGTGTGAGACGGGGAGGCTGGCACTGCCCGCGCTGTACCTGTGCTGTGTATACATGCATAGTAATGTGTGTGAGGGGGAGGCTGGCACTGCCCCTGCCCGCGGTGTACCTGTGCTATGTATACATGGTGTAGTAGTGTGTGTGAGGGGGAGGCTGGCACTGCCCGCGCTGTACCTGTGCTGTGTATACATGGTGTATTAGTGTGTGTGAGGGGGAGGCTGGCACTGTCGCTGCTCGCGCTGTACCTGTGCTGTGTATACATGGTGTAGAAGTGTGTGTGGGGAGGAGGCTGGCACTGCCGCTGCCCGTGCTGTACCTGTGCTGTGTATACATGGTGTAGCAGTGTGTGTGATGGGGGAGGCTGGCACTGCCCGTGCTGTACCTGTGCTGTGTATACATGGTGTGGTAGTGTGTGTGAGGGGGAGGCTGGCACTGCCGCTGCCCGCGCTGTACCCGTTCATTGTATACATGGTGTAGTAGTGTGTGTGAGGGGGAGGCTGGCACGGCTGCAGCCCGCTCTGTACCTGTGCTGTGTATACATGGTGTAGTAGTGTGTGTGTGTGGGAGGCTGCCGCTGCCCGCGCTGTACCTGTGCTGTGTATACATGGTGTAGTAGTGTGTGTGAGGGGAGACTAGCACTGCCCCTGCCTGCGCTGTGCGTGTGCTGTGTATACATGGTGTAGTAGTGTGTGTGAGGGGAGGCTGGCACTGCCCGTGCTGTACCTGTGCTGTGAATACATGGTGAAGTAGTGTGTGTGAGGTGGAGGCTGGTACTGCCCACGCTGTACCTGTGCTGTGCAAACATGGTGTAGAAGTGTGTGTGAGGGGGAGGCTGGCACTGCCGGCGCTGTACCTGTGCTATTTATACATGGTGTAGTAGTGTGTGTGAGGGGAGACTGGCACTGCCGCTGCCCGCGCTGTACCTGTGCTGTGTATACATGGTGTAGTAGTGTGTGTGAGGGGGAGGCTGGCACTGCCCGCGCTGTACCTGTGCTGTGTATACATGGTGTAGTAGTGTGTGTGAGGGGGAGGCTGGCACTGCCCGCGCTGTACCTGTGCTGTATATACATGGTGTAGTAGTGTGTGAGGGGAGACTGGCACTGCCCACGCTGTACCTGTGCTGTGTATACATGGTGTAGTTTGTGTGAGGGGGAGGCTGGCACTGCCGCTGCCCGCACTGTACCTGTGCTGTGTATACATGGTGTAGTAGTGTGTGTGAGGGGGAGGCTGGCACTGCCGCTGCCCGCGCTGTACCTGTGCTGTGTATACATGGTGTAGTAGTGTGTGAGGGGAGACTGGCACTGCCCACGCTGTACCTGTGCTGTGTATACATGGTGTAGTTTGTGTGAGGGGGAGGCTGGCACTGCCGCTGCCCGCACTGTACCTGTGCTGTGTATACATGGTGTAGTAGTGTGTGTGAGGGGGAGGCTGGCACTGCCGCTGCCCGCGCTGTACCTGTGCTGTGTATACATGGTGTAGTAGTGTGTGTGTGAGGGGGAGGCTGGCACTGCCGCTGCCCGCGCTGTACCTGTGCTGTGTATACATGGTGTAGTAGTGTTTGTGAGGGGGAGGCTGGCACTGCCCGCGCTGTACCTGTGCTGTGTATACATGGTGTAGTAGTGTGTGTGAGGGGGAGGCTGGCACTGCCGCTGCCCGCACTGTACCTGTGCTGTGTATACATGGTGTAGTAGTGTGTGCCAGGGGGAGGCTGGCACTGCCCGCGCTGTACCTGTGCTGTGTATACATGGTGTGGTAGTGTGTGTGAGTGGAGGCTGGCACTGCCCGTGCTGTACCTGTGCTGTGTATACATGGTGTAGTGTGTGTGAGGGGGAGGCTGGCACTGCCCGCGCTGTACCTGTGCTGTGTATACATGGTGTAGTAGTGTGTGAGGGGGAGGCTGGCACTGCCGCTGCCCGCGCTGTACCTGTGCTGTGTATACATGGTGTAGTAGTGTGTGTGAGGGGGAGGCTGGCACTGCCGCTGCCCGCGCTGTACCTGTGCTGTGTATACATGGTGTAGTAGTGTGTGTGAGAGGGAGGCTGGCACTGCCCGCGCTGTACCTGTGCTGTGTATACATGGTGTAGTAGTGTGTGTGAGGGGGAGGCTGGCGCTGCCCGCGCTGTACCTGTGCTGTGTATACATGGTGTAGTAGTGTGTGAGGGGGAGGCTGGCACTGCCCGCGCTGTACCTGTGCTGTGTATACATGGTGTAGTAGTGTGTGAGGGGGAGGCTGGCACTGTCGCTGCCCACGCTGTACCTGTGCTGTGTATACATGGTGTAGTCGTGTGTGTGAGGGTTAGGCTGGCACTGCCGCTGCCCGCGCTGTACCTGTGCTGTGTATACATGGTGTAGTCGTGTGTGTGAGGGGGAGGCTGCCGCTGCCCGCGCTGTATCTGTGCTGTGTATACATGGTGTAGTAGTATGTGTGAGGGGGAGGCTGGCACTGCCCGCGCTGTACCTGTGCTGTGTATACATGGTGTAGTAGTGTGTGTGAGGGGGAGGCTGGCACTGCCCGCGCTGTACCTGTGCTGTGTATACATGGTGTAGTCGTGTGTGTGAGGGGGAGGCTGGCACTGCCCGCGCTGTACCTGTGCTGTGTATACATGGTGTAGTAGTGTGTGTGAGGGGGAGGCTGGCACTGCCGCTGCCCGCGCTGTACCTGTGCTGTGTGTACATGGTGTAGTAGTGTGTGTGAGGGGGAGACTGGCACTGCCCACGCTGTACCTGTGCTGTGTATACATGGTGTAGTAGTGTGTGTGAGGGGGAGGCTGGCACTGCCTCTGTAATACAGTATCTCTGCAAAACACAAATATTTTTTATCTAAAGCGTGAGAGAAAGGTTTAATCATTTATATACATATACAGATGCACATATATATTTGTATATATGATATACAGTACATATACAGAAGCAGTCTTTCCTTTTGTGCCAGCATTTGAGGGAAATTAACACTCAGCAACACGTCGCAGCCCAGTCCATAGCAGACTTAATGGCCCATCTGATTAACACAGCGCCACGCTTAAATTCTCCCGCGTCACGGCCCATGTGATCGGGAGATTTAAACAAAGCCGGGGGTACCAGCAATTCCTTCCGGGGCCTATATCTCGGGAAGCAGGGGTGCCCCGGACCTGAAATTAATGCGGTTCTGCTCCGCAGACCCCCTACTAGAATTCTATTTTATTAAAATAAAATAAAAGCAGTGTCAGTGCCTTAGTGGCTAGCTAAGGCAATGAAGGAGTTAAGCCAAAGCACCTTGTTTATTGGTGGTTGAGGGGGTCAAAGGGTTGTAGTTGCCCCGGGGTGGGTGGTTATGTCTGCCTATCGCGAAGGTTGCGGGAGGGGTTAACCCCTCCATTACCTCAACTGTAGTAACTGCTATGGTAATGACAGTGTTAACCCCTCCCGCTACCCACTCGGTAGGCCTAATCACCCACCATGGGGCAACTACCCCATTCACCCCCCTCTACCCCCAATAAATGTTACATTAGAGTATTTCACCCCCCCCCCCCCCCCTTAACACCAATGAACAAGGTGCTCTGACTTAACAGCTCCATTGCCTTAGTGGCTATCCGCTAAGGTAATGAAGCTGATTTTATTTTAATATTTCAGTATTGTAACAGTGGGTTTCCAAAGCTGAACCGCATTAATTTCAGGTATGGGGACCCCATGCTTCCAGAGATACAGGCCCCGCTATGGGGTGCCAGTATCCTCCTGCTTTGTTTAAATCTCCCGATCCCGTGGGCCGTGATGAGAGAGAATTTAAACGTGGCTGGGATACTAGCACCCCCATAACAGGGGGTCTGTAACTCGGGAAGCAGGAGGTCCCCAAAACTGAAATGAATGCAATTCAGCTCTGGAGACCACCTGCTACAATGTGGATATTCTGAACACACGATACATAAAGCTTGGCCCCCTGCAGAAGCACTTACCAGAACTCCCTCCTACTGTCTCTGTACGTTCTCCCCACCTACCAATTAGACTGTAAGCTCCTCAGGGCAGGGACTCCTCTTCCTTAATGTTACTTTTATGTCTAAAGCACTTATTCCCATGACCTGTTATTTATATTATCTGTTATTTATTTGATTACCACATGTATTACTACTGTGAAGCGCTATGTACATTAATGGCGCTATATAAATAAAGACATACAATACAATGTTATGTTATTAAAATAAACCCCCCCCCGCGATCGCTTGTTAGAGGCGCGCAGGTAGAGTGACTGATTCAGTCTCTCTCTGACTGAGCGTCTCTTTTAGACAGCTGGAACCCTGCAGGATTCACACAGCGTGAGTCACATTCAAACGCCGGGACCCCCCGCGGTGTGAATCCGATGGGCCATTACGTCTCCTTACGTGCACTGCACGGCTTGGCTTCATCTGCGGGAAGCGCCAGGCTGAACCGACAGAAACTGAGACCCCCATCTGTATATGTATATATATATATATATAACAAGATGGAAAAGATATCGGACTGCGACAAGGTAAAACCAAAAAGGATTACAGAGTAAATTAACCCTATATAAGCATTTTGTACAGTGTTAAGGTACATGAATCTATTATAGTTATTGTGAGTGGATAGCAATACCTAGAACATATTAGAAGATGCTACTGTATACTGGCCAGTACTATTATCAGTACAAATAACTTATAGGTAGCCAATAATAATAATAATATAATAAAATGAACTACAATGCCAATGGAATATAGAAAAAGAGCAAAAAGTAAAAAATCCAGAAACTTAGCATCAATAGCTGAAATGTTCACTGTAACACACACAAAAAAATGTAATCGTCCTTGGAGCCCACCAGGTCGTGGACAGAACCACATCCTTAAATGAAACCTAGATAAGAAAAACAGAGAAAAAAGCCCCCGTTCAGTGGAACAGATTTCATGTACTGGACAGGATACAAATTTCCGATTAAAAATAGCGTTGCATGAGCTGTTCTCCATTCAATGCTCCAGGGAGGTGCTTCGCCCGATCCGACGTCTGGAACCTTCGCTGACTGTACCTCCCCGTAATAGGATCCTCCGGCAACTCGCGTTATACTGAGCAGATAGATGGAGCAATAAGATCATTTATCTGGAGCTGTCTCATGGAGTAATAGGAGGTGTTATGGAGAGCGGTACTATGGAGCAATTAGGGGAGTTATACAGGTGGGTTATATGGAGCAATATGAGGTTATAGGGAGGGTTAAATACAGCAATACAAGGAGTTATATGGTTTAATAGGAGGAGTTATAGGGAGCAGGTATTTGTACCAATAGGAGTTATAGAGAGAGGTATGGAGAGAGGTGTTCTGGAGCATTCGGAGGGATTATAGAGAAGGCCACAGTATAAGGAGCATAAGGAAGAGCTATATGGAGTCGAAATATTGAACAACAGGAGGAGATGTAGGAATCGGTTATATGGAGCAATTGGAGAAGTTATAAGGAAGAATGTTGTGTCTTGAACACGTACTTTTGCAAAGAGTTGTGTAGATTGGATTGAAAATATTAAAAACGATAAACCTTTATTCAATTTGTCACGTTCGAGATATAGTATAATAACTGAGGAACAATTATACATAAAGTAAAATATTGAAAAGTTCTTAAGATTTATTCTTTCTTTCATCTCTTAATTAAAAACTTTAGCTTTTCCCATGAGACGTTCTCTTGAGTTCATGTTGGGTCGGCACAATATGATGAAACATTTGGGTACAAACATGCAGACCACCAGAGCCCAGCTGGAGGACAGGATGGCGAAGACCTCCATGGCCACGGTGTACTTGCCACGGGCGCTGAGGGAGGCCGGAATATAGGACACCCAGACGCTGAGGAAGGCCAGCATGCTGAAGGTGATGAACTTGGCCTCGTTGAAGCTATCAGGGAGCCGTCTGGCCAGGAAGGCAACAATTAAGCTAACGGTGGCGAGGAGGCCGAGATATCCCAGCATGCACCAGAAGGCAGTGGGGGAGCCCTCGTTACACTCAGCGATGATGACTCCAGGTTTGGTTTGAATGTTGTTTTCTTGGAAGGGAGAAGAGAGGACCAGCCAAGAGATACACACAAGAAATTGTAAGAAGGAGCAGAAAGCTATGATCGTGTAGGACACCCGAGGGCTGGTCCATTTCCTCAACATGCTTCCCGGTTTGGTGGCCATGAAGGCAAAGACAACCATTATGGTTTTTGCGAGGATGCAAGAGACACAGAGGGTAAAGACCATGCCAAAAGAAGCCTGGCGCAGAAGACATTTCTCAGGATAGGGGTGACCAATGAAAGCCAAAGCGCAGAGGAAGCAGAGGGACAGAGACACAAGGAGAAGACAACTCAGAGAGTAGTTGTTAGCTCTGACAATTGGAGTGGTCTTGTAACAAATGAAAAGTCCTAAGACAGAAACTGGGATAATGGAGGAAAAGACACTGATAGCAGCCAAGGTGGTTCCCAAGGGCTCTTCATATGAAAGGAACTCAGTGGTCTTTGGGAGGCATCTGTCTTTCTGGAAATTTGGCCACTTATCCCATGGGCATTTAAAGCAATCAACCGAGTCTGAAAGATAAAAGTTAAAAATTATTGACCACCTAACTTTTCGGGCTTGGTCGACAGTGCTTCTGCGATCTGCTCACCGGTAAGATTGGAGATCTCTCCTTGGGGACATAGGACACATTGGAAACAACAGACTGGCTCCCCTTTCCTCAACACCTTCCTGAAACCAGGGAGGCAGCTTTGACTGCAAACTGAGTGAGGAACCTGGAGGGACAATGCATGTTCAAAAAGTCACAAAATGTTATGCAGTGAGAAGAAAGATGAACTCAATGTCCATAAGTCCCTTCTCTTTTAACACTGTATCCCTCTATGGCGTGAAGCAAAAAAAAACAATTAGCCATAATTTATGTCCAACTGACAAAGAAGGGATGTACATTATTTATCAAAGTAACGAATGACTTTGGATTAACACAGCAGGGGTCTCTGCGTTTGAATGAGAATCGAGCTGTGTGAATCCGGCCGGGCTGTGAGTCCAATTCAAACGCAGGGACTCATGCTGTGTTAATCTGACGGGCCATTACAGCCTGCTGTGGACCATCTCACGAGTTACATCAAAATGGTCACAAATGGTCCTTGGCAAGCAGTCTACAACTGGCAGCTGCATCTGTAATTGTAAACTTTAAATCCCTTCTAATAATAATAATAATTTTCTTTTAACACTACCAATGTACGCAGCATTATACACAGAATTTTACAGGCACAAACAGTTCCTGTCCCATCAAGCTTGTAATCGAATTTATGGCTCGTATTAGATAAGGTGACTTGCCCAAGGTCACAAGTAGAACTGACACTGGGATTGGAACAAGATTCACCAATTCAATTACTTGTCAGTTTGGATATATATAACATGCTCATCTCTGTTAACCTTAGTATCTGTATACTCAGAACTCACACTCAAAGCCTTGACACCTCATACCTGTCTTCTCCCTGATGCCCACATCACGGCACTTGCATTTATATTAAAGGTGTTTCCACCTGAGGCCGCGGTATCATAGCTTCCCACCGTGACCTGCCTCATCATACCATCTGCACCCAGCTGCCAGTTCACAATATCGTACACCGCTGGTGGGTCCCCATTCCTATCAAAGAAGACCTCTCTTCCATTGCTCATCTTCACACGTACGTTCTGGATGTAGTGTAACATCTGCAGGGAGGAGAAGGATCATCCCTCATTTATTTTCCCTCTATGGACTCAAAATGTCTACTACACAGAATTCAATCACTCAAGCAACCAGGATGATAGATATATACTGGGACATCAAGTGTTGTTATCCTTGCTCCCACTCTGTGTTTTGTTTGTAATCCTGAGTATCTGTTATTCCCCCGCCCCAAACAAGGGCTGTGTATTCCCTTTTACCACTTCTTCCTGGAGACATCTGTATACACTCAGGTTCAACCACCGAGATATAACAGCCCTTCCTTACCCCTGTGCTACTCAACCAAGTAACCTCCAGATGAGGGAACATTCACATCACTCAGTTATTTACCACAGAGATATAACAGCTACACTACCGACACACTTTATTGCAGCACGGCTAGCACCGCAAGCCGGGGGATGCCCCGGCGTGCTAGCCGCACTCCCTCAGTGTGCCGCGCATCACCGATGCGCGGTCACGCGTCATCGGGTGCCTGCGCCCCCTGCACGTGCGTCCAGGGTTCCCCGAGGGAGCCCTGGTGTCCCGCGATGTGGGGGACGGCGGCAAGGGGTTCCGGGGGACCCGGCGGACCCGGCAGCGGGAGGGATAGCGCCCCGATCGGAGGGCGCTCTTCCGCTGCTTCGGCGCGCGCCCGGCACCCTCCGGCGCGCGCCAGGTTACTGCTGCGGCCGAGAACGGGCAAATGCTCGAATAAACTCAGCCGCAGCAGTACATTGAATGTCAGCCACCCCAGTGTACATCTGCGTTGCCCCAAAGGCAGACAGCCTGATGGGGCTCGCCAAGAGCTGCTCCCCTCTTCACAGGACCAGCGTGCTAAGGGTTAACATTTGCTTGTACTTTGTGGAACGTCAACCCCACCCACTGGAATGTTAATGAGCTAAGAACTTTGTGTTCACAGCTGCATTGAATCTCAACCACCCCAGAGTACATCTGAGGGTCTGTGTTTGTTGTGTGTGAATAAGATGCTCTTATCCACACCCTGAAGATACGTAAAGCGCTAGTTACAGGGGTCATCCCAATGCCTTTCCCCCTCCCCCCCGGTATTATATCAATATTTATTCATAATACTACAAAGGGCCTTGTAGGAGGACATGTGCAGAGGTAGACAATGGAGTCTGTTTTACGGTGAAATTAAAACAAGGCTTTATTGTGCCTGTCGCTTTAAACACAGCAAAAATCAACATAAGAGAATAAGCCAAACAAAAAACCCTATCTCTGCTTTGGAGACTATCTACACATGTAGCTCAGCCCTCTCTGACTGGGTTGGTTAGCTAAGCTATTTACCAGCCCCAAATCATGGAGACATTTATCAATACACATAGATATAGATAATAGTCTTATACGAAAAGTCTTATCTGTTAGCTGGGCTGCTGTAGGGGAAGCTTCTCTGCTCTCTTGGTACTGCACCCTTGTGTGCACAGGCAATGTCAGGCTCCAAGTTTAGAATCTTGTCCCCTTTGTCTTGTGGTCAGCTTGTCGCTCAAGACATCTGTCCTTCCTTGGTTCAGCCCAGTTGTGGACTAAGGAATCTCTGCTCTGTCTCCTAGTTCAGCTCAGGTGTGAGCTAATGAGTCTCACTTCCTGTCTCAAAAGACAGGCTTTTCTAAGCAATCTAATCAGGCAGGTGGTGTATGTTAATTGACTACCAGCAGTTAACCACCACACTGCTGGATTAGAGGCACATTCCCAGAAAAGGGATAACTCCCCTGTTACAGGCCTCATGCTGTAAGCAGAGATAACCCCTTATCGCCAACTTATCGCCAAAAAAGCCTACTGCTGTTCACTAAGCCCTGATTAGCTGGCGATAAGAGCAAAAATCGCCGTTTTTTTTCCTGGAAAAAAAAAACGCTGACCGTCGGCGATAAGCCACTTATCGCCGCTCATCAACAGCTTTTCATACTCGCTGTATTCTAGTAGCCCCGATCAGCTTATCGCAGCTGGACGCCACTCTAGAATGGAGATTTTCTCTCCAAATCGCCTCGCCACAAAGTTGGCAGAAAGGTGGGGAGACGCGGCGATGAGCGGCGAGACGGGACTTAAAAAAAATCAGGCCTTTGTCCTGCATTGGATTGATGCTGGGGGTCTCCGGAGTTGATACCCATTAATACCAACACCGGAGACCCCCGGCATGAATCCCATGCAGGAAAAAGGCATTTACAGCCCGCTTCATTACCTTAGCGGCTAACCGCTAAGGTATTGAAGGGGTTAACCAGCAGTACCATGCTTATTGTGGGTGGCGGGGGTGAGTGAAGGTGGTATTTGGCCCTTGGTGTGTGTTTAGGCCTTGCGGGTGGGTAGCGGGTGGACTTAACCCCTTCATTACCTTAGCAGTTAATACCGCTAAGGTAATGACGGGGTTAACCACCCCCCTGCTACCCACACAGAAGGCCTAAACACCCATTATTGAGGCTACTATCCCCTTCACCATCCCCCGCATACCCACAATAAACACAAATACACAATACAGCCCCACTACAGCCCCACTACCCACCTCTTAGGCCCCCAATAAACATTACAATATCTAATATACAACAATACACAACCCACCCACCCCCTGTGCCCCCCCCATAAAATCATTATTTATTTTTACAAGCACGATTAATACCACAGGCCAGCGGGGGTCTCTGGGTAGTCCCGACGGGTGTTGGTAGGCCCCACAGTGCACAGGCTTTTCCCCTTATACAATAAACATGGGATTTCGGGAGTGGAGTTTCAAGGGGGATATTTGGGTCAAAGTTTACATTTTTGTGTAGGAATTGGAGGGACAAAGTTACCGGTAGTCCCATAAATCTCCCAGACGTTCAGGCAGGATCTGCGGGTCCACAAGGTGAATTACACCCATGGCTACACAGTGTCCCCCAGAATCCTGGTTTTCGACCACAAGTATCCCAGACCCATTTCCCCCATGAGTATAATGTTCCCCAAGAGCTAAAGTTTAAAAAAATGATGTATTATGTTTTATACTGTATGTATTCATCTCTATACAGTCACCCCGGGCATCCACATATGTGCCAAGATGTCTGCATAGAGATCGTAGATTAAAGGGAAGTCCAGAGGTGTCGGAACAGTTCAGTGAGCGGGGGAGGGTAGAGAACTGGGTTCAGAGAACAAGGGATTCCCACAGGGGAGACACTTGGACTGTCAGACCTAGTGAAGTGAGAGGCAATGGGTTGGCTGGGGGAAGCCGCTGCTCGTAGGCACGATTCCCATTGGCCAATTCATATTTCCCGTTCACCCGGATTTTCGAGCCGGTTCTACATGCCCCCTCCCTTGACATCAGCAGCCAGACGATCCACCATTCTGATTGGCTGGCTTAGTTACGATCAGTTCTCTGGTTGGTCGCCAGACCCTTTCTGCATGTTGGGCATAGGACCCCGAGGTCTATGTAAGTGGACTGGCCCATCAGAGGACCAGACGATTTCAGGCTTAGTCTCAGACTATAGTGAGCGCGCTTGCACTTATAATTGGTTGTGTTTGCCAGCCCTTTCTACAGTTTGGCAAGCGCGAGCTCGGCTGTGAGCGGTGGCGCAGCAGACCAGTGAAAATACATTGAAAATGTATTTTCGCGATTTTGCCAAGCCGCCGGACAATCATAGCGCGGCCTAACGTTAGTCACGAACCTTAATAGTGCCCACTAAACGCGCATGCCACGTGCCGCATGCCCACACCTACTATAGAACAAGTAAGGAAGAAACTCGGCGGTCACTGCTCCTCTGAAGAACTCCAACCAAGCGCATGAAAAATGAAAAGCTTTTATTAAATCAAAAGAAAAAAGACATCCACATGGGACTGTGAAACCCTGACGCGTTTCGTTCTATGGAAAGAACTTTATCAAAGAGTACAAACCTTCCCGTCAGCTACTCCCTAAGTAGGCAGTGCTGTGAATCTATTGGACAGAATTGTCACGTGAGTATGCTCTTACCTGTGAGGTAGCTGCAAAGGCAGAAGCCAATCACAGCATGAATAATAACAGCACGCTTTCAAAGGGAGTGTTCGGGGCTACAATAGGATACTATGTAACACAGTGTAACAAAATAAGGAACACATATTATATAAAACATACATACAGTACTATACAAACAAACGAAAAAGGTTTAAAAACAAAGACTCTGTGGTGTCTGGAAAAATATTGGCACTAAAAACCTTATAATGTATATATAAATATATACATAAAAGAAATAAATAATAATTAATCCAAATTAACCCTTGTAGAAAAGGCTATAAGCAAAGGCTAGCAGTTCCAATATAAATCCTTGTCTATGTAATAACATTAAAATTGTTTACAAATATTATTAATGGATGCTGACTAGAATCAATTGTTAAATATATACACAAATGCAAAATAAGATATAAAATATAGATAAAGGATAGCTGAACATTGTGCAAAATACTTACTTACTTAAGAATGTTATTATCTCATAAAATAGTAATGGATCAATATCCTGAACACTCCTCATGATAGGGAGAACAAAACAGTTAAAAAATGCTTAAGCTCCCAGTCTAGATTGATTACTGAAGGGTGAAGAGTGTTCAGTGTATAGATCCAGAACATTTCCTGTTTATTTAATTTATTAACCCTGTCTCCACCTCTCGGATGGCAGGGTATATGTTCTATTGCAGAGTATGAGAAGTATACTATGCCTCCCTTAGGGCACAGACTGAAATGTCTGGACAATGGATGTATTTGATCACGTTTTTTAATTAGTCGCACATGAATTAAACTTAGTTGTTCTATTCCAGGGTTTCTTCTTGTAAAGAAGCTTGGTCCTATCAAGAGAGTCTGCATATTCAAAGGCTGTTTGTATAGTCTCATTAGTATAACCTCTAGCTTTAAATCTAGCTGACATTTCAATTGACTGATGAAGAAAGGTATCACTGTCTGAACATAGCCTTTTAAGTCTAATAAATTGGGCCTTATGTATACTTTTAATAAGTGAACGTGGGTGGCAACTATGGGCACTGAGTAAGGTATTTCTAGAATTAGGTTTCCTGAAAATATCGGTTTGTATGGTCATGTCGTTATCTATGTAAAGGAGTAGGTCTAAATAGTTTATATGATGAATATTATGTTCAAAAGTGAGTTTAATATTAAAATTATTGTGGTTAAGTGTATTAACAAAGGAAACAAGTTAAGATTCCTCACCCTCCCATATCATTATGAGATCATCAATGTATCTCTTAAAGAAAATAATATTAGTGCGAAATAAATTATTAATATGATTTATAAATTGTGCTTCCCAAAAACCCATAAATAAATTAGCGTATGATGGTGCAAAACTTGTGCCCATTGCAGTGCCTAATAGTTGTAAATAAAAACGTGAATCAAATAAGAAATAATTATGTGTTAATAGAAAAGTGATAGATTCCAAAAGAAAAGCACCATGAGTGACTGATATATCCGATAAATCCAAAAAGTGACGAATGGCTTAAAGACCATGCTCATGCTGTATAATGGAGTACAGGGAGACCACATCTAATGTGACCCACCTGTAATCCTTTTTCCAAACTACGTCCCATAGAGCGACAATGAGTTCCGACGTGTCCTTAATAAATGAGGGCAGATGGAAGACTAAAGGTTGCAAAAAACTGTCCACATACCGCGATAACCCATCTCCCAAAGATCCAATGCTCGCAAATATAGGGCGACCCGGTGGGTCAACCAGCGATTTATGGATCTTCGGGAGATGGTGGAACACCGGTATCATGGGATGTGGACAGTTCAGAAAGTCACATTCTTTATTATCAATTACACATACATTTTTACCCAACTGAATGAGTTCAGTCAATACTTCAAGAAATTTAGAAGTAAGATCACCCTTAAGAGGTTGATAATTGGTTACATCACTCAGTCTGGCCTTAGTGCCTCACGTCTATATTGTTCAGTAGAGAGTACCACCAGGGCACCCCCTTTGTCTGCATTTCTTATGACAATGTCATGAATTTTCTTCAAACAGTCAAGTTGTATAGTTTCAATGTAAGTCAAGTTATTAGAATGTACATGTGATTGCGATAAACCCTGGGCTAACAATTTTAAATTGCGTTCCACTAATCTTTTCGAAAGTGGTAATAAACGGGCCTCTGTTATAATTTGGGCAAAACATTTATTTCCTCTTGAAACCTGATACCTGATGACCAAAAAGTGGCTGGGGGAATGTATTGATAAGATCCCCTTGTTGTTCCAATAATGAATTTAAATCAGATATAGTACAATATTCCTGAAAATTAAAGTTATTAGTAAATACATCAGGAACAGGAAAAACATCAAGGTCAACATGAGTTTTGGGAGCAGAGTAGTCCAGGTTTGATTGATCAGTTCCAGCCCTGTTAATATTAGTTCTTAAATGATCCAAACGGCCCCTGGTAGAAAAAAACTAACTTCCGCGTAAATTTTTGGAGGTCAATAACCGTCTGGAAGAGATGAAAGTCCTGAACTGGAGCAAAACCCAAACCCTTATTCAACAATGTTAACTGTTCAAAAGAAAGTTTTTCAGGGTTCATTCCCTGGAATCTCTTGTACTATGCCTACTATAGAATAAGCCTCAGGTCGGTGAGGCGCGGGTGGGCTTTTCATAGTTGCTCTGTTGCATATAGAAGAGCAACCGGCTTCATTTTTAGCCGGAGAAGAAGGCTAAGCTGAGACTAAGTGCTGCATTTTGCGGCCAAGTTCTATTTTCCGCTTTGCTCGCGGCGGTTAGTAGATATAGACTGGTATCTTCCCGGAGGAAAGTACTGTGAAGTTTCTGGACCAGGATCAGACAGGGTAAGCCTTCTGAAGCGGGCGCCCTGCACCTAGTTAGTCTAGTGTCACCCTCAGACCCCCCAGTTAAGTGTGTATTTCTTGTATTTTGAGAACCATTTGAATGTCTGCTGGTCTCACCAGAATAAACCTCATTTTATTCCACTACCTTCTTTTGCTTTGTGAATTGATCCCAGAGGGTTTACAAGTGGTAAAAGTACTGGTCTCCCATGACAGTGAGAATAAATAGCAGGAGTTGCCTTGTGAACACTATACTGCAGGCTTTGGGTCTTCTGAAATAAGAGTTAAAATACATACAGTATTAATACAGCTGGGGGACACATGTAAATTAATGTTGGTTGATGTGTTTTAAGAGGTATCACATGAACATCAAATACTAGATACATCATATTAGGGGGAACATGCAAAGAGGAGAGAATATATACTTTCACATACCTTATTGCTGAACCCCATTTTTACAAAGACACATTGATATATGACCCCCCCCCCCAATAGTCCACCAGAGCCTTTGTGAACCTTCATATAAAATAATGTAGACATTTACCAGAGATTCGTACCTGCCATGGTTTGAAGTTCTGAATATCTGCACAACTTCCATTATAAAATGGTCCTCTCCCCTCCTGGCATGTTTGCAGATCATGCAGAGCTGTGGCTATGATGTAAATGGTTGTGTAGATGTTGTAGGACCCTCTTAAGCTGGACACATCAGTGTACTTGTTCTGGATACCCTCTAGTTTCTCATTTCCCGTACACAATGATGCAGGATTATCCCATGAGCCGGTGAGGTTTCTCTGGTCCCTGAATCTGCATCCAAAAACTTCTTCCCAGAATATTGTAGACCAGGTTTCGCCCGGGGTATTGAAAGGATTGACGCTGTTTAGATATCCTCTAAACCCTGCCATTTTTGAGCTATGGAAAGCAAAACCGATAGAGCCAGAGAGAATTGTAAAATATTTGGACACTAATAATATGTTTGAGGAGGACCAAGCTTCACTGGCCACAAAAATCTTCCCAGTCACGTTCTGCCTCAGCATCTCATCCAGAAGTGGGATCATGTCAATATCCTGGGTGAAGAACAGAATAGCCTTGGCCGTTGACTCTCTGATGACCCTGGTGAGGTGGGGGGCATTTTTATAAAGATGGTTTGTGATGATATATTCAATGAAGGCCACGCAAGCTCCGAACTTCAGGATCTCCTGCTTAATGACCTGGATGCCCTGTTGTCCATAGTTATTCCCCACAGCCACCAACCCAACCCAAGTCCAGCCAAAATGTAACACCAGCTTAGCCAGTCCTTGGGATTGGAAGGCATCACTGGGGACAGTCCTGAAGAAGGAAGGAAATGTTGTCCTGTCACTCAGGAGGGAGCTGGTTGAGTAGTGACTGATCTAAGGTGATAAATGTGAGTTTGATCATGTACAGCTGGTTCACTGACAATGTCAATATTAGTATAGTTATTACTAAATATTAACATATTGCTTTTTTCTGAGACATCATATTTAAAAAAAATTGAGATAAATGTAAAAATGTATACATTGTATTAACCTTTTTAACAACCATATACATCCATTCTACTAGGCATTGATTGGAGTCAATGGGATAAATCTGTGAAGAGCAATTACTAATTCTGTTGAATGGTGGAAGGAGTTAAATGTTGAGTTGTTGTTGGAAAGAGAACAGAGTGATAAGAGGTTCAGCACTCTGGACAGCTATCACTGATCCTTACCTGTGGGGATCTGTATAGACCTAGGATATGAGCCATGAGAATGGAAAGGGTGGAGGTTGAGTGTCCAATGATGGCAGTCAGAGGTGGCTTTTCCCGGCAAGAGAAATTGGGGATAACCTGGTTCTGACCCGTTAGAATATTCAGAGTCCCATCCAGCTCCCAGTGCAGTATGCAACAAGAGTCATAGATTTGAAAGCCCATTGTGAGGTTGGGGAGGAGGTCAGGTCTTCTGTCGATCTCCTCCATGGCGAACCTCATGGCCTGAAACTGCTGGAAGACCCTTAAACTGAATCTGGGGTGCAGAAAAGGGAAATCAATTATGTCATTTGACGCCCGGCCTATAGAGAAATGGGCGGGGGAGTTAAATACATTGGAAGTAGGGAAAGAGAGAGTGAGGATAAGGAGAAAGAGTGGTGGCGAGACAGACAAACAGATAGGCAGATGTGGGAGTAAGGGAAACAGAGAGTGGGTGGAGAGAGAGAGTTAGAATGAGACTGAGTGAGAAATAGAAGGATGGAAAGATGAAACAGAGAGAGGGAGGGTGAGAAGAAGAGAAAAAGAAAGGATGAGAGAGAGGTGGATAAAGGGGGGAAGAAAGATATTTATATGGAGAAAGAGATAAAGTGATAATAAACGAAAAGGGAGGTCGTGAAAGAGCAGAGACAGGGGAGGGGGAAGTAGTATAGTGAATGATGTAGAGACAGAAGGAGAAAGAATGATAGCGATGGTGAGAAAGTGTGAAATAAAATTAGTCAAGAGTCAAACAGACAGATGGAGAAATGAGAGAGAGCAAGAGCAGGAGATTTAGAGGGGTAGAGGTAGTCATTATATACAGAAAATAAATGAAAGGGTGTGGAGAGAGCAGAAAGTGTGTAAAGAAGAGAGGGGGAGTGAAACAGAGAGAGAGAGAGAGAGACTGAAGACATTGTAAACCTTACAATTTACAGGCTCCCCATGGGGGGGTCTCTTTGAAAAGGATTTCAGGATACTCTTTATCAAGATGTAAGGGAATTACTGCCCCTATTAAGACATCTCCATGCTTGTAGACACCAGTGAGACCCGAGCCCAGCAGTTTGCACCCCAGGCTGTCAGAACGAGAGGCAGGAGTGAGGTAGGAGAGAACGAGGTGCCACATGGACCAGTATAAAAGGGACATCACTCTGCAGTCAGACAGAAGGAGGACATTTAATCGTAATCCTATATTTATAGGACGAGAAATCAGAACCCTGCAATGTAATTACCCACTCATTATAAGATCTAAAAATTACTCCAGTCCTGAGGTAAAATGTAAGTTATATTTATCAGAATTGATACAATTGACAAAAACTTCTAAGATATTATTTTTATGTTGCGTGGTGATTTTAATATCATCGATATATATCTGCGCCAGACTTCCAGATTCGCACCAAAGGGGTTATTATTAAAAAATATGGTCGTGATCCCATATCCCCATAAATGCACCAAAAACTTGGTGCAAATACGGTCCCCACGGCCTTGCCACACTGCTGTAAATAAAAAGTGTCCACAAAGAAAAAAAAAATCGGTAATAAAATAAGTCTGGGTGAGATCTAAAACATTTGATTTCAATTGTGTGTCCTCATAACAGCTTGGGATGGTAACTTTGAGACATAATCTTGTAAAAATAAATCGATTTACAAAGACAACTTGGATATGGCAGAATTCATCACTGAAATAATTTTTCTTCCCCAGAGGTTTAGTTTAAGTCCTTATGGCTTTTCGGTAGGAAATAAAACAGAGGTATTTTTTGGATACTCGTAAAAAAAAAAATTGAATTCCATCTCCGACAGTATTCCCTCATCCCTTGAATTTCTTTTATCGGATAGATTTCCAGTTTTCTTGTTTTTTTATTTTTTTATTTTATCAGCAAGACAATCAAATTCGCTTTTAATCACGTGATAAAAGGTGTTAATAAAATGTCCCTTATCAAGTGATGGGTAAAAAGTGGATTGTTTTTTTTAAAAGAGTATGCTCAAAAGGGTCTACAGACTGATTTTGGGGGGTAGTACTTTTTGGATATGGGTATTTCTCAATTATTCAAAAAAAAAAAATGTCTTGTAACCGTTAACTGCCTGATAAATGTTTAAATGATGCTAGGTACCAATTGTTTGAATCTGATTTCTCACATGTTTTTGAGCAGAAAAATGATGCACCGAATATCACTATACCGATACAACCAATAAACTTCCAGTAATTAATCTACAAAAGCCAAATAAATATAAAAATAAGTCCACTATTAAAAGATATCAAACAATTTCTGATGTAACAAGAATTGCAAATGAAAAAAGCAACGTATTAGCAAACGACAGTAGCTTACCTCATTCCACCTCTCTGTAGATTTCCTGCTGTTTGAATATTATTATGAAATGTATCTTTTTATATTAAAATGAATTCCCTCGTTAACAGAAACGCAGTCGCCAAAGCACTAATTAGCATTGACCATTTCAGTTCTGCAGAGCACTGTGAGTTTGCAGCGTGTCCCCAGCCGCCTGGCACAGAGGGACTAGCATGAGGGATATTGCTAACAGGATAATTGTTTCCTCAGTGGAGGCTCAGAAAGATACAGGCTGGGATTTACAATGCTGCAATGCTACCGTTAACTGCTCGGCAAGATAAAGTGGCTTAGTGATGGGGAGGCTGGCACTGCCGCTGCCTGCACTGTACCTGTGCTGTGTATACATGGTGTAGTAGTGTGTGTGTGTGAGGGGCAGGCTGGCACTGCCCGCGCTGTACCTGTGCTGTGTATACATGGTGTAGTAGTGTGTGTGTGTGAGGGGCAGGCTGGCACTGCCGTTGCCCGCGCTGTACCTGTGCTGTGTATACATGGTGATGTAGTGTGTGTGAGGGGGAGGCTGGCACTGCCACTGCCCGCACTGTACCTGTGCTGTGTATACATGGTGTAGTAGTGTGTGTGAGGGGGAGGCTGGCACTGCCGCTGCCCGCGCTGTACCTGTGCTGTGTATACATGGTGTAGTAGTGTGTGTGTGTGAGGGGGAGGCTGGCACTGCCCGCGCTGTACCTGTGCTGTGTATACATGGTGTATAAGTGTGTGTGTGTGAG
This sequence comes from Ascaphus truei, assembly GCF_040206685.1. Classification (NCBI taxonomy): domain Eukaryota; kingdom Metazoa; phylum Chordata; class Amphibia; order Anura; family Ascaphidae; genus Ascaphus; species Ascaphus truei. The sequence goes on along the minus strand of NC_134502.1, from coordinate 28,539,261 downwards.
GGGCAGGCTGGCACTGCCGTTGCCCGCACTGTACCTGTGCTGTGTATACATGGTGATATAGTGTGTGTGAGGGGGAGGCTGGCACTGCCACTGCCCGCACTGTACCTGTGCTGTGTATACATGGTGTAGTAGTGTGTGTGAGGGGGAGGCTGGCACTGCCGCTGCCCGCGCTGTACCTGTGCTGTGTATACATGGTGTAGTAGTGTGTGAGGGGGAGGCTCGCACTGCCGCTGCCCGCGCTGTTCCTGTGCTGTGTATACATGGTGTAGTAGTGTGTGTGATGGGGAGGCTGGCACTTCTGCTGCCCGCACTGTACCTGTGCTGTGCATACATGGTGTATGGAGCAATAGGAGGAGATATTGGGAGTGGATATAGGGGCGAATTGAAGGAGTTATAGGAAGAAGGTATATGGATCAAAAAGAGGAGTTATAGGGAGAAGGTTTATAAGTTAATAGGAGTATTTATATGGACAGGTTATATGGAAGAATAAGAGGAGTTATAGGGAGCAGTTATATTGGGTAACTGGAGGAGATATAGGGAGCGGTTATATGGGTTAATAGGAGGAGATATAAGAAGTGGATATACTGTATGGGGTAATAGGAGGATTTATATGGGTTAATAGGAGGAGTTATAGGGAGCAGGTATATGGGTAATAGGAGGATTTATAAGGAGTTTATACATATGGGGTAATAGGAGGAGTTATATGGGGTAATAAGAGGAGTTATATGGAGCATTAGAAGGAGTTATAGGGAGCAGTTATCTGGTGTAATATGAGGAGCTATATGGAGTAATAGGAGGAGTTATAGGGAGTTGTAATATGTATCATTAGGAAGGGAGTAGGGTGGAGGTTTGTGTTTTGAACGCCCGCTTTGCAAAGAATTGTGACAATTGAATTGAAAATATTAAAATGATAAATACAACTTTATTCTTTTTGACAGATTTCAGATAAAGTATAAAATAAATAACAATTAAACTTCAATTATTTACAAGTCCTGAAGATTCATTTGATTTTAGATCTTTTTATTCGCATCTCTAAATTAGAACCTTTAGCTTTCCCCATGAGATGTTCTCTCGAGTTCATGTCGGGTCGGAACAATATGATGAAACATTTGGGTACAAACATGCAGACCACCAGAGCCCAGCTGGACGACAGGATGGCGAAAATCTCCATGGCCACCGTGTACTTGCCACGTGCACTGAGGGAGGCCGGGATATAGGACACCCAGACACTGAGGAAGGCCAGCATGCTGAAGGTGATGAACTTGGCCTCGTTGAAGCTGTCAGGGAGCTGTCTGGCCAGGAACGCAACAGTGAAGCTGATGGTGGCCAGGAGGCCAAGATATCCCAGCATGCACCAGAAGGCGATGGAGGACCCCTCATTACATTCAACAATGATGACCCCAGGTTGGCTTTGGATGTTGTTTTCTGGGAAGGGAGGAGAAAGCATCAGCCAAGAGATGCACACGAGAAATTGTAAGCATGAACAGTGGACAATGATCATGTAGGCCACCTTAGGGCTACTCCACTTCTTTATGCTGCTCCCTGGTTTCGTGGCCATGAAGGCGAGGACCACCATAATGGTTTTGGCCAAGATACATGAGACACAGAGGGCAAATACCATGCCAAAAGCAGCCTGGCGCAGAAGACACTTCTCAGGTTGGGGGATACCAATGAAAGCCAAAGCACAGAAGAAGCAGAGGGACAGAGACACCAGGAGAAGACAACTGAGGGTGTAGTTGTTGGCTCTGACAATGGGAGTGTTCTTATAATGGTTAAAAAGTCTGAGAATGGAAACTGGCACCATGGAGGAAAAGAGACTGAAAGCAGCTAAGGTGGCACCCAAGGGCTCTTCATACGAGAGGAACTCAGAGATCTTTTGGAGGCACTTGTCTTTCTGGAGACTTGGCCACTTATCCCATGGGCACATGGAGCATTCATTTGAGTCTGAAAGATAAAAGTGAAAAACACCTGACCATCCAATGTCTTTTGGTTTGTCCATGGTTCTTCTGCGATCTGCTCACCTGTCTGGTTGGAGATCTCTCCTTGGGGACAGGGGACACATTGGAAGCAACAGACAGGCTCCCCTTTTCTCAACACTCTTCTGAAACCAGGGAAACAGCTCTGACTGCAGACAGAATGAGGAATCTGGGGAAAATGCATGTTCAACAAGTCACAAAAGGATATGGGGTGAGAGGCAGGACGGACTCAATGGCCCATTAGTCCCTTCTCTTGATTCACTATATAAACATGGGGTGGGTGACAAAAACTCTATGGAAAAACTGTATGTCCAATTGACAAAGAAGGAATGTACAGTATTTATATATGTAATGGTAATATTTCAATCCCTTCCAAAAATAAAAATAATAATATTTTTTCTCCTGTAACACTGCTAAGATACACAGCATTCTACACAGAATTTTACAGGCACAGAGAGTCCCTGTCCCTTCAAGCTTGCAGTTGAATTTATGGTTCTGGTTAGATAAGGTGACTTGCCCTAGAACACAAGTAGAACTGACACGGGGATTGGAAAAAGATTCACCAGCTCAAAAACGTGTAAGTTTGGATATGTATAATATGACCATATTTATTATTCGGCATAGACTGGCACTGCCAGGTTCCCTAGACGCAGAACTCACACTCAAAGCCTTCACACTGCATACCTGTCTTCTCCCTGATGCCCACATCACAGCACTTGCATTGATACTAAAGGTGTTTCCATCTGAGGCCGCGGTATCGTAGCTTCCCACCTTGACCTGCCTCATCATGCCATCTGCACCCAGCTGCCAGTTCACAATATCGTACACCGCTGGTGGGTCCCCATTCCTATCAAAGAAGACCTCTCTCCCATTGCTCAGCCTCACACGCACGTTCTGGATGTAGTGTAACAGCTGCAGGGGGAGAAGGATCATCCCTCATTTATTTGCCCTCTATGGACTGACAACATCTACTAAACAGAATGCAATCTCTCGACCCTGCCAGGAAGACGGATATTGCGAGACATCTTTCCACCAGTTGGGGGATTCTAAATGGCAACTTCACATAATGTGACATTGTGTGTTGTTATTTTCTCTTGTGCTCACTCCCATTCTGTGTTGTGTTTGTTTTTCTGAGTTTCTGTTATTCCCACCCTCCAAACAAGGGCTGTGTATTCCCATTACCCATTTCTTTATTGTATATTATTTTTTTGTTATTGAAAACCTTGCAATACAGATACTTGTCAATATTTGTTCAGATTATAAATGGTCGATATTTCTTTGGTCATAACAGGTTATTTCACATTCACAAGTTTGTATGACTTTTGTCTTTTTATTTTATATAAAGCTAAACTATTAAACGTTGGCCAAAACATTTTTTTTCAATATAACATTTCGTTATCTGCAATACATTTCTTTCCTAGAACGTGTACAACAAATGCATTGGTCAGCGCACTGTTTTTTACTCTTTGTACTCATTCCTCAAAACCTAAATTAATGTGGCTGCTATACCTCTCACACTTAGTGACATTATTAGTCCTCCAAAAACCTTATCTGCAAATACAGTAGGTTATCTGACAAGACCCTCTGTAGTATGCAGGGTAAACACCTCAGTGCTGCACAGTGAAGTGGAGAAAGTGAGAATAAATAGCAGGAGTTGCCACGTGGACACTATACTGCAGGCGTTTGGCCATCTTAAATAAGAATTGAAATACATATTAACACAGCTGGGGAAATAACTCAAGGTCCGTTGATATATTTTAAGAGGTATCACCTGAAGCTCAAATTCTAGATAAGTCATAATAGAGGGGACAGCTAAAGAGGAGACGGGGAGAATAGAGAATTTCACATATCTTATTGCTGAACCCCATTTTTGCAAAGTCACATTGATATATGACCGCCCCAATTGACCACCAGAGCCTTTGTGAACCTTAATATAAAATAATGTAGACATTTACCAGAGATTCGTACCTGCCATGGTTTGAAGCTCTGAATATCTGTACAACTTCCATTATAAAATGGTCCTCTCCCCTCCTGGCATGTTTGCAGGTCATGCAGAGCTGTGGCTATGATATAGATCGCTGTATAAATGTTGTAGGAACTTCTTAAGCTGGACATATAGTTGTACTTGTTCTGGATACTCTCTAGATCCTCATTTCCAGTACACAACTTTGCAGGATTATCCCACAAGCCGGTGAGGTTTCTCTGGTCCAAGAATTTGCATCCAAAAGCTTCTTCCCAGAACTTCTTGGTCCAGGTTTGCCCTGGGGTGTTGAAGGGATGGATGCTGTTTAGATACCCTCTAAACCCTGTAATTGTTGTGCTGTGGTAGGCAAAACCCATAGAGCCCGACAGAATTGTAGAGTACTTGTCCATTGATAATACGTTTGAGATGGACCAAGCTTCACTGGCTACGAAGGTCTTCCCAGTTATGTTCTGCCTCAGCATCTCATCCAGTAGTTGCCCCATTTCAACATCTATGGAGAAGACCACCAAAGCTGTGGCTGTTGACTCTCTGATGACCCTAGTGAGGTGGGGAGTATTCTTATCCAGACGGCTGAGTAGGATAAATTCTGTGAAGGCCACACAAGCTCCGGCCTTGAGGATCTCCTGCTTGATGACCTGAATGCCCTGTTCCCCATAGTCATCTCCTAAAGCAATTAAACCAACCCACGTCCAACCAAAATGCAACACCAGCTGGGCCAGTCCTTGAGACTGGAAGGCATCGCTCGGGACGGTCCTGAAGAAGGAAGGGAACTGTGTTCTGTCACTCAGGAGGGCACTGGTTGAGTAGATACTGATCTAGAGTGATAAATGGGAGTTTGATAAGGTACAGCTAACCTGTTATACTGAAAATATTGATATCAGTAGAGATAATACTTATAATTATGGAATTATGGTAATGCTTTTTTCTGAAATTTCCTACAAAAAAATAAATAAAAAATTATGGGATGAACAACATGTGCAGTAAAATAACCCCATTCAAAGCCATATACACCTGTCCTACTATGCATTGTTGGTAATTAATGTTTAGTTTCTGTTGCAATGAGAACAGTGAGATAAGAAGTTCAGCACTGTGGACAGCTCCCATTGATTCTTACCTGTGGGTATCTGTACAGACCCAGGATATGAGCCATGAGAATGGAGTAGGTGGAGGTTGAGTGTCCAATGATGGCAGCCAGAGGTGGCTTCTCCTGGCAAGAGAAATTGGGGATACCCTGTTTCTGACCTGTTAGCATCTTCAGGGTCCCATCCAGCTCACTCTGCAGTACACGACAAGAGTCATAGATTTGAAAGCCCAGGGTGAGGTTTGGGAGGAGGTCATGTCTTCTGTTTATCTCCTCCATGGTGAACCTCATGGCCAGGAACTGCTGGAAGACTTCAGAATAGAAGCTGAGGGTGAGAAGGAGGTAACCAATGATGTGATTTGACATTTTACCTATAGAGGAATTGAGTAGGTAAGATGGAGGATAAAGAAGGCAATGGAAAAAAAAAAGAGAGAGAGAGTGGATGGAAGAGAGAGGATGGAAGAGAGAGAGAGAAAGAGAGAGAGAGGATGGAAGAGAAAGAGAGAGAGAGGGGGGTGAAAGAGAGAGAGGATGGAAGAGAGAGGGAGGGGGAGAGAGAGAGAGAGAGAAAAGTAAAGAGAGAGAGAGAGAAGGATAAAGAGGAAAAACATTGATAAAGGGAAAGAAAAAGAGAAGCGTGTAAAAGAGATAAAGAGAAGCATAGAGAGAATAATTTAGAGAGCAAAGGTATCAGTGATACAAAAAAGAATGAAATAGTGTGAAGAGAAAGTTTACGGTATGTGAGAGAGGGAAAGAGAAAGAAAAAGGGGAAGAAAGAAGGAGAGAGATAGGGAGAGAGAGAGAGGAGGAGCGAGAAGGAGATTGAGAGAAATTGGGAGAGGGAGAGATTTACAACAGTGAAATAGTGAGATACAAAGGACATTATAAACCTTACATTTTACAGGCTCCCTGTGGGGGGGTCTCTGTGAAAATGGTTTCCAGGTACTCTATGCCAACATGGAATGGAATCACTGCCCCTATTAAGACATCTCCATTCTCGAAGACCCCAGTGAGGTCCAAGCCCTGGAGTTTGCACCCCAGGCTGTCAGAACGAGAGGCAGGAGTGAGGTAGGAGAGAACGAGGTGCCATATGGACCAGTATAAAAGGGACATCGCTCTGCAACCAGACAGGAGGAGGTTAAATCCTGATCCTTCATTTATAGGACAGAAATCAGAACCCTGCAATGTAATAGTCACCCACACATTATATACCAGGCATTATCACTATATGACATTACCTGAGCAGAAGGTGGAAGAAAATAGAGATACCCTGCATCATTATACAGTGCAACGTGTTCATTATTAATGTATAAATTCTAACATCATTATACAGCACGTTGTGTCCCTGACTCTTGAACCCTCGTTTCTTGCGCATCCCGTTTCCTCACCCGCCCAAATAGATACAGACACCATGGTGGGGTACAAATGGCCAACGCCTTTTATTAAACAAACATCAGCACTCCTGGAGGACATGGTCAGCAAGTCGCTCCCGACCAGTTATCTGATACTGCTCACCACCCCTAGACGACCCAGTGAGCTCTCCAGGTTGGTGATACCCAGGGTCTCTTAGGAATTCACCCCGAATCCCACCACACCTTGTCCTGACCCAAGGGTGCATCCTTTGGACCACTCCCATACCTCCAAATTAAACATCTGGGCAAAACTGACAAGTCCTCTGCCCTGCAGCTGTGTCAAACATAGTAACACCACCAACACCTTTTACCCGACCATCCTCCTTCCTTCTTAATTATTATTTTTCTGGCACAGTTTCAATGTGCGGGGAAACAGTTTCGGGCGAGGAGAAGCCTGCGTGTGCAGCCAACACAACATAGTCAAACAAACTTCTCAAAGTGCAGGTCTCCTCGGGGACAGAGGAACTAGGCAGAGCTCTAATCCCAAGTCCACAATACAATTCTTCAATTATTGTAACAGCCAAGAACAGAGGAGGAGCAGCGTTTCAGGCCCCACATGGGCTTTTCATCGCGTCATTTCTTCTCACATTTTTGTTTCCCTTTTTTTCTCCGTTTTTTTCTTTTTTTCTCCCAAATTAAAATGTGTAACTTGTTACAACATCATCTGCACAATAATCATAAAACATAACGTTCCCCAATAAACCTGAACCCCAAAAGGGAGAGGGTGGGAATGTTTTGGGGAGGTGGAAAGAGGATGAGAGAGGTAGGTCACGGAGCTGAAGCCCATTAAGTAGCCCCCCCCCCCCACTCCATGCCTGCCTTTCCTTACATTGTCAGGGATAAATTTATCAATATATAGACACTCAGTATCACTATACAATGCGGCGTGTTCATTATCAGTGTGTAAAAACTCAGCATCATTATACAGTGCAGTCTGTTAATTATCAGTGTACTGTATTGAGATACTCAGCACCATAATACAACACAGCATGGTCATTATCAGTGTATAGATACTTAACATAATTATACAGCGTGACATGTTCATTATCGGTCTATAGATACTAAGCATTATTATGCAGCATAACACGCTTGCTATCAGTGTGTAGAGATACAGTACTCAGCATCGTTATACAGTGCAGCATGAAATATATATATTTTTTTTTTTTTTTGCCAAACTTGCTTACCTCATTCTTCCTCTCTCTCTAGATCTCGGCCTTGTAGATATTTTTAATAAATGCCCCTTTTTATATATAAGTGAATTCCCTCGTTAACAGAAAAGCACTAATTAGCACTGACCTCTTCAGTTCTGCAGAGCACTGTGTGTTTGCAGCGTGTCCCTGACAGCCGGGCACGGAGGGGTAACGTGAGGGATATTTCTAACAGGGTAATTATATAACCTGTGGGACAGAGTTATCCCAGGAGAGGTGCCGGGAATTCCCTTTAATGGGACACAGGAAATAATGCCAAGTCTATTAGTATTTATTTTAAGAGATATAGGTTGGGATAGTGTGTGTGTGAGGGGGAGGCTGGCACTGCCGCTGCCCACGCTGTACCTGTGCTGTGTATACATGGTGTAGTAGTGTGTGTGAGGGGGAGGCTGGCACTGCCCGCGCTGTACCTGTGCTGTGTATACATGGTGTAGTAGTGTGTGTGAGGGGGAGGCTGGCACTGCCACTGCCCGCTCTGTACCTGTGCTGTGTATACATGGTGTAGTAGTGTGTGTGAGGGGCAGGCTGGCACTGCCGCTGCCCACGCTGTACCTGTGCTGTGTATACATGGTGTAGTAGTGTGTGTGAGGGGAGGTTGGCACTGCCCGCGCTGTACCTGTGCTGTGTATACATGGTGTAGAAGTGTGTGTGAGGGGGAGGCTGGCACTGACCGCGCTGTACCTGTGCTGTGTATACATGGTGTAGTAGTGTGTGTGAGGGGGAGGCTGGCACTGCCGCTGCCCACGCTGTACCTGTGCTGTGTATACATGGTGTAGTAGTGTGTGTGAGGGGGAGGCTGGCACTGCCGCTGCCCGCGCTGTACCTGTGCTGTGTATACATGGTGTAGTAGTGTGTGTGAGGGGGAGGCTGGCACTGCCGCTGCCCGCGCTGTACCTGTGCTGTGTATACATGGTGTAGTAGTGTGTGTGAGGGGGAGGCTGGCACTGCCGCTGCCCGCGCTATACCTGTGCTGTGTATACTGTACATGTCATGGTGTAGTAGTGTGTGTGAGGGGCAGGCTGGAGCTTTTCAATGTCAGAATGAAACATTCTAATACCCAACTATCCGAATAAAATAGGGAGGTAGATATCCTACATGTCTCGTAATTATTTTGATATTTCCACCCTCAAACCATTTTTGAAACAGAGGTGGCAACCAGTCTGAAATAATTGCTCTATATATTTTTCTGTGGAAAAAAATTCTCCTGAAAATGAAAACACAAGAATATTAAAATTAAAAAATAACTCCGGGTTCACCATATTAAGACCTCCCTTATTTCTAGGCGTGCGAGTGATGTGTCTGCTCACTAAATTGAGTCTGTTTTCCAACAAAATCTAAAAATAAAAAATGATTTAATATAACTACATCTTTTTCAAACAGGGCAGGGTTTCCCAAACTTTTTTTTCCGTGACCCGGTTATTTTTGAACTTCTCCTTCGTGACCCACTAAAAATGTTATCGCCTATACTGGCCTATAGGGCCTGCACAGACACACACACAGCCACTGATACACACACACAGCCACTGATACACACACACACACACACACGCAGCCACTGACAGACACGCAGCCACTGACACACACACTGATACACACACACAGCCACTGATACACACACACGCAGCCACTGACACACACACGCAGCCACTGACACACACGCAGCCACTGACACACACGCAGCCACTGACACACACGCAGCCACTGACACACACGCAGCCACACAGAGACACTGCTACACACACACACACACACACACACTGATACACACACAGAGACACTGCTACACACACACACACACAAACACTGATACACACACACAGACACTGATACACACACACACAGACACTGATACACACATACACTAATACTGATACACACACACTGACACACACACAGACACTGATACTGATACACACACACAGACTGATACTGATAAACACACACACACTGATACTGATACACACACCCCCCCACCCCCCCCCCCACACACACACACACACACACACACACACACACACACACACACACACACACACACACACACACACACACACACACACACACACACACACACACACACACACACACACACACACAGATATACACACACACACAGACACTGATACAGACACACACACACAGCCACTGATACACACACACTCTGATACACACACACTATTTAAAATTAAAACATAAGAATACTAAAATTAAAAAATAACTCCGGGTTCACCATATTAAGACCTTCCTTATTTCTAGGCCTGCGAGTGATGTATCTGCTCACTAAATTGAGTCTGTTTTCCAACAAAATCTAAAAAAAAAAAATGATTTAATGAAACTACATCTTTTTCAAACAGGGAAATACGATACTTAAATAGATAAAAAAATAGGGCATAAAAAAGGTTTTTTAACAGTTCTGATTCTGCTCTTGAAAGAAAAGTTCAAATGTTTCCACCTGGTAACTTTGACTTTGCGAATGCCAAGTTTTTGCAACAAATTGTGTTTGCCATTTGTCTAAACTATTAAAATTGATCCCCAAAAAACTAATATCGTCATACTTTACATCAGGAGGAAAGCTCAAATGTATTTTCTTTCTTCCTTATCCAAAATGCAATATTCTGAACAAGAAAAAGAAACCCCAATTTGGGCACTTTGCTACCAATCTGGAGGATTTATGATGAAGTTAAAATGCTTTATTTAAAACCGAATATTAAAATAATGGGTGGGAAAATCGAAGAGTGACGCATAAACGAACCAATGAGGGCGTGCTCAGATAGACAGGGGAGTGTAACACATTATCCTCTGGCTCCTTCCTTCTGGGGTCGCTGCTGTTGCTGGTATCTCCCCCATTAGCACCATCTGTAGGATCTGCCTTGTAGTGAGAGCGCTCAGCCCTGTAACCCCTTCCCTGGCCTGTGTAACCCCCGTCTCACAGCAGGACAGGGGAGGGTAACACATTATCCTCTGGCTCCTTCCGTCGGGGGTCGCTGCTGTTGCCGGTATCTCCCCCATTAGCACCATCTGTAGGATCTGCCTTTTAGTGAGAGCGCTCAGCCCTGTAACCCCTTCCCTGGCAGGACAGGGGAGAGTGACACAGTACAGGGTAATACAAATATAGTGAAGTATTTATGGTTTGTATTTAAATGAGCAGCTGCACAACCAGAAACAGTATTACACTATGTTTTGTGTTTTTGTTTTTATTTCTTTCAAGCACATCCCTTCGGTCTGGAATCCATTCCTGGTCTTCCTATTGGTGTGATTATATCCTTTACCAACTGGCGCCTTGTTAATACTATATTCTTTTCCGTGTTAATATCTGACCAGGGGATCAGTTTTAGTATTTAGGCAGCCCCCTATGTGAGGGTCATTTCTCATATAAGGGTTTACATTCTGTTACTTATATTTAGTTAGCGCTACCTGTTCTGTGTTTCCACAGTACAGGGTAATACAAATATAGTTAAGTATTTATGGTTTGTGGAAAGAAAAAATGCACATATGCGCACCAGGGATGAAATTAGTATTATTTATTATTAAAAAATACACATAGACAGCTGAGAGGATCCAACCCCTCCTCAGCTAAATGGGTTAAACTGCCCAGATACATAAACCATACATATGGACTCTAAAAATAGAATACCCTAAACAGTGAAACACACACAATAAAAATCAACATTCAATGTTATAAATAATACACAAACAAAGAAGGTAGCAGCAGCCCAAGGTAATTTAAGTAGAAACCGCCATAGAGGACTATAATACCGCTGACAGGGGGAAACGAACACTCACACTGGGGCAGAGGTGGGGGTCCACGGATGACCGCACAGGATCCGGATCGCGGCACCGCAGAAGGTGAAAAAAAACTGCCAGTTGTGCCTCAGGCAGGCTCCGTCTCAGCCTCTCAGCAAACACGCGCAGGATGACCTGTCGTGACCTCTACACGTTGTGCTTCATCACGTGGTGCGAAACGCGTAGAGGTCACGACAGGTCATCCTGCGCGTGTTTGCTGAGAGGCTGAGACGGAGCCTGCCTGAGACACAAGAGCGGTTTTTTTTCACCTTCTGCGGTGCCGCGATTCGGATCCTGTGCGGTCATCCGTGGACCCCCACCTCTGCCCCAGTGTGAGTGTTTGTTTCCCCCTGTCAGCGGTATTATAGTCCTCTATGGCGGTTTCTACTTAAATTACCTTGGGCTGCTGCTACCTTCTTTGTTTGTGTATTATTTATAACATTGAATGTTGATTTTTATTGTGTGTGTTTCACTGTTTAGGGTATTCTATTTTTAGAGTCCATATGTATGGTTTATGTATCTGGGCAGTTTAACCCATTTAGCTGAGGAGGGGTTGGATCCTCTCAGCTGTCTATGTGTATTTTTTAATAATAAATAATATTAATTTCATCCCTGGTGCGCATTTGTGCATTTTTTCTTTTCTGTTTCTCAGGGTTTCCTCCCCCCTTTTTAGGGGGGATCACCTTTGAAGTGGGAGCATCTGGGGAGGCGCTCCATGCACGTGCAGCAAAGGGATTTTCCAATTTCTACATCTGCAGCACGAGCGCTGAATATCCTTCTCTCTGCTCTCTATTTATGGTTTGTATTTAAATGAGCAGCTGCACAACCAGAAAGCCAGGAACATTCACACGCTTCTCCCCCCCCCCCAGTGCAGCTGTGTATATCAGCTGCTAGTCCCCGCCCATGAGGAACCCCTCTCCTGACCCTGATATAGTTGAGTTATTTTTTTCTAACAAGAGACCAGCAAGGGTCCCGGGCCTGACTCACTGGTCCTGGGACAGCAGCAGTGCCAGCCTCCCCCTCACACACACTACTGCACCATGACATGTATACACAGCACAGGTACAGCGCGGGCAGCGGCAGTGCCTGCGTCCCCCTCACACACACTACTACACCATGTATACACAGCACAGGTACAGCGCGGGCAGTGCCAGCCTCCCCCTCACACACACTACTACACCATGACATGTATACACAGCACAGGTACAGCGCGGGCAGCGGCAGTGCCAGCCTCCCCCTCACACACACTACTACACCATGTATACACAGCACAGGTACAGCGCGGGCAGCGGCAGTGCCAGCCTCCCCCTCACACACACTAATACACCATGTATACACAGCACAGGTACAGCGCGGGCAGCGGCAGTGCCAGCCTCCTCCACAGGCCACACACACACTACTACACCATATATACACTGCACAGGTACAGTGCGGGCAGCGTCAGTGCCAGCCTCCCCCCCACACACTGTTACACCATGTATACACAGCACAGGTACAGCGCGGGCAGTGCCAGTCTCCCCCTCACACACACTACTACACCATGTATACACAGCACAGGTACAGCGCGGGCAGTGCCAGCCTCCCCCTCACACACACTACTACACCATGTATACACAGCACAGGTACAGCGCGGGCAGCAGCAGTGCCAGCCTCCCCCTCACACACACTCATACACCATGTATACACAGCACAGGTACAGCGCGGGCAGCGGCAGTGCCAGCCTCCCCCTCACACACACTACTACACCATGTATACACAGCACAGGTACAGCGCGGGCAGTGCCAGCCTCCCCCTCACACACACTACTACACCATGTATACACAGCACAGGTACAGCGCGGGCAGCGGCAGTGCCAGCCTCCCCCTCACACACACTACTACACCATGTATACACAGCACAGGTACAGTGCGGGCAGCGGCAGTGCCAGCCTCCCCCTCACACACACTACTACACCATGTACACACAGCACAGGTACAGCGCGGGCAGCGGCAGTGCCAGCCTCTCTCTCACACACACTACTACACCATGTATACACAGCACAGGTACAGTGCGGGCAGCGGCAGTGCCAGCCTCCCCCTCACACACACTACTACACCATGACATGTATACACAGCACAGGTACAGCATGGGCAGCGACAGTGCAAGCCTCACCCTCATACACACATTACTAAAACATGACATGTATACACAGCACAGGTACAGCGCGGGCAGAGGCAGTGCCAGCCTCCCCCTCACACACAGGAAGGGGAGGAGCTGTGAGCCAAGATGGCGGCAGATCCTGGAGGAGGGAGAGAAGTGGGAGCCAGGTCTCAAGCTAATCTGAATGCGGATAAGAAAGTTTCCCTGGAAGCTAAAGTGCAGAAATGTTTGCAAAAGAAAGAGTCAGAAAATATGGAAAAAGAGATGAATGAAAATGTTGAGCAGAAAGAAGCTGAAATGGAGAATACTGAAAGTCCGGCTCAGAACCAGACGGGTAAGAGAACTGCGGCTAAAAACAGCTCAAGGTTTAGTGAAGCCAGGAATAAAAGGCAGGCAGAGCATGAAAAAAGGAGACTTGGGGTCACAGAAATTGTTATCCCACAAATTGGCAAGGACATACACACTAATGCACAGGCAACTGCAGCTACACCTGAGACAGAGACCCCGCAAGCAGCTGCACCTGACGCAGTGACCCCGCAAACAACTGTACCTGACGCAGTGACCCCGCAAACAACTGTACCTGATGCAGTGACCCCGCAAACAACTGTACCTGACACAGTGACCCTGCAAACAACTGTACCTGACGCAGTGACCCTGCAAACAACTGTACCTGACGCAGTGACCCTGCATACAGCTGCACCGGAGACAGAGAAACTGCATACAACTGCACCTGATACAGAGAGACTACAAGCAGCTGAGGGGAGCAGACAGGTGCAGGAATTAGCAGCCACACCCAAGTCAGACACACAGCAAACAGCCCAGGTTGAGAGCCTGAATGATGCTGGCAATACACCTGAGACAGAGCAGCAAACAGCTCAGGCACAAGAAGAAGTGTCTGAAATAGAAATGGCTGAAGCAGTGGAGAACGCTGAAGCAGTTGAGGCTTTTGAGGCGCAAGAAATGGAGATTCCTAAAGTGGGAGAGAAATCCATACAGCCTGCAGCAGCATCAAAGCCCTTAGCAGAAACAGGAGCGGCAAAAGCAAAGTCCTTAGCTGAAGCAGGAATGGCAGCAAAACCAACAGGAGCGGCCGAGCCAGCTCCCCCCCAGCAGTCAGCATGGAGTACAAGACGCCCAGGTACATCTTATATTTCATTTGATGATGCCAGAAAGCGCAGGAACGTAGTCAGACTACATTATTGGGGGGATATGGCTCCTATACCGGACAGATTTGTTGTAGGAAAAGACTTGATCAAAATTTCTCTTGGCTTCCAACCCAGTGAGGTGTACGCTTTGTTACATGCTCCTAATAGCAGAAACTACGAAGTCAGCTTTAAGACACCAGAAGGGCTAGAAAAATTCTGGTTTCGTTACAGAGAAGTGAAGGATAATCCAGAATGGGAATTCTTTAAAGTTATCCAGGTATCTCGCCCTGTGACCGTGGAAGTGAATATTATCTTTGATATTGAGACTGTAGCGGTTGAAGATATATATTTTTGGCTGCAAAGACAGTGCGATGTTCTGTCTGATCCAGTGAAAAGTATGGATGCTGAAGGTTTCTGGAATGGGGGCTACAAGTTTAAAGTTAAACTTAGATACACACACAATGTGGCATGTCACCTCCCAAACGCCATATATATTGGAAGGGACCGCGGGCGATGTTTTTATTGGGGACAGCCTAAAAAATGTTTTAAATGTGATTCCCCCAGGCACTTTAGCTCAGCATGTGACAAAATCAGGTGCACTTTGTGTGGTTCTATTGGTCATCACAGCTCTGAGTGTGACAAGGACATAGTCTGCAACCTGTGCTATAAATGTGGTCATTCCTTTAAAGATTGCCCAGAAGCCGAGCACAACCATTACAGGCAGAAGGAAATGTGTAGTGTACAGAATACAGCATCTCCTTGTGATAAAGAGAATATCACAGAGTCATCAGAAAGTCTTCAACTTACACCTGTGGAAGAGGTTTTAAAGTCTCTGGGTCTGACCTATACACTTCCAGCCCAAAGGGGGTCAGACGGAGAACAAAGGAGCGATCTGAGCAAAGATGGCGGCGAGTCCCGCAAAGATGGCGGCGAGTCCTGCAAAGATAGCGGCGAGTCCCGCAAAGATGGCGGCGAGTTCCGCAAAGATGGCGGCGAGTCCAGCAAAGATGGCGGCGAACCCTGCAAAGATGGCGGCGAACCCCGCAAAGATGGCGACGAACACCGCAAAGATGGTGGCGAACCCCGCAAAGATGGCTGCAAACCCCGCAAAGATGGCAATAATGAATGGGAAACAATAACAAGTAAAAACAAGACTGCCCAAACCAGCTCAGCTGGAAAGAAAACTACAGAAACTGTCCAAGACGAGATCTCGCAGCACAATACATATGAGGTATTGGAGGAAAAGAGTTGGGGTGAAAAGATGGATGACGCAGACCCCGATATGTCGGACAGTCAGGCCTCACAGCAGTCAGGATCTATTCAGGACATTGAGATGGCCGGACCATCGAATAAGAGAAATCTGCCATCAGAGAGTCCCCCCGGGAGAAAGAAAATGGTCAAAAAGAAAAATGGTGCTAAAAAGAAAAAAAAAGGACGGTGATTGACTCACTAAATGTGCCAAAGTGCCCCTCTCCGCTGAAAGTGGCAACTATTAATGTGAACAGTATTAAGACAAAAAAGACCCGGACTGAAGCCTTTTCTATTCTAAAGGACTTTAATAATGAGGTTTTCTTTTTGCAGGAAACCCGCTTGACCACTACAAGTGACGTTTTTGTGTGTAGAAGGGACTGGATTTGGGGCCCCTCTTTCTGGTCCTTTGGACCAGATAAATGTGATGGTGTAGGCATTGTTTTCAAAGGGATTTCAGTTATTTGCAACAAATTAGTTGACATAATGCCTGGAAGGTGTCTTTTGTTAGATGTTAAAATTGAAGCTATTGATTACAGACTAATTAACATTTATGGTCCTCAAAGTAGAACCGAAAGAAAAGATCTGTTTTCTTTAATAAGGCCGTATTTACATACAGCGAAAATAGTCATTTTTGGCGGTGATTTTAATTGTGTCTCATATGTTCAGGATAGAGGGAAAAGCAGAGACTGTATTCAGTACGACTCCATATTTCTGAACAATATGTGCACTCAGGCTGGTTTGGTAGATGTCTTCAAGACACAAAACCCAAATAAAGCGGGGTATACATATATAAAAGGTGACTCTAAAAGTCGGATAGACAAAATATATGTAAAAAAACAAACAAAGTTTAATAATGTTATTTTAAAGCCTGTGGAGTTTTCGGATCACGCTCTGTTGGCGGTGACCCTAAATCTGGAAGAGTCTGGTGTGTCCGGGCCTGGTTATTGGAAATTTAACGCCAATATCCTAAAGTGTGATAAGACCGTAGCTAGGTGTAAAGATCTCCTGGAAGCCAGGTTAACATTAATAAGCTTGTATGAAAACTCTAGTGCATGGTGGGAGGAAACAAAACACGAAATTAAGGTGTTTTTCAAGAAGGAAGCGCATAATTATCATAGTTTGAAGTATAAAAAATATTTGTCACTCAGATTGAAATTATATCGCGCTTTTTCTGCAATACAAAGTGGAGAAGAGGTAAAGGCAGAATACATCCGTGACATAAAAGGACAAATGAAGGAGTTACAGTATAATCGCCTCTCCTCCCTGACCCATGAGGGGGAATGTGGGGATTTTACACGTTTCACACCTGATATTTTTGAGCAGTGTAAAGAAAGGAAACAGAAGAGAGCTTTATATGAGTTATGGGATGAAAAGCAGGAATCTGTCACAGATCCGGCGAAATTACTTGACTTGGTGTCTTCTTTTTATGAGAAGATATTTAATGGGAAAAAGATAGCAAAAAGCAACATTGACAAAGTTTTAAAACAATGTAATAAGCCTAAATTAGAACCAGAGGATTGTGCGGCCATAGTTTCCCCCATCTCTGTAACGGAGGTAGAAACAGCTATCAGATCCTTGGGAAAAAACAAAACTCCTGGTTCTGATGGCTTAACTTCCGAGTTTTATCAGTTTTTCTGTGAGGTTCTGAGCCCGGTACTGAGCGATCTGTACAATGAGGCTTTGAATGAGACCGGATTATCATCCTCACAGTCTCAGTCCATATTAACTTTACTGTATAAAAAAGGTGACAGTAGAGATATAAAAAACTGGCGCCCAATAGCGTTATTGAATACGGATTATAAAATTCTAGCAAAGATTTTGTGTACCAGGTTGGGATCTGTAGCGGAAACGCTCATAAGTACGAGCCAGTCCTGTGGGATCCAAGGAAGGAAGATTGCCAACTCTCTTATAAGTGTCAGAGAGATATTTGAGCAGGCAAAAAGTGGGGCCTTAGAAGGTTACATTGTTAATTTAGATCAGGAGAAGGCCTTTGATAGAGTCAATCATTTGTATCTTTTTAGTGTCTTAGAGACTTATGGTTTGCCAACTCAGTTCATATCATGGTTGAAAACTCTATATGACAAAGCCGAAGGGAAACCAATTGTAAATGGCTGGATTGGATCCTGCTTTCGTATTAGATCAGGAGTACGTCAAGGATGTCCACTCAGCCCCTTACTATATGTGTTTGCTATAGACCCTTTTTTACGTATGTTAGAAGATAATAGAGACATCCAGCCAATACCAAAGATTTGTATAAAATGTATAGCGTATGCAGATGATGTATCTATTCTAATAACATCAAGAAAATGTTATGAAAGTGTACTTTCTGAATTTAAAAAATACTCTGACATCTCAGATTCCCAGATAAATAAAAGTAAGTCCATTGCACTGTGGATAGGAAAAAAAGAAAATAAATTTGAGCTCCCATCTGGTATAAAGTACGAGCCTGAAAATATTCGCATTTTGGGGATCAAATTTAATAGTCAGGATTCTGGTGAGCAAAACTGGGAAGAAAAACTTGGCATATGCAAAGCCAAAGTTACCAGGTGGAAACATTGGAAATTTTCTTTTGAGAGCAGAATCAGGATTGTTAAAACTTTTTTGCTGCCTATTTTCATCTATTTAAGTTTTGTATTTCCCCCGCCTGAGAAAGTTGTAGTTTCTTTAAATAATTTGTTTTTTCAGATGCTGTGGGGAAACAGACTCAATTTAGTGAGCAGACACATCACTTGCAGGCCTAGAAATAAGGGAGGTCTTAATATGGTGAACCCGGAGTTATTTTTTAATTTAGTATTCCTATGTTTTAATTTTCAGGGAATTTTCTCACAAAGTATATGGAGAAATTCTTTTAAGGAATGGTTGTCACCGCTGTTTGACAAATGGTTTGAGGGGGGAAATATCAAAAGAATGACTCAAAATATTGGATATTTACCGCCATATATTATTCGGATGGTTAAAGTTATTAGAAAATTACAAATAACTAGGACTGAAATGGAACAGCTTTCAAGGAAGCAGCTCTATACAAGTATTCTAGAGAGAACACCCCCAATAAGCCTGGATCTAAGACAATGCCCTGAGACCAGCCATGATGTGGTATTAAAGCAACTTGTTGATCCCAGATTACCGCAGAAAATGAGCGATGTCTCGTGGTTATTATTTCATAGTAAAATGTATGTCAGGCAGAATTTAAAATACAGGAATGTTGATGATAGGAATTGTCCACGGGAAAACTGTAATGTTTTAGAAACCATGGAGCATTTTTTATTGCAATGTCCATTTTCTTTATTTTTATGGAAAAAAATTGCAAGTCATCTAAAAATCCCTATTTTGTCCAAACAGAGCTACCCCCAAGTAGCATACGGACTCTTTCCAGAAACCCAGAAACAGCATCACAATAGGACCTTGTGGCTGATTAACGTGATATCTATATACCATTTATGGAACGCTAGATGTATGGTATCGCTAAAAAAGTATGTGATGCCGGCAGAAATAATTCTGAGTCACATTGTGTCGGATATAAAGAGCGTTCGGCAGAGGGAATCTGAGAGGTTGGAGAGAAATGTGTTTAAATCTCTTTGGAAAGGAATCTCTGTAATATAAATGTAATGTGTATGTGATTCTCTGGGTGCTATTCTGTAAGTATTGTGTGTATTTGTAAATAATTGTATTTTGTATTTAAATAAAAAAGATTCCCCTCACACACACTCATACACCATGTATACACAGCACAGGTACAGCGCGGGCAGCGGCAGTGCCAGCCTCCCCCTCACACACACTACTACACCATGTATACACAGCACAGGTACAGCGCGGGCAGTGCCAGCCTCCCCCTCACACACACTACTACACCATGTATACACAGCACAGGTACAGCGCGGGCAGCGGCAGTGCCAGCCTCCCCCTCACACACACTACTACACCATGTATACACAGCACAGGTACAGTGCGGGCAGCGGCAGTGCCAGCCTCCCCCTCACACACACTACTACACCATGTACACACAGCACAGGTACAGCGCGGGCAGCGGCAGTGCCAGCCTCTCTCTCACACACACTACTACACCATGTATACACAGCACAGGTACAGTGCGGGCAGCGGCAGTGCCAGCCTCCCCCTCACACACACTACTACACCATGACATGTATACACAGCACAGGTACAGCATGGGCAGCGACAGTGCAAGCCTCACCCTCATACACACATTACTAAAACATGACATGTATACACAGCACAGGTACAGCGCGGGCAGAGGCAGTGCCAGCCTCCCCCTCACACACAGGAAGGGGAGGAGCTGTGAGCCAAGATGGCGGCAGATCCTGGAGGAGGGAGAGAAGTGGGAGCCAGGTCTCAAGCTAATCTGAATGCGGATAAGAAAGTTTCCCTGGAAGCTAAAGTGCAGAAATGTTTGCAAAAGAAAGAGTCAGAAATTATGGAAAAAGAGATGAATGAAAATGTAGGGCAGAAAGAATCTGAAATGGAGAATACTGAAAGTCCGTCTCAGAACCAGACGGGTAAGAGAACTGCATCTAAAACCAGCTCAAGGTCTAATGAAGCCAGGAATAAAAGCCAGGCAGTACATGAGAAAAGGAGACTTGGGGTCACAGAAATTGTTATCCCACAAATTTGTAAGGACATACACACGAATGCACAGGCAAATACAGCTACACCTGAGACAGAGACCCCGCAAGCAGCTGCACTAGAGACAGAGACTCTGCAAGCAGCTGAGGGGAGCAGACAGGTGCAGGAATTAGGCACCACACCCAAGACAGACTTACTGTAAACAGCCCAAGCTGAGAGCCTGAATAATTCTGGAAATACACCTGAGACAGACCAGCAATCAGCCAAAGCACAGGAAGAAGTGTCTGAAATGGAAATGGCTGAAGCAGTAGAAAACGCTAAAGCAGTAGAGCAGGCCTGCACAACATACGGCCCGGGGGCCTGTGCGGCCCGCGATGACTCCGGTGCCGGTCGGGCGCCAGTTAATTAATTAAATTTTAAAAAAAAGTTTAAAAAATGGTGGCGATTCCCCTCCCGGCGCGCATGCGCAGGGCCCTACTCCCTCCGCCCCTCGCAACGTGGGACGGAGGGGGAAGTAAAACAGCCAGCTCCTCTGCGGCAGAGGATTGGATGACTGTGGTGGAGCATGCTGTGCACGCGCACGAGCGCTCTCAAGTGCCCCCAACTCGCAAGTCAAGTCACTACTGCAGCCAGGTACATGTCACTGCCTCACCTGGTGCTGTCCTGTCCTCCACTGCGGTGCCACGCTGCTCACTATGTGTGTGTGTGTGTGTGTGTGTGTGTGTGTGTGTGTCCTAGGAATTATACATTCTTTTTTATTTGAGGTGCAAGGGTGGGTGATTTGAGGTGCAAGGGGGGGGGGTCATTGGAGGTGCAGGGGGGTCATTGGAGGTGCAGTTGGGTCATTGGAGGTGCAGTTGGGTGATTGGAGGTGCAGGGGGGGTTATTGGAGGTGCAGGGGAGGGTGATTGGAGGTGCAGGGGGGGGTCATTGGAGGTGCATGGGAGAGTGATTGGTGGTGCAGGGGGGGTGATTGGAGGTGCAGGGGGGGTGATTGGAAGTGCAAGGGGAAAGTGATGTGAGGTGCAGGGGGGGAGAGTGATGTGAGGTGCAGGGGGGAGAGTGATGTGAGGTGCAGGGGGAGAGTGATGTGAGGTGCAGGGGGGGAGAGTGATGTGAGGTGCAGGGGGGAGAGTGATGTGAGGTGCAGGGGGGAGAGTGATGTGAGGTGCAGGGGGGGGGGAGTGATGTGAGGTGCAGGGGGTGGGATGTGTGTGGTGTGCAGGGGTGTATTATGTGTTTGATGTGGAGGGGGAGTATTATGTGTTTGGGTGAGGGAGAGAGATGGGGGTATGAGAGATAGATGGGGAGTATCACAAAGGTTGATAGTGAGGGGTTCTGGGGGAGATATATGAGGATGATGATGAGAAGAGGTGCTGGAGGAGAGATGATGATGATGATGATGATTTTATCCGTGCGGCCCCCAAAAAAAATTCCTTGGAGCAGTTCGGCCCTTCTCGCTTTACGAGTTGTGCAGGCCTGCAGTAGAGGCTTTTGAGGCACAAGAAATGGAGATTCCTAAAATGGGATATAAATCCATACAGCCTGCAGCAGCATCAAAGCCCTTGGCAGAAACAGGAGCGGCAAAAGCAAAGTCCATAGGTGAAGCAGAAACAGCAGCAAAACCAACAGGAGCGGCCGAGCCAGCTCCCCCCCCGAGCAGTCAGCATGGAGTACAAGATGTCCAGGTACATCTTATATGTCATTTGATGATGCCAGAAAGCGCAGGAACGTTGTCAGACTGCATTATTGGGGGGATATGGTTCCTATACCGGACAGATTTGTTATAGGAAAGGACTTGATCAAAGTTTCTCTTGGCTTCCAACCCAGTGAAGTGTATGCTTTGTTACATGCTCCTAATAGCAGGAACTATGATGTCAGCTTTTAGACACCAGAAGGTCTATAAAAATTCTGGATTCGTTACAAAGAAGTGAAGAATAATCTAGAATGGAATTTTTTTAAAGTTATCCAAATATCTCGCCCTGTGACGGTGGAAGTGAATATTATTTTTGATATTGAGACTGTAACGGTAGAAGATATATATTTTTGGCTACAAAAACAGTGCGATGTTCAGTCTGGTCCAGTGAAAAGTATGGATGCGGAAGGTTTCTGGAATGGGGGCTACAAGTTTAAAGTTAAACTCAGATACATTCATAATGTGGCATGTCACCTCCCAAACACCATATATATTGGAAGGGATCGCGGGCGATGTTTTTATTGGGGACAGCCTAAAAAGTGTTTTAAATGTGATCCCCCCAGGCACTTAAGCTCAGCATGTGATAAAATCAGGTGCACTTTATGTGCAATTGGTCATCACAGCTCTGAGTGTGACAAGACATTTATAGAAATTCAGACCACTGAGCAGTCCAAACAATCCAGTGCTCCAAAAAATTATTGTAGAGGTGTGTGACTGCGGATACGCTGTATATAAGTGTCTCTAAGTATTGTAATGGACACACTATGTGTGTCAGCCTGTGAGCAATTGCCAGTAAGGATAACGTATAAGAAGATAATGAGTAAACAAAGATTAGTACATGAAAGGCTTGTTACCGACTGGAGGATGCTTGTTACCGACTGGAGGATGCTTGTTACCGACTGGACTGGCGATGGAGGAGATCGTGTGGGATTCAAACTACCGTTGGGTCACCATGGACGTCACGTCCATTTACACTATTATTGCACATGATCACGGTCTTCTAGCCACTCAACACTTTTTGAATTTATCCACTCTTTCAGTTGCACAGAGCACTTTTATTCAAGATAGTATTTTATTTTTACTCACTCATAATTATTTTTTATTTGACACACAGTTTTTTCTTCAAAAGAAAGGCACGGCAATGGGGACTTCCTTCGCCCCTTTTTATGCCAACTTATTCATGGGCTTTTGGGAGTCTTCTCACATTTTTAGTTGCACCAATCATCACCGTCAACATATCGTCATTTACAGATGCTATGTTGACGATTTGATTTTTATTTGGGATGGGGATTTAGATTCACTCAACACTTTTTTTTCAAACACTCAACACTAACGAAGTTAATTTAAAATTCACTATGGAAACACGTACTCATCATATCAATTTCTTGGACGTGACGTTCCATGTTGACCTAAACAATGTTATACAGACTAATCTCTTTAAGGCCGAGTCCATAGATGGACAGGCCGTGCTGAGGCGTGCGGATGCTCCGCGCTGAGCCCCTGCATCCTCAATGAGGATGCCTTGAGAGGGGGCTCACGCGAGTGTCCGCAGGCGTGCTGAGGAGTTGGAGGTTTCGGCCGAGCGCCAAGCTGATTTTCAGAGCGCTGTTGGCTGAAAACCTCCAATCACAGCACAGCAGCGTCAACGTCACGGCGCCGTGACGTCGGCGCTGTGACATTGACGTCAGTGCGTCGCGGACGATTTGCCCAGCGACGTCACTGCCCCACCTCCAACCACCTCCCCCCGGCTCCCTTCGCGCATGCTGGCTCGCCTGCAAGTCCGTGCAATCGTGCTGACTGAAGCAGGCGAGCCTCAGCGTTAGCGCGCCTCTGCTCTCCCCACACCTCTATGGCCCGGGCCTTAGAAACCCAATTCAAGAAACTCCTTTCTCCACGCCAGGAGCAGTAATCCCAGGTCCCGTACACGTGGGATCCCAAAGGGACAATTTCTTCGATACAAGAGATTATGTTTAGATGAGACACTATTTGTCAAACATTCCAGGGACCTTAGCTCTAGGTTCGAGAAGAGGGGATATGACAAGGAAGACGTAGATAAAGCCTTTCAACAAGCCAGTGTCCTAGATAGAAAAACATTGATTAAATATAAACAAACAAAGAAACGTGAGTTTGTCAGTCCTTTATTCATTACACAATTCAATGGTCAGGCGAACCAAATCAAATCAATTGTCCATAAACATTGGAATACCTTGAAACTAGATTCGGACCTGGATATGGTCACTAAAGAAGGCCCTAAGTTTGTTTTTAAAAAGGCCAGAACATTGGCCTCTTTGCTATCCCCCAGCCTTTTTTCCTCTGCACCAAATCGTTTATCGAATATTCCTTCTGGTTTCTACACATGTGGAAGATGTAGTTTGTGTAAATATGCTAAATCCATCAAACAATTTCAAACGACTTCCCCCAATTTAAGTGCAACATTTCCACATTTATCAATTGCCACACACAATTCGTGGTATATATGATATCCTGTGGATGTAACAAAAAGTATATAGGGAGGACCATTAGGCCTCTCAAAACCAGAATGGCAGAACATGCTAGACTAATAATAAAGAGAGATCTAGAACACCCAATATCAAGACACTTTCTGCAGTGTCCCAAAGGGGCATTGCTAATTTCCAATTCTCTGGGATTGAATACATTGCCCCATGGGTTAGAGGGGGTGATAGACTCAACACCATCAACAAGAGAGAGATGTATTGGATATTTACCATGGATACGTTACACCCTAAAGGGTTAAATGTAGAATGGGGGCTTAAACATTTTCTCATGGATGAATACATTTTATACCTAATCGGTTTGGAATGTACCACTGATTATTGGTTCAGCGGTTATTCAACATTAATCTATTGACAAATGGTCACTTTTTCAATATCTGTTCATTATCTTTAGTGATATACTAGATCCAGTCGTCCCACACAATCTACATATACATACTTTTATATGTGTCACATCTATTCATATGTCTTTGAAGCTTGGTGTTTATGATAATGTTAAATATTCATTTTATTTTTGGACCTAGGGTGGTACCTTATAGTGTTTTTATTATTCTTTGATTAAATAGTGTTTTTATCATTTTTTCATTGTTGTACTTGCAGTACAAACACGTGTTTCTAAATGTGGTTTTGCCCATGTATTAGGATATGTGTGTTAGTCCCTTTATGATTACCCATTAATCTACTCATTCTGTTCATGATTGGTAGATGGAGCTAAATCATCATGCTATACACCTGAGGTAATCAAGTAATATCCTTTATATATGAGCTGTTGTGTGTCCTAACAGACCACTCTTTGATGAAGCGCCCTGAGTGTGAAACATGTTAGGGCGTATTTAGGAACTCTGCCCTTGTGCTTTTATCAATAAACCATTCTAAAGAAGACCCTCGTGTCCTGTGAAGTGCTGGTGGGATGTGCTCGGGTTTTTTCCATTACTCTGTGACAAGGACATTGTCTGCAACCTGTGCTATAAATGTGGTCATTCCTTTAAAGATTGCCCAGAAGCCGAGCACAACCATAATACGCTGAAGGAAATGTGTAGTGTACAGAATACAGCATCTCCTAGTGATAAAGAGAATGACACAGAGTCATCAGAAAGTCTTCAACTTGCACCTGTAGAAGAGGTTTTAAAGTCTCGGGGTCTGACATATACATCTCCAGCCCAAAGGGGGTCAGACGGGGAACACAGGAGCAATCTGAGTTTTGCACCAAACACAGATAATTCTACTCAGGAAGGTGATGTACCCCGCAAGGATGGCGGCAAACCCCACAAAGATGGCGGCGAACCCCGCAAAGATGGCGATAATAAATGGGAAACAATAACAAATAAAAACAAGACTGCCCAAACCAGCTCAGCTGGAAATAAAACTACAAAAACTGGAGATAAAAAACTGTCCAAGAAGAGATCTCGCTGCACAATACCTATGAGGTATTAGAGGAAAAGAGTTGGAGTGAAAAGATGGATGACGCAGACCCCGATATGTCGGACAGTCAGACCCCACGGCAGTTTGGATCTATTCAGGACACTGAGATGGCCGGACCATCAAATAAGAGAAATCTCCCATCAGAGATTCCCCCCGGGAAAAAGAAAATGGTCAAAAAGAAAAATGGTGCAAAAAAGAAAAAAAAAAGGGTGGTGGTGATTCACTAAATATGCCAAAGTGCCCCTCTCCGCTGAAGGCGGCAACTAATTAATGTGAATAGTATTAAGGGGAAAAAGACCCGGACTGAAGCCATTTCTATTCTAAAGGACTTTAATAATTAGATTTTCTTTTTGCAGGAATCTTGCTTGACTAATTTGTGTTATTTATCTATCAGTAAAGTGTATATAGCAGGGGGAATCTGAGAGGTTGGAGAGAGGCATTTAGATATCTTTGAAAAGGGAATCTCTCTAAGATAAATGTATTGTTTATGTGATTCTCTGGATGCTATTCTGTAAGTATTGTGTGTATTTGTAAATATTTGTATTTTGTATTTAAAATAAAAAAAGATTCCCCTCACACACACTACTACACCATGTATACGCAGCACAGGTACAGCGCAGGCAGTGCCAGCCTCCCCTTCACACACACTACTACACCATGTATACACAGCACAGGTACAGCGCGGGCAGCGGTAGTGCCAGCCTCCCCCTCACACACTACTACACCATGTATACACAGCACAGGCACAGCGCGGGCACTGCCAGCCTCCCCCTCACACACACTACTACACCATGTATACACAGCACAGGTACAGCGCGGGCAGTGCCAGCCTCCCTCTCATACACATTACTACACCATGTATACGCAGCACAGGTACAGCGCGGGCAGTGCCAGCCTCCCCCTCACACACACTACTACACCATGTATACACAGCACAGGTACAGCGCGGGCAGCGGCAGTGCCAGCCTCCCTCACACACACTACTACACCATGTATACACAGCACAGGTACAGCGCGGGCAGCGGCAGTGCCAGCCTCCCTCACACACACTACTACACCATGTATACACAGCACAGGTACAGCGCGGGCAGTGCCAGCCTCCCCCTCACACACACTACTACACCATGTATACACAGCACAGGTACAGCGCGGGCAGCGACAGCCTCCCCCTCACACACACTACTACACCATGTATACACAGCACAGGTACAGCGCGGGCAGTGCCAGCCTCCCACTCACACACACTACTACACCATGTATACACAGCACAGGTACAGCGCGGGCAGCGACAGCCTCCCCCTCACACACACTACTACACCATGTATACACAGCACAGGTACAGCGCGGGCAGTGCCAGCCTCCCTCTCATACACATTACTACACCATGTATACGCAGCACAGGTACAGCGCAGGCAGTGGCAGTGCCAGCCTCCCCCTCACACACACTACTACACCATGTATACACAGCACAGGTAAAGCGCGGGCAGCGACAGCCTCCCCCTCACACACACTACTACACCATGTATACACAGCACAGGTACAGCGTGGGCAGTGCCAGCCTCCCCCTCACACACACTTCTACACCATGTATACACAGCACAGGTACAGCGCGGGCAGCGGCAGTGCCAGCCTCCCCCTCACACACACTACTACACCATGTATACACAGCACAGGTACAGCGCGGGCAGCGGCAGTGCCAGCATCCCACTCACACACACTACTACACCATGTATACACAGCACAGGTACAGCACGGGTAGCGGCAGTGTCAGCCTCCCCCTCACACACTACTACACCATGTATACACAGCACAGGTACAGCGCAGGCAGCGGCAGTGCCAGCCTCCCCCTCACACACTACTACAACATGTATACACAGCACAGGTACAGCGCGGGCAGTGCCAGCCTCCCCCTCACACACACTACTACACCATGACATGTATACATAGCACAGGTACAGCGCAGGCAGTGGCAGTGCCAGCCTCCCCCTCACACACACTACTACACCATGTATACACAGCACAGGTAAAGCGCGGGCAGCGACAGCCTCCCCCTCACACACACTACTACACTATGTATACACAGCACAGGTACAGCACGGGCAGTGCCAGCCTCCCCCTCACACACACTACTACACCATGTATACACAGCACAGGTACAGCGCGGGCAGCGGCAGTGCCAGTCTACCCCTCACACACTACTACACCATGACATGTATACAAAGCACAGGTACAGCGCGGGCAGTGCCAGTCTCCTCCTAATAAACACTTCCATATTTTAGTTTCCATATGAAATTCACATAGCTCAGATAATTAAACAATTTCAGACCATAATAACCTCTCAAGGCAGAAAGTTTCCAAAGTCCGTTACCTCGTTGGGAATGTGTTATTCTCAGACAAGCAGTCCCAACGCGTACGCTTAAAATGAACTCATTATCTCATTAAAATAAATTGCCTTTAACCTTTCAGCGCCGCAGCGGTAACAATGTATGTGCTCTGCATGTTATGTTCTGTACTGTAATACTGTTTATTCCAGCAGTGTGAGGTTTATTGCTTATTTATCCTCTATGGGAAGAGAAATTAGAATTGAAATTCCCTAACAGCAAAATTGACCCTGTATAAAAAGGGGCTTTCATATAGAAACGGTATGAGACCGACGCAGAAGAGGTGAGTGTATCCTGTCACCGCGCACACAGCTCTGTCACTGCACCTCCATCCTGTCCTGCACCCCCTTACACACACACAGCTCTGTCACTGCACCTCCATCCTGTCCTGCACCCCCTTACACACACACAGCTCTGTCACTGCACCTCCATCCTGTCCTGCAGCCCCCTTACACACACACAGCTGTCACTGCACCTCCATCCTGCCCTGCAGACCCTTACACACACAGCTGTCACTGCATCTCCATCCTGCCCAGCAGCCCCTTACACACACACAGCTCTGTCACTAGACCTCCATCATGTCCTGCACCCCCTTACACACACACAGCTCTATCACTGCACCTCCACCCTGTCCTGCAGCCCCCTTACACACACAGCTCTGTCACTAGACCTCCATCCTGTCCTGCAGCCACCTTACACACACAGCTGTCATTGCACCTCCATCCTGTCCTGCAGCCCCCTTACACACACACAGCTCTATCACTGCACCTCTATCTTGTCCTGCAGCCCCCTTACACACAGCTCTGTCACTGCACCTCTATCTTGTCCTGCAGCCCCTTACACACAGCTCTGTCACTGCACCTCCATCCTGTCCTGCAGCCTACCCCACACACAGCTCTTTTGAGATCAGTTGCCTTTGTACTCAAAAATATCTCTTACCAATAATAGGTAATTAAATATCGCTCCCCCTCTCACTGTACAGCCCTGCCACTCACTAATCAGTGTATCTAACACACAACTTAACCTAACAAAATATAATCTTAGCGAAAATCTTGTAGACAGCGCTTAATAACGCTATGGGTCTCCAACTCTTTAAATCACGTTTACTGCCTCTTTATATAATAATACTATTATGAGTTCCTGCGGGGAGTTTCCTAGTTCTTGGGAAAGTAACGTGGAACTGTAACGCTGAGCTGGGAGCGGGAGAAAAACATCCTTGTAGCATTTATACAACTCTGCCGTCAGTCCTTCTGCTCCCGGAGATTTCTTTCATTGTAATAGGACTATAGCCTCATCTATCTCGGAGTTACTGATGGGTCTTATAAAAAGGCTTCTGTCTCTTCCTTATCAAGGGTTGGTCATCTTAACTGATTAAGAAACTGCCCTATCTCACTCAGTGCCAGTCTTCTGATGTATATTAATCACCGTAGGAACTTGAGAATATTTCTTGTATTCTCCTGAATTGTCTGCATCATTACGCCCTCCTCATGTAACAGACATGGAATAATTTCCCTATCTCTCCCCCCCTTCCATGACCCAAAGGGGTCGGGAGAAAAAGATGTCCAGATAGTCCCAACACTGCTCTAATCCTGCAGAGTTTTATACCTGTTATGCTGGACCTCTAGCATCTTCCTCTTCATTTATGCTATTCCCTTTCCCAAACCTTCTCTCCCCAGCTGTAGTTCTGAATACAGTCTTGTAAGTTTATTTATCAGCTAAAGATACTGAATATAACATATATCTATATATCTATATATCTATATATATATCTATATCTATATATCTATATATCTATATATCTATATATCTATATATCTATATATCTATATATATATATATATATAGATATATAGATATATAGATATATATAGTCAAATTGAACAGTTGGCCCTCCTTAGGTGCAGATATGCTGTAGGTGCTTGCCCCATATGGATAATATAGACATACATTACCGTTCCAAGGTCTAGTAAAGCAAGAGACAGCACTCAATTGTAGAAAACGTCACAAAGTGTATTTCACCAATACACTTTGTGAAGTTTTCTACAATTGAGTGCTGTCTCTTGCTTTACCAGACCTTGGAACGGTAACGTATGTCTATATATAATATATATATATATATATGGGCTGCACAACTACCCGGGTATCCTCTATTACAGGGGTCTCCTCCACTGGGGTCCGTTTCACTGTCCTGGGAGCATTATTATGCGTTGCCTCAGGACACTCCCTAAAAGAAAGACCCTGCCCCCCCCCCCGCAGAAATGACATGTCAGAACATTAGGACAGAGAACGATTATGCCACATAACCTCACAGTGACTGTTAGGACCAGTATGTCAGGCCAGAATCTGCACTCGTGTTAAGCTTCAATTTTGTATGGTCATAACTAGTTAAGATTCTGTAGTCAGCCTTTTGCTGAAATATAATTCCTAAATGCACTCAGTTTCTGCCAAATTGCATTTCCTTTCTTTCTGGTCAGGATATTACTACGATACTTTTGTGTTGTCAATTTCCTGATGTTTTAGTAGAATATAATAGAATGGTTCGCCTCAAGAAGCAAAATAGTGTAATATAGTTTTGATAACAGACAATGAATAAGCTATGTATTCAGACAATTGCTTGTATTTGGAAAGACACGTCCCAAAAGTCACGCCACTAATATGTCATGCCCCTAAATCACGCCTCTAATCAAATCTACGCCCAAGACACACCTAGGATACGCCTGTGATACGCCTATGTTACGCCTATGTTACGCCTCTAACCAATATCTTTTTTTTTTCTGAATAAAAGTCATTACCCTATGAGTAATAAATTGAGACAAAGGATTTGAAACCTGGCTTGCGTTACATTTCATTTCGTTCGTCTTCCTGGCCTGAAAGTTCCCCAAAGATTGAAGATAACAGTGGCAGGGTGTGAAAGCTTCCCGGGGAAGTCTGCTGAAAAACGGTGCAGATTGTGTATCCAGTCACAAGGCCTTCAGATCCTTTGGCAGAGGATAGGTTCCTTTCGGTTCTGAAGCCTAGGTGAGGAAAGAGGAAATTTAGGTTTTCCTTCAGTGACCGCACCTCACTTTGTCACAGCCTGCACTTAAATGTCTGTGTGTACCACATTTAAAGCAAAGCCAGGACTTGCCATTGTAGAAACCGCCCCATCTGTCCCCTTAACCTTTGCTGTGTTACTGCCCCCTGTGGTTGCCCCATCTGTGCCTGAATCCTGTCTCAGTGCTGTGTTACTGCCCCCAATAGTTGCCCCGTCTGTGCCTGAATCTTGTCTCTATGCCGTATTACTGCCACCAGTGGCTGCCCCAACTGTGACTGGAGCCTGTCTCTGTGCTGTGTTACTGCTCCCAGTGGTTGCCCCATCTGGAACTGGAGCATGTCTATGTGCCATATTACTGCCTTCCGTGGTTGCCCCGTCTGAGACTGGAGCTTGTCTCTGTGCTGTATAACTGCCCCAAGCAGACGATTCCTCTGTATCTGGGTTGTGTCTCTTCATGCATTTCTCAGGAGGCTCAAACTCTGTAACTAACATCCACCTCTGCTATTCCTGCAGCTCTGTCTCTGAACCTCCATCCTGCCCCATATAACCCCTCCAGGCTGAGAGAATGAGCATGGCAAAAGGATGATTATTATCTTCAAAATGAGCACAGCTTTGAATTAAGTGAATGACGGGTGTCTCCTTTTCCCAGGGCCAGCATTTATCCCGTGCAGCTCCCGAATACATCACATTCATCACCCTACAGTTTGTGATGCTAGAAAATGCTGCCCTGTTCTATAGGACAATGGGGCATGTTATTCTATTCTACACTACACCATTCACGCTGGGTTGTAGCCTCCATAATGCCGAACTCAGGGGGATTGTGGAGGCCGGAGACATCTTAATTGGTGGGGTGATACACCTTCATCCGGACAAAATATACCCCAAAACGAGCTTCACAGAGGAACCCGCCCCGATCATCTGCAAAACGTATGATGTATTTCTATAAAATTTTACAACCATTTGTTGATGTCATCTTTAAAGGGTCAGTCCCACGTAGGGGCAAAGTGACCTAATGACAGGGACGTGTTTAGTGGGTTAAAGAGTCAGTCCCAAATAGGGGCAAAGTGACCTAATGACTGGGACGTGTTTAAGGGGTTAAAGGGTCAGTCCTACATAGGGGCAAAGGGACCTAATGACAGGGACATGTATAATGGGTTAAAGGGTCAGTCCCATGTACTGCACCGACACACTTTATTCGAGCAAATACCCAGTATGTACCTGGCAGATACCTGGAATGCGCCGCTCCTCACCTCTGACAAGCCCCGTTGCGTTTGCCTTCCCAGCCTGGGTTCATGCCTGGCTGACGGGCGGCTGATCTGTTAAATGATAATGATTAGGATTTAATAGGCTGCAATGCTTCGCGTGTCTACCAGATGGCATAAATTCATGAATTGTAATGCAGTATATATATATATACTGTGCAGTATTGCAGCCAGCGGGAATAAAATGCTTCAATCCCTGCCTGGAAAATACCTCAATGCACTCGGGCAGAAAACAGTCACAAACCTCAATACACCCGGGTATACCCGAATTCGTGGGACTAGCCGAACTCGAATAAAGTGTGTCGCCAGTGTATGTAGGGGCAAAGTGACCTAATGACAGGCACATGTTTAATGGATTAAAGGGTCAATGATATGTAGGAGCAAAGTGACCTAATGACGGACATGTTTAATGGGTTAAAGGTGCCTATACAAAGTACAGCTCTAACTTGCATTTTTTCTAAGATCGCCCTTTTCTAGTAGCTACGAGAATCTCATCGAGGCTCTAAGCTGGCAGGCAACTCACCAATTTAATCTTGTCACCTGAGGCAGGGGGCGAGATGGAATTTGTGTGAAGGACTTAGAATTTTTTTTTTATTGCATTTGTCATGGCCGAAACGTCGCTCCTCCTAAAATAAATGTACTTTATTGATAACAAGTCCATCGGAGTGGGTTCTATAGTCACAGTTATACGTCCATTCGATGTGGGATTCCTGTGAACCCGAGGCAGATTTCCCTGTTATTGTCAGTGCGCCTTCTTTTTTCTTCCCCCTTAACCATCATTTCATAATTTATCTGCAGAATAAACCCCCATTCTTCACTCATTAATATATGACACGTGGTTTGATCCTCAAAATATCCTGATTGTTAAATTGCCTTATCAGATTTCACATCCCCCACTCTCACGCCCAGGTTGCGGCTTGATAATTACCAGCGTGTCCAGGCCATGCGGTTTGCCGTGAAGGAGATCAACAGGGACCTTGAGCTTCTACTCAACATCACCTTGGGTCTCCATATCTATGACACATGTGCTGTGATGCAGAGGGCAGTAGCAGGAACCCTACAGGTGCTAACTGGGCACGGGCCGCCTGTGCCCAATTACAGGTGCCATCGAGGTGTCCCCTTGGCAGCTGTCATCGGCCATGCTTTCTCTACAAACAGCATTATGACGGCTCATATCTTGGGGCTGTACCGTTACCCGCAGGTAAGGTTGTGTTTGCTGTCCGTGGTGCTGAAATAATCATTGGAGCATGAGCATTCCACATACTAGTCTGCCTGTGTATTATACATGTAATCCCACGTACTGTAGTCTGCCAGTGTATTATACATGTAATTCCAGATAGTCTGCCTGTGTATTACATGTGTAATTACACACAGTCTGCCTGTGTATTACACAAGTAATTCCAAATAGTCAGATAGTTCAATTTCTTAGGGATCTCTGAACTGGGGAAGTGTTTGTCAACCAAGTGTTATCTTTTCCCTTATCCCAACATGTCCTTATCAGAGAGCCAATACAGATAAGGGGAGTTTGGGAGATGGTCTCTAGCTGTAGATGTATTTGCTGAACCCAGAGAGACATCACTCAAAAGAGAGCAGTCGGAGGAAATCCCACACCACCCAAGTCATACTTTACAAAAATAATAACAAATATTAAAAGTGTCAGATTTGAGTTTAAAAAAGGTCTCAATCCCATAATACAATTATAGAGATTAAATTGTCCTCAGACCTGGCAGATTTGATCAGCACAAGGAAAAAGGAAACCCGTGTCAGTAAGACATGCACATGTAAGCAGATCACATCATGTACGTACTGTAGCTGTAACAGACATTATTGCACCAGTTAACACAATGCATGTTGTTAAGCCGAATGCAATATTTACCATGAGATTTAATGCAGTGATACATGTCAAAAGTCTGCCGGATGCCAAACTGTTGTAAAACCAGCGCCAAAAACAGTGCAGGATTCTCGTTGGAAGTTTTCCCTTTGATACATGTGGAACTGTTATTATCTTTGCTCCAGTTTCGCATCTGGGAGACTTTTATAAATGTAGCCCCACAAATCCTGGAACCAATTCTGGCATCTTCCTCTTAACAGATCAGCTTCTACGCCACAAGCTCCGTCCTGAGCGACCGGACACTGTTCCCTTCCTTCTTCAGGAATGTCCCCAGTGACGCCTTCCAGTCCCAGGGACTGGCCCAGCTGGTGTTGCACTTTGGCTGGACTTGGGTGGGACTGGTGGCTGTTGACGATGATTATGGGCAGCAGGGCATCCAGGTCATCAGGAGAGAGATACTTAAGGCCGGAGCTTGTGTGGCCTTCACGGAGAACATCATTATAAATCAGCCTGACCGTAATGCTCCGCACATTGTCCGGGTCATGAAAGAGTCAACAGCCAAGATTGTGGTTGTCTTCTCCACTGGTTTTGATTTGACCTTTATATTAAATGAGATGTTGAGACAGAAGATGACAGGGAAGATATTGTTGGCCAGTGAAGCTTGTGCCACCTCTGACTTCCTATTAGTTGACAAATACTCAGAACTTCTTTCTGGAACAATAGGCTTTGCCATCCCCAGTGGGACAATCCCAGAGTTTAAAGAGTTCCTCAACAGCATCCACCCCTCCATGTCTACGGGAGGAGAGTGGGTGAAGATATTCTGGGAGGAAGCTTTCAGCTGCAAGTTCCCGGACCTGAAAAACTTAACAGGCTCACCAGTGACTTCAACAAAACAGTGTACGGGAGCAGAAACCCTAGAAAACATCCAGACCAGCTATAATGATGTCTCTGACTTAAGGTCAAACTACAATGTCTATACCGCAGTTCGTGTTGTTGCCGAAGCTTTGCAAGATTTGACCGACTGCCGTGAAGGAGAAGGACCATTCTCACATGGAAGATGCTCAGATATTTGGAGTTTCAGACCATGGCAGGTAGAGATCTTTAACAAACATAAAACTAGAGTACAGCATAATACAGTAAAAATAAAATGATTTTAGACATCTTTTGATGGACCAACATTAGAGATGAGATTACAGTGTGCAGAGCTTTCCAAACTTCATAGGTTTCTTCTCTGGGTGTACTGTGTCAGCACAGACAGAAGGAAACATGTATATTCTCACCACTCCACGACCCTCCTCATCACCTCAGGAGATATATGTGTCCTTCTAAGTGGGCTGCTAGATTACACTTGAATATTAAACGTATGAGGTTTGGTAAACTTTGTACATTAAGATTTCATCTCTGAAAAACTTTGTCGGTCTCTGTCACGATGACACCAACTTTTATCAACACATTTATATTTCTGGGTACTTGATTGAACAGAACAAGTTGCAAAATAAATTGTGATTTATTTCCTTAATAGACAAACACATGACATCTGCAGAATACACTTAAAACAACACTCATTGGGATAAGGGAACAAAATAAATTGTCCTTGGAACGAAAGAAATTGCCCTTTGCTTGCCAGTACAAGAAATGCAGCCTTGGTTTTAAAAGTCCTGTGGTTAAGTTGTTGTTAACCCTTCACTCTTGGACTGGTTGCTGCTGTGCTGGAACAAAGTCTTGCATCTTTACATCATGGATTATAATTCAGGAATCACACTGGGGATACCTGGAGAGCCAAAGTTATAGACTGCCCAAAGCTATCTTTTTTTTTTTTTTTTCAAATATTTTTATTAGGCATTTAGACATTAAAGCAGGTACAACAAGCGGTATTGCCTAACATTTTTGAAACATCACTTTTTTGGGGAAACAGATTGACAACCTGAGTTGTCGAGAAGAAGGGGGGAGCGCCTTCAGAGAGGGAAGGCAGAGGGGGGGGGGTTTAATGGAAAAGAGGGGGGGAAATGGGGGGGGGTAGGGGGTGTGTGTCCCATCTGGCTGTTGAGGGTGCAGTGTCAGGAGTAGTTGTTAGTCCCCTATGGGGAGGGGTTGGTCCTCCGTCTCGTTGGAGCTGATTGTCGCTATCTATTGAGGAGAATACAGATTTCCAAGATATCCTGAAAGGCGGGGAGATTTTGTTGCACTATGGCGGTAAGCCTTTCCATGATCATCACATCACCGACCCTGTTTTGATAGTACTCAATGCCGGTGTGGTTGTTTTCCTCCAGGAGGCAGCAATACAGCATCTTGCCGCGGTAAGAATGAAGGATATTAATTTCCTAGTTGGCCGGACAATGTCGGGCATTGGTGCGGCCAACAGGTAGGTCAGTGGTTCGATAGGTATTTCTAGGTCGGTGACCTCTTTTATCAAGATTTGGACCTTGTCCCAGAACTTCACAATTTCTGGACAGGACCACCAGATGTGGACCATGTCCCCTCTATGACCACAGCCTCTCCAACATAGGTCTGATGCCTGAGGGTAGATCTGGTTTAATCATGTTGGGGTAAGATACCAGCCAAACATAATTTTATTTATAATGATATATTTTCCCTGTGGTGAGTGTGGGGAGGGGGGGGGAATAGGGGCGGGGAGGAGTAGTGGCGAGGAAGTGTAGAGGATGAGGAGTGGAGCGGGTTAGGACGTGTTTAGGTGTAAACATCAAACCATATGCATGGTACACAATATATAATCAGCAGATTAGGTGTCAGATATTTGCAACGTTTAGAAGGATCCGCAGCCTCCTGCGGCAAGCCTGAGTAAAGCATCTCCCCACAATGTGTTTAGGCGGGGAGGGGTTGAGGAAAGGTGGGGGTATTGGAGTGAGGGAGGGGAATGCAACCTGGGGTTGGTAGCTTAATGTTGAACTGCTGTACCATTGAACTATTTACATGTAAACCGTAAGGACTGTTCCCTTATGTGATTGCAGGAAAATCATATTGCCTCAGCAATGGGAGAACCGAGGGTTAGTACGGGGGCGCTATTCAGTGCAATAACAACATTTTGTGCAATGCATAGTCAAGGGGGGAGCACCATTAAACTTGGGGTAACACTTCCGGGTCCCCGCGAGACGAGAGCCCGGGTGGAACTCCAACCGAGGGAGACACCTTCCAATGTTGAAGTGTCCTCTGATTGCTTTACCTGGCTAGGGGGGGGAGGTGCCTTGGCAGGGATGATGGGAGGGGTGTCTGTTAGTTGGTGGGGGGGGAGGGAAGCGATGAAGGGGGGAGGAGGGGAGGGGGGGTGATGGCAGGGGGGAGAGTGGAGGGGGTGGGGGGTGTTGCGGGGAGGGGGATGGAGGGGAGGGGGGGGTATGGTAGTGGGGGTGGGGGGAGGGAAGGAAGGTGAAGGAAGGAGGGGTGGAGGTGGGATGGGGGAAGGGACAGGGGGTAGGGGGGGAGGAGGGGGGGAACTGGGTGGGGGGGAGGGGGGGGTCATTATCTATACTAGGTGAACCCTCTATTGAGGAATAACACAACGCTGAATTAAGATACGATGCTTAACTTGGAGCAATGGGGAAAGTCTAATAGGGTAGGTGTGCGGGTACAACAGTTTTACAGACCCTGTCCTTAGGCGCTTATCCGCTGGATGTGGGTGGATGGGTCTGGTATGTCCTGTGCTGCTAACATCCTCGTGGAGGGGGAGAGAAGGCGAGGATTCAGGTTAAAAAAACAAACAAACCCCCCTCGGCCGAGGGGGGGGGGGGGGCGACGAACAAAATGGAGCCATTTCTGGTGAGGATCTCATCGGGTGACGACCACTCGGTTCTCCCGGTGACCTCTTCAGACTCCGTCATCCGGTCTCACGTGATGCGGCAGTCGGCAGCGGAGGTGTACCGCGCACGGTGGTGACGTTAGTCGTGGCTCGCCTAGGATTCGACGGGATGCTCCCCGGTGAGGTAAGGCCTCTCAAGGCGCCATTTTGTTGGGTTCCGGTGCTGACTGTGCGGGATCCATCGTCCGGTCTTCTGTGGTGAGGCGGCTGGGGACGGAGATGTGCCGCGTATGATGGAGGTTGCAGCTCGTCTGGGGATCGGTGGGGTTCTCTATGGGGAGGTAAGGCCTCTCCTGGCGCCATTTTGTGGGATTTTGGGACAGGTGTTGACGTTTTCCCGGGAAGGCATCATAGTTATCTGCGGATGTCCCCTCACTTGTCTCGGGATTGCCTTTGCTCTGCAATCCTTTCTGAGGCTCTTACAGGTTGGTCGTCTCTGTCCCGGGCTTGGTTTCCGGCTGGGTGGACGGATTGGAAGGGTTCAGCGGGGAGGCCCAGGGCTTTTGCGAAATGTTCCATTTCCTCGGGATGCCTTATGGTAAGGAATTTACCCTTGTGGGATATTATCAGTTTAAAGGGAAATCCCCATTTATACTTTATTCCCTACTCGCGGAGGAGTAGTGTAAGTGGGCGCATCGCCTTACGTCGGTCCACAGTGAGTTTTGAGAGGTCGTTATAGACCTGGAGCGGTTCGCTTCTGAACGTGATCGTGTCTCTCTCTCTGCTAGCTCCGATTAGTTTGTCTTTGGTGGAGTAGCTGTGGAGCCGCACGAGCACATCCCGCCGGCGGTTTGGGTCATCAGAGCGTGGGCCCAGAGCCCTATGCGCTCTGTCAATCTCCATATCGCGGGGGTCGAGGTCTGGACATATGGAAAGAAAGAAATCCACAAGGTAAGCTCTTAGGTGGGTAGGCTGTACCGCCTCAGGGATGCCGCGGATCCTCAGGTTCTGGCGGCGGTCCCTGTTTTCCTGATCTTCTAATCCATCGCGGAGTGTGTGTATTTCCTGGCCCAGGCGGATTATTTCGTCATCGGCTTCAGATTGATGCTGCAGGGCCTCTTCCAGCCTGGTCTCCTGCGTCGTGGTGCGCTCTTTTCAATGTAGGGTCGGAGTGCCATTGTATGATGTGACTTAATTGAGCCGCTTTATAATACGATAACAGGCAGGGTACCGCTAAGCCTCCCGCTAACACAGATCTTTTCATATTTGTTTTATTGACTCTCGGTTTTTTCCCCTTCCAGATGAATTTAGAAATTTCAGACTGAAGCGAGAGTATATCTTTCAGTCTGAGTGGCACTGGTAAAGTTTGGAAGAGATATAGGATATGGGGTAGTAAATTCATTTTGATGCTACTGCTGCGGCCGAGTTTATTCGAGCATTTGCCCGTTCTCGGCCGCAGCAGTAGCCTGGCGCGCGCCGGAGGGTGACGGGCGCGCGCCGAAGCAGCGGAAGAGCGCCCTCCGATCGGGGCGCTCTCCCTCCCGCTGCCGGGTCCGACGGGTCCCCCGGAACCCCCTGCCACCGTCCCCCACATCGCGGGACACCAGGGCTCCCTCGGGGAGCCCTGGATGCGCGTGCAGGGGGCGCAGGCACGCCGAGGGGCGGCCACTAGCAAGCCGGGAAATCTCCCGGCTTGCGGATCTGGCCGATGAGCAATAAAGTGTGTCGGTAGTGTATGTATCCTACCTATCCATGAAATTTGCTTGGAAGCCCATCTGGAGAGGTCTTTTTTCAAGGACCGAATTAGGTTGGGATAATTTGCGGAATTGATATTTTTAGCGTTTTTTGTAATTTGAATATCTAAGTATTTTATGGATTTCTTTTGCCAATTAAACTGGAAGTTGAGCTTTAACAATTTCTCGGTGTGACTAGGGAGATTAATGTTTAGAGCTTCTGATTTGGATTGGTTGATTTTAAATCCAGAGACTTTGGAGAATCTGTCGAGTAGGTCAAATAGGTTTGGGAGGGAAGTGAGGGGCTTTGAGATTATTAATAAGATATCATCCGCATACAGGGCCGCCTTATGAGTTTGTGAATATACGTTTAACCCTGAGATATCTGGGTTGTCTCGGATGTGCGCCGCCAGAGGTTCAATACATAGGGCAAACAGGAGAGGGGATAATGGGCACCCCTGTCTCGTGCCGCTCTGAATCTGGAATGGGAGTGAGGGGAAACCCTGATGTATAACCTTGGCTGTTGGGCCTGAGTATAGAGACATAATTGCTCTGCTCACCTGATCCCCAAATCCAAATGCTGTGAGCGTTTCCTTAAGATATGGCCAGTCAATCCTATCAAAGGCTTTTTCTGCATCCAGACTTAATAACATACTTTGGGTGTTATTTTTGTTTGCCAATTCTAGCAGATCAATAAATCGTCGGGTATTGTCCGCTGCCTGCCTTCCTTTTATAAAGCCGACTTGATCTGGGTGTATTAGTCTGGGTAGGATTGTACTCAATCTGTTGGCCAGGAGTTTAGCGAATAATTTTATATCTGTATTGATTAATGATATAGGTCTATAACTTGTACAATGCAACGGATCTTTCCCAGGCTTATGTATGAGAGATATAGACGCCCGCAGCATATCTCCGGGGATTGGGGCTCCCGCTAAGATAGTGTTGAGCATGTGGAGCAGCCTTGGGGCAAGTAATTCTGAGAATTTCTTATAGTAGAGCCCTGAGAAGCCATCCGGACCTGGTGCCTTTGAAGATTTGAGTTCTTTGATAACCTGTGACACTTCTTCCAATGTGAAGTCAGCGCACAGCTTGTTGCGTTCGCTCTCTGTTAATTTCTCTAGTTTTGAGCTGGCCAAGAAATCTCTTAGAGCCTTGCTCGTTTTGCTGTTATGTGCCACTTTCTTCCCATCATATAAGGAGCCATAGAAAGAGCCAAATTCTTCTACTATCTTTTGGGGGTTGGATGTGTGGATGCCAGATTTTAAGCGTAAAGCTTGGATATTAAACTTAGATTGTCTCTCTTTTAGCGCACGAGCTAGCATCGTATCCGGCCTGTTAGCTTTTTCATAAAACTTCCTCTTTGACCAGCTTAGTGAGTTGTCGGCCCTGGAAGTTAATAACATGTTTAATTCAATTTTGGTATCTTTTAATGTCTGAAGTGTCTGTTTGTTTGGGTGAGACTTGTGAGATACTAGTAGAGAGTGGAGTTTGTCTTGGAGAATAATAATTTTAGCGTCTCTCTCCCGTTTTCTTTTAGCGGTGATGCTGATTAGTAGGCCCCTCAGTGTAGCTTTGTGAGCTTCCCAAAGAGTAATATGGGATTCCATAGAGCCTGTATTAAGCTTAAAGAATTGATCAATATCTTGACCTATAGCATCACAGAGTGCGGGTATCTTTAGGATTGATTCATTTACTTTCCAGTTCGCCCCTGGTCTAAAGGCCTGAATTTTAGTGCACCGTAGCTCTATAGGTGCATGGTCGGACCATGAAATATCATGGATCTCGGAACGAGCGACCATAGGGACCAGTTGACCCGAAATGAAGAAGTAGTCGATTCTGCTATATGTTGTGTGTGGATGGGAGTAAAAAGTATAATCCTTACTCGTCGGGTGTGTCTCTCTCCAAATGTCCACTAATTGGTTATCTTTTAAGTTTTTAAGTAGGGAGGAATGAGCTTTTTTGTTGCCGGAATCCTTTCCCCCTGATCTATCTGGGGAAGCTTGCATTACTCTATTGAAATCGCCTGCGGGGATTATGCTGCCTTGGGATATTGAGCGTAAAATTCGGAAAAATTTATTGAAGAATGCAGCATCTTGTATACATGGGGCATATAGGGATGCTAAGGTGATATGTTGTTCGTGTATAGTGCCTACAATGATTAGAAAACGTCCTTCCGCATCTTTTTTCACTGTTTTGGCTACAAATGGAGTTTTATTGCTAAAGAGTATAGCTACACCGCCTTTTTTGGTGGGCGCCGAAGCTGTATAGAACTGGGAGAAGCCCTTGTCTAGAAATTTAGGTGTATTGTTTTTACTAAAGTGCGTCTCCTGAAGGAGCAATACTTCAGCCTGCTTCCGTCTATAGTCAGAGAAGGCTAGTCTTCTTTTAATTGGGCTATTAAAGCCTGTAACGTTGTGTGAGATTAAGTTTAATGCCATTGTACAGTAGGGAGGAGGTACGATGTGTCGTATGATGGATACTCACTGTTATCATTGCCCGAAGTAGTCTTATCTTTGTCTTTTTCTGCCCGCGTCTGGAGCGCGACCCTTGGATCCCGGAATCTTAGGAGTGTGGTTGGGGGGGGG
This sequence comes from Ascaphus truei, assembly GCF_040206685.1. Classification (NCBI taxonomy): domain Eukaryota; kingdom Metazoa; phylum Chordata; class Amphibia; order Anura; family Ascaphidae; genus Ascaphus; species Ascaphus truei. The sequence goes on along the minus strand of NC_134502.1, from coordinate 28,496,493 downwards.
GGGGAGAGGGGGGGGGGGAAAGGTTGTACGTACTGGGAAAGCTACATGGGGGAAAGAGCAAAATAAATTAAGTAATGTGCAACATATGCAAAGTAAAAAAAAGTAGGGGGAAAAAGGGAAGACAAGAGCTCGCCTCGGGGGCCCCCGAGGACGGCTCCTGCGCCTAGTGGAAGGGACTTCAGGTCTCATCACCTGGATGAGCCCGCCTCCAAAAATGGAGTCAGACCTCCGTAGGTCTTGAGGTTGGTCCCGAAAACTAGGGGACCAGGTTAGAGAACGCATATGCCAGGACGAGGCTGGGCCTGCCGGCATTCATCTAATGGAAAAACAAAACAAACTTGCGGCAAATAGCTCGAACATATCAAACAGGTATTAAACAGGTTATATACCCTAAACTGTGAACTGTAAGTACAAAATGTTGGCTCTTTCTGTAGGTGAGCGTAAAACGCACTGTGAAAACCGCCCAAGACCCACCAGAGTCTTTGAGCCCAGACCTCCTGCATCAATGATTAATCCCGATTGGGAGTGTAGTCCAGATATCTGGAGTATATATTAAAGTATATTGTCAGTCATCTGGCTCCGCCTAACTTTACATAGACCTACCGCTGAATAGACAAGCATGTGCATACATACTAAAATACAGGGGAACGGATGCCGGGGGGGACACCTATGGACCAAATATAGTGATATCTGCTTATTGTGGGATCAGCACAGTTAATAATATTTCCCGTGATAGAAAATGTAGTTATTGTGTAAGTAATGAGTTAAGGATTTGGATTGTATATTTTGGAAGCCTTGGGGAGTATAGTTCCTAATGAGATTCCCAACCCAACCTCGAGGCAGTCGGAGAGAGAGTGTGCCTCCTCGAATCTCCCCCTGCTAGATAAAAGCTGGATGTTTCGGCTATATTGTGGTGATGAGCCAGAGTCAAAGTATATATCCATACATATTTACGTGCATATATGCACTCTTACATGCACACATAAATGCACACATACATGCATACACACATACCTATGCACGCATACAAACTCACACATACATACATACATCTGCACATATACATACATACATACGCACACTTACACATATACATATACACTCACACATACATACAAACATACATATGCACATATACATACATACACACGCACACATACACAAGTACATATATACTCACACATACATACAAACATACATGCGCATATATACATACATACGCACATATGCACAAATATATATATACTCACACATACATACAAACATACATACGTACAAAAACATATATACATACGCACATATACATATATACAAACATATACATACATACACCCATACACATTCGTATATATAGATCTATGTAATGTGTTAGATTATTAGTTTATTAGTTTGTAAGTGTGTGGTGTATAATGTAGGTATAATGTAGGTCGTGAGTGAGGTGGAGACTGGAGAGAATGCCACTATGTTGTGGTTCTCTTTGCGGTGTGAGCCTCCGGTCTGCTCGTCTTGGCATCCCATGAAATTATCTAAATTTTTACCAGGGAACTCCACACTGTGCCCTAGACAGTGTGGAGCAACGGCTGACCTGTTACATATGCTGTGGTCCTGCCCGCGAGTCAGACCACTATGGCAAGAGATTAGAGATTGGCTTCAGAGGATTCTTGACCTCAAAATCCCTCCTGAACCGACCGGCACCGGTTCTGAATAAAGCAAGTCATAAAATGGTTGCTTATTTCGCAACAGTAACACGGTGTGAGATCGCAGCATTATGGAAACAGCCCGAAATTCCATCAATTCCCAAGATTCGGAACAGAATTTGGTTTGAATGCCAGATGGAAAAATTGACGAGTTTAGTTAATGACACTGGCGAAATTTTGCTTAAAACCTGGATGCCTTGGTTGGCCCAGCTGGACATCCCGGGAGTGGAGAAAGATACCATCTTGCTTTGATAGGTTCAGATGCGTTCTCCTTTGATGGTGATCTAAGATGGGTGCTCACAGATAAATGTAGGACCCGAGACGCCTTTTGTGAATAGCCTGTACGGGCGACTAATACCCCCACCCCCACCGGTTTCCCCCTCCCCCTTCCTTCTTGTCTACCCCCTCTCCCTCCCACTTTTCATGAATATGTGTTTTCTCTTTTGGAAGAAAATGTGTTGGTAAAAATTCTTCAGTGGTTATATCTGTATATGTATACTTTTGAAAAACACAATAAAATCAAAGTTATAAAAAAACAAAAATGATAAAACTTCCACTGCTTTCACTGAATTTCCTTTGATAGCCCCATTGGTTTCAATTCCTTTACCAGCCCCATTGTCTGCACTAACTCTGAGCCTATGTTACCTAACAGAACCAACCTACTCTCTCCTCAGCTCTTGCACTATGTGAAGAAGGTACGCTTGAGACTGAGCAATGGGAGGGAGCTCTTCTTCAACGAGAACGGGGACCCACCTGCGGTGTATGATATAGTGAACTGGCAGCAGAGACCGGAGGGCGGAATAAAACCGGTCAAGGTGGGCAGCTACGATACCGGAGCTGCCATTGGACAGGTTTTCACCATCAATGCTAGTGCCGTGCATTGGGCGTCAGGTGGAAGGGAGGTAAGGTACTGCCATGGAGAGGAGATACATGTATAGGGAGCGGTAACAGGAGGTGTTATAGGGAGCTGTTATATGGGCGATAGGAGGAGTTATAGTGAGCGGTTTCTTGGTGCAATAGGGGGAGTTATATGGATCTTTGAATTGGGCAACGGGTGGAAATACTTGACATAAATGTACCCGCTCATTCATTTACTTACAACATGCCTTCTCTGTCCCACTGTGGTTCGATAAAATGACTCAACCTTTAACTTTCATTGCTGGTGACAACGTGGCATGTCCCAATCATCCAGTCTGTCTCAGCCAGTCAGGACCGAGTTTGTCATTTTTATAGTACTGTATCCAAGTCATATCTTCCTCTTATACACTTCATCCTTCTAAATTCTCCTCCAGGTCCCTCTCTCTCTCTGCAGTAACAGTTGTCCCCCTGGTTTCAGGAAGGCAGCATTGAGAGGGAAGCCTGTCTGCTGCTTCCAATGTGTCCTCTGTCCCCAAGGAGAGATCTCCAACCAAACAGGTGAGAAGATCTTAGAAGAACTAGAAAAAAAACATAAATTCTGAACATAATGTGATAGATTATTACATTCATTATTGTTGTCTCTCTTTCAGACTCTGTTGATTGCTTTAAATGTCCGTGGGATATGTGGCCCAATCTCCAGCGGGAAACATGCCTCCCAAAGTCCAGAGAATTTCTCTCCTATGAAGAGCCATTGGGTGTCACCTTGGCTGCTACAAGTGTCTCCTCGTCTTTAGTCCCAGTTGTCATGGTTGGACTTTTTATTCACTTCAAGACCACTCCCATTGTCAGAGCCAATAACTACACCCTCAGTTGTCTTCTCCTGTGGACTCTGTCCCTCTGCTTCCTCTGCTCTTTGGTTTTCATTGGTTATCCCCAACCTGAGACGTGTCTTTTGCGCCAAGTAGCTTTCGGTATGGTCTTTGCCATGTGTGTCTCATGTATCTTGGCCAAAACCATCATGGTGGTCATTGCCTTCCAGGCCACCAAGCCTGGTAGCAACCTAAGGAAGTGGACCAGCAACCGAGTGTCTTATCTTGTTGTTATTGTATGCATTCTAATTCAATCTTTTCTCTGCATCGTCTGGCTCTCATTCTCACCTCCGTTCCCAGAACACAACACCCAAACTAAACCTAGGGTCATTATCATTGAGTGTAACGAGGGCTCCCCCATCGCCTTCTGGTGCATGTTGGGATATCTTGGCCTTCTGTCTAGTGTTAGCTTCATTGTTGCCTTCCTGGCCAGGCAGCTCCCCGACAGCTTCAACGAGGCCAAGTTCATCACCTTCAGCATGCTGGCCTTCCTCAGTGTCTGGGTGTTCTTTATCCCGGCCTCCCTCAGCGCACGCGGCAAGTACACCGTGGCCATGGAGGTCTTCGCCATCCTGTCCTCCAGCTGGGCTCTGGTGGTCTGCATGTTTGTGCCCAAATGTTTCATCATATTGTTCCGACCCGACATGAACTCGAGAGAACGTCTCATGGGGAAAGACAGAGGTCTGACTCACAACGTCAAATAAATGTAAAAACTGGATGTCTACTCAGACCCAATAAACCATTTCTGCATTCACCACTTTGTATATTAATTAAAAAGTTTTACCTCTGTTGCTTTTACGTAATTGTTGCTGGGTGAAAAACTCTTTTGGTAACGGAATAAATAAATGGTGGAGAAGAAGTGACAGAATAAATGTGTAGGTTTCAATTATTAATGATCAAGAGTATGTGCGAGTAAATTAATTACTGTAACAGTGAAGAAACAAGGAACACGGTGACACATCAGTGAATTTATGCAAATGATGTATCGGCGTACTCCATGCACAGAGAGAAGCCGCCTCTCCCTGCACAGCTCTCACAGGCGATTGCACTGCTTTTATTTACATTTTAATTCTCGTGTACGGGAGGAGGGGGTCTCTGGAGAAAACCACATACATTTTAATGGGCAACCTCAATGAAAAATATGCAATGCAAAAAAAAAAATACAAACAACGTTTTTCGTACTTTTGACATCTTCACCATCCACCTTCGATTCCAGCAGCAACAGCAGGAACCTCTTGACACTAAACGCAATGATCCTCAACAGCTGCTAAATTCGTCTTCTTTCTTTGTAATCCAATCCAATGGGGCAGATGTTGTCCCTTCAGCTTCTTAAACTCTAATGAGCCACGACAGGTCTTATGTAAGGCCTGTGACATCACATTTGAGTGTCAAATGGTACACCCCCAATCCGATTGGCTGGTGTACCATGTGACAGGGTTCTTCTTTTTTTTTAAAGGAGGTGTCGTCATCTTATAGAAGGTACGTCACATCCTTTAAAAAATAAATGGATGCCATCACATTGTACTACAATACAACCGATCAGATTGTGAGATATACCATGTGAGGCATCACATGGTACACATCCAATCCGATTTTTTTAATTACCGTGTGACAGCTTCCATTTTTTTAATAAGGATGTGACATCATCTTAAAACGATGATGTCACATTCTTTTTTTTTTAAATTGGTGCCATCACATGGTACTTCAACCAATCAGATTGGGGGTGTACCATGTGGTATATCTCACAATACGAACTTTAGAGAATAGGCCCCTAAGTGCACGTATACAACGCTTATTTGCTCCAGGGTTTTCGGTTCACTTGGTGGTGAGGGGACACATTCCACCTGAACCTGACCGGCTGGGTTAGATGCTGCTTCTCCGTACACCTCTTAGAACCCCGTACCCCTGCATCGGAATTACTGTACCTATTGATTTAATACAGTGGTTTCTGGTTATTGATGGTGATTGTAATATTATTCTCCACAAGATTTTTTAATATCCACGTGTTATTTAAACTTACCTCAACCGGACTCGGCAGCACTGACTCTGGACTCTGTTCTCCTTTGTGTTTAGGTCCTGATATTTCAGGACCGTTATAGCGCGATCCGTTACAACGCGAATCCGCTTATAGCGCTGGGCAAGCGTGGCTCCCAATTTTCGTACTTATGAATACTTTACAACACGATTGTTGGTGTCTTAAATACTTTAATGTACAATGCATACAATTGTACATTAGTTCTAGCGCGATCCGCTTATAACGCGATGTGATTCTTTGGATCCCAAGCACAGCGCTATATAGGGGGTTGAGCTGTAGATAGTCAGATGGGGCAGTTGGCACTCCCATAAATAAAGAGATAGTTTGCTGGTGCATGTCCCATAAGGATAATATAAAAATACGCTACCGTGTAATCCAGGGAATAAAGAGACAGAATACAGCGGAGTAGTATAGAAAAAAAAGTGTATTAGTGAAAATGGAACTTCAAAACACCAACGTTTCAGCCCTCGCAGAGGGACCTTCCTCAGCACCCTGAGATAAGGCAACAGGAACACTCCAAAGGGCAAAAACTCTCCTCTGGCATGTAAAAAAAAAAAGAGAAATGACATAAGGCAAATGTGTATTAAACAACGTAATTAAAAGCATACGTATGAATGCCCACTCACGTGGTAAAGGATTAAATCAGGTGTTTCAAAATTTCTGATCTGGAGCAGTTATAGGGAAGGAACTTTCCCGGACCATAAATGAAAAAATATTGGTTGAATTTTGGGTGTGGATTTTGGGGGGCAGTTTAATTTGTGTGAGACTGCAGAGGATAAAACTGAGGCCCGGGGGGTTACTTGCGGGGGGAAGTGAGAAAGGTACAGTATGGGCAGCGGCAGTGCCAGCCTCCTCCACACACACACACACTACTACACCATGATATATATACACAGCACAGGTACATAACGGGCAGTGCCAGCCTCCCCCTCACACACTACTACAACATGTATACACAGCACAGGTACATAACGGGCAGTGCCAGCCTCCCCCTCACACACACTACTACAGCATGTATACACAGCACAGGTACAGCGCGGGCAGAGGCAGTGCCAGCCTCCCCATCACTCACAGGAAGGTGAGGAGCTAAGATGGCGGCAGACCCTGGAGGAGGGAGGGGAGTTGGAAACGGGTCTCAAGATGATCTGAATGCGGATAAGAAAGTTTCCCTGAAAGCTAAAGTGCAGAAATGTTTGCAAAAGAAAGAATCAGAAATATGGAAAAAGAGATGAATGAAATTGTTGGACAGAAAGAGGCTGAAATGGAGAATTCTGAAAGTACTCAGAACCAGACGGGTAAGAGAACTGCGGCTAAACCCAGCTCAAGGTCTAATGAAGCCAGGAGTAAAAGGCAGGCAGAACATGAGAAAATGAGACTTGGGGTACACAACCATTATGGGCAGAATGAAATGTGTAGTGTACAGATAACCGCATCTCCTAGTGATAAAGAGAATACCACAGAGTCATCAGAAAGTCTTCAACTTACACCTGTAGAATAGGTTTTAAAGTCTCTGGGTCTGACATATACACTTCCAGCCCAAACGGGTCAGACGGAGAACACAGGAGCGATTTGAGTTTTGTACCAAACACAGAGAATTCAACTCAGGAAGGTGATGATGCCCACAAAGATGGCGACAAACCCCGCAAAGATGGCGGCAAACCCCGCAAAGATGGAGGCGAACCCCACAAAGATGGCAGTGAAACTCACGAATATGGCGATAATGAATGGAAAACAATAACAAATAACAACAAGACTGCCCAAACCAGCTCAGCTAGAAAGAAAACTATAGAGACTGGAGATAAAGAAACTGTCCAAGAAGAGATCTCGCTGTACAATACATATGAGTTGGGGTGAAAAGATGGATGACGCAGACCCTGATATGTCGGACAGTCAGACACTGCAGCAGTCTGGATCTATTCAGGACATTGAGATGGCCGGACCATCAAATAAGAGAAATCTGCCATCAGAGAGTCCACCCGGGAGAAAAAAAATGGTAAAAAAGAAAAATGGTGCTAAAAAGAAAAAAAAAAGGGTGGTGGTGATTCACTAAATGTGCCAAAGTGCCCCTCTCCGCTGAAAGTGGCAACTATTAATGTGAATAGTATCAAGGGAAAAAGATACAGACTCAAGTCTTTTCTAGTCTAAAGGACTTTAAGAATTAGATTTTCTTTTTGCAGGAGACTTGCCTGATTACTTTGTGTTATTTATCTATCAGTAAAGTGTATATAACAGAGGGAATCTGAGAGGCTGGAGAGATGCGTTTAGATATCTTTGAAAAGGGAATCTCTCTAAGATAAAATGTAATGTTTATGTGATTCTCTGGATGTTATTCTGTAAGTATTGTGTGTATTTGTAAATATTTGTATTTTGTATTTAAAATAAAAAAAGATTCCCCTCACACACACTACTACACCATGTATACACAGCACAGGTACAACGCGGGCAGCGGCAGTGCCAGCCTCCCCCTCACACACACTACTACACCATGTATACACAGCGCAGGTACAGCGCGGGCAGTGCCAGCCTCCCCCTCACACACACTACTACACCATGAATACACAGCACAGGTACAGCGCGGGCAGCGACAGCGGCAGCCTCCCCCTCACACACACTACTACACCATGTATACACAGCACAGGTACAGCGCGGGCAGTGCCAGCCTCCCCCTAACATACACTCCTACACCATGTATACACAGCACAGGTACAGCTCGGGCAGCGGCAGTGCCAGCCTCCCCCTCACACACTACTACGCCATGTTTACACAGCACAGGTACAGCGCAGGCAGTGCCAGCCTCCCCCTAACATACACTACTACACCATGTATACACAGCACAGGTACAGCGCGGGCAGCAGCAGTGCCAGCCTCCCCCTCACACACACACTTCTACACCATGTATACACTGCACAGGTACAGCGCGGGCAGTGCCAGCATCCCACTCACACACACTACTACACCATGTATACAAATCACAGGTACAGCGCGGGCAGCGGCAGTGCCAGCCTCCCCCTCACACAGAAGGGGAGGAGCTGTGAGCCAAGATTGTGGCAGACCCTGGAGGAGGGAGAGGATTTGGAACCAGGTCTCAAGCTAATCTGAACGCGGATAAGAAAGTTTCCCTGGAAGCTAAAGTGCAGAAATGTTTGCAAAAGAAAGAGTCAGAAAATATGGAAAAAGAGATGAATGAAAATGTTGGGCAGAAAGAATCTGAAATGGAGAATACTGAAAGTCCAGCTCAGAACCAGACGGGTAAGAGAACTGTGGCTAAAACAAGCTCAAGGTCTAATGAAGCCTGGAGTAAAAGGCAGGCAGACCATGAGAAAAGGAGACTTGGGGTCACAGAAATTGTTATCCCACAAATTTGTAAGGACATGCACACTAATGCACAGACAACTGCAGCTACACCTGAGACAGAGACCCCGCAAGCAGCTGCACCTGACGCAGTGACCCTGCATACAACTGTACCTGACACAGTGACCCTGCATACAACTGTACCTGACACAGTAACCCTGTATACAACTGTACCTGACACAGTGGCCCTGTATGCAACTATACCTGATACAGAAACTCTGCATAATACAGAGACCCTGCAAGCAGCTGAGGGGAGCAGACAGGTGCAGGAATTAGCAGCCACACCCAAGGCAGACACGCAGCAAACAGCCCAGGTTGAGAGCCTGAATAATGCTGGCAATACACCTGAGACAGAGCAGCAAACAGCCCAGGCACAGGAAGAAGTGTCTGAAGTGGAAATGGCTGAAGCAGTGGAGAACGCTGAAGCAGTAGAGGCTTTTGAGGCACAAGAAATGGAGATTCCTAAAATGGGAGAGAAATCCATACAGCCTGCAGCAGCAACAAAACTTTTAGCAGAAACAGGAGCGGCTAAAGCAAGGGCCTTAGATGAAGCAGGAACTGCAGCAAAACCAACAGGAGCGGCTGAGCCAGCTCCCCCACAGCAGTCAGCATGGAGTACAAGACGTCCAGGTACATCTTATTTGTCATTTGATGATGCCAGAAAGCGCAGGAACGTTGTCAGGCTGCATTATTGGGGGGATATGGTTCCTATACCGGACAGATTTGTTGTAGGAAAAGACTTGATGAAAGTTTCTCTTGGCTTCCAACCCAGTGAAGTGTATGCTTTGTTACATGCTCCTAATAACAGAAACTATGAAGTCAGCTTTAAGACACCAGAAGGGCTAGAAAAATTCTGGTTTCGTTACAGAGAAGTGAAGGATAATCCAGAATGGGAATTCTTTAAAGTTATTCAAGTATCTCGCCCTGTGACCGTGGAAGTGAATATTATCTTTTATATTGAGACTGTAGCGGTAGAAGATATACGTTTTTGGCTACAAAGACAGTGCGATGTTCTGTCCGGTCCAGTGAAAAGTATGGATGCTGAAGGTTTCTGGAATGGGGGCTACAAGTTTAAAGTTAAGCTCAGATACACACACAATGTGGCATGTCACCTCCCAAACGCCATATATATTGGAAGGGATCGCGGGCGATGTTTTTATTGGGGACAGCCTAAAAAGTGTTTTAAATGTGATTCCCCCAGGCACTTAAGCTCAGTGTGTGATAAAATCAGATGCACTTTATGTGGTTCTATTGGTCATCACAGCTCTGAGTGTGACAAGGACATTGTCTGCAACCTGTGCTATAAATGTGGTCATTCCTTTAAAGATTGCCCAGAAGCCGAACACAACCATTATGGGCAGAATGAAATGTCTAGAGTACAGAATACAGCATCTCCTAGTGATAAAGAGAATACCACAGAGTCATCAGAAAGTCTTCAACTTACACCTGCAGAAGAGGTTTTAAAGTCTCTGGGTCTGACATATACGCTTACAGCCCAAAGGGGGTCAGACGGAGAGCACAGGAGCGATCTGAGTTTTGTACCAAACACAGAAAATTCTACTCAGGAAGGTGATGTACCCCGCAAGGATGGCGGCGAACCCTGCAAAGATGGCGGCGAACCCTGCAAAGATGGCGACGAACCCTGCAAAGATGGTGGCGAACCCTGCAAAGATGGCGGCAAATCTCACAAAGATGGCGATAATGAATGGGAAACAATAGCAAGTAAAAACAAGACTGCCCAAACCAGCTCAGCTAGAAAGAAAACTACAGAAACTGTCCAAGAAGAGATATTGCTGCACAATACATACAGTATGAGGTATTGGAGGAAAAGAGTTGGGGTGAAAAAATGGATGACGCAGACCCCGATATGTCGGACAGTCAGACCTCGCATCGGTCTGGATCTATTCAGGACATTGAGATGGTCGGACCATCAAATAAGAGAAATCTGCCATCAGAGAGACCCCCCGGGAGAAAGAAAATGGTCAAACAGAAAAATGGTGCAAAAAAGAAAAAAAAAGGGTGGTGGTGATTCACTAAATATGCAAAGTGCCCCTCTCCGCTGAAAGTGGCAACTATTAATGTGAATAGTATTAAGGGGAAAAGATACAGACTCAAGTCTTTTCTAGTCTAAAGGACATTAAGAATTAGATTTTCTTTTTGCAGGAAACTTGCCTGATTACTTTGTGTTATTTATCTATCAGATGTAAAGTGTATATAGCAGGGGGAATCTGAGAGGTTGGAGAGATGCATTTAGATATTTTTGAAAAGGGAATCTCTGTAAGATAAATGTATTGTTTGTCATTTTCTGGATGCTATTCTGTAAGTATTGTGTGTACAGTAATTGTAAATATTTGTATTTAAAATAAAAAAGATTCCCCTCACACACACTACTACACCATGTATACACAGCACAAGTACAGCACGGGCAGTGCCAGCCTCCCCCTCACACACACTTCTACACCATTTATATACAGCACAGGTACAGCGCAGGCAGCGGCAGTACCAGCCTCCCCCTCAGACACACTATTACACCATGTATACCCAGCACAGGTACAGCGCGGGCAGTGCCAGCCTCCCCCTCACACACACTACTACACCATGTATACACAGCACAGGTACAGCGCGGGCAGCGGCAGTGCCAGCCTCCCCCTCACACACACTACTACACCATGTATACACAGCACAGGTACAGCGCGGGCAGCGGCAGTGCCAGCCTCCCCCTCACACACACTACTACACCATGTATACACAGCACAGGTACAGCGTGGGCAGTGCCAGCCTCCCCCTCACACACACTACTACACCATGTATACACAGCACAGGTACAGTGCGGGCAGTGCCAGCCTCCCCCTCACACACACTACTACACCATGTATACACAGCACAGGTACAGCGCAGGCAGCGGCAGTGCCAGCCTCCCCCTCACACACACTACTACACCATGTATACACAGCACAGGTACAGCGCGGGCAGGGGCAGTGCCAGCCTCCCCCTCACACACACTACTACACCATGTATACACAGCACAGGTACAGTGCGGGCAGTGCCAGCCTCCCCCTCACACACAGGAAGGGGAGGAGCTGTGAGCCAAGATGGCGGCAGACCCTGGAGGAGGGAGAGGAGTGGGAACCAGGTCTCAAGCTAATCTGAATGCGGATAAGAAAGTTTCCCTGGAAGCTAAAGTGCAGAAATGTTTGCAAAAGAAAGAGTCAGAAAATGTGGAAAAAGAGATGAATGAAAATGTTGGGCAAAAAGAATCTGAAATGGAGAATACTGAAAGTACTCAGAACCAGACGGGTAAGAGAACTGCGGCTAAAACCAGCTCAAGGTCTAATGAAGCCAAGAGTAAAAGGCAGGCAGAGCATGAGAAAAGGAGACTTGGGGTCACAGAAATTGTTATCCCACAAATTGGCAAGGACATACACACTAATGCACAGGCAACTACAGCTACACCTGAGACAGAGACCCCGCAAGCAGCTGCACCTGATGCAGTGACCCCGCAAACAACTGTACCTGACGCAGTGACCCTGCATACGGCTGCACCGGAGATAGAGAAACTGCATGCAACTGTACCTGATACAGAGAGACTACAAGCAGCTGATGGTTGCAGACAGGTGCAGGAATTAGCAGCCACACCCAAGGCAGACACACAGCAAACAGCCCAGGCAGAGAGCCTGAATGATGCTGGCAATACACCTGAGAAAGAGCAGCAAACAGCCCAGGCACAGGATGAAGTGTCTGAAATAGAAATGGCTGAAGCAGTGGAGAACGCTGAAGCAGTAGAGGCTTTTGAGGCGCAAGAAATGGAGATTCCTAAAGTGGGAGAGAAATCCATACAGCCTGCAGCAGCATCAAAGCCCTTAGCAGAAACAGGAGCGGCAAAAGCAAAGTCCTTAGCTGAAGCAGGAACGGCAGCAAAACCAACAGGAGCGGCTGAGCCAGCTCCCCCACAGCAGTCAGCATGGAGTACAAGACGCCCAGGTACATCTTATTTGTCATTTGGTGATGCCAGAAAGCGCAGGAACGTTGTCAGACTACATTATTGGGGGGATATGGCTCCTATACCGGACAGATTTGTTGTAGGAAAAGACTTGATCAAAGTTTCTCTTGGCTTCCAACCCAGTGAGGTGTATGCTTTGTTACATGCTCCTAATAGCAGGAACTATGAAGTCAGCTTTAAGACACCAGAAGGGCTTGAAAAATTCTGGTTTCGTTACAGAGAAGTGAAGGATAATCCAGAATGGGAATTCTTTAAAGTTATCCAGGTTTCTCGCCCTGTGACCGTGGAAGTGAATATTATCTTTGATATTGAGACTGTAGCGGTAGAAGATATATGTTTTTGGCTGCAAAGACAGTGCGATATTCAGTCTGGTCCAGTGAAAAGTATGGATGCTGAAGGTTTCTGGAATGGGGGCTACAAGTTTAAAGTTAAACTTAGATACACACACAATGTGGCATGTCACCTCCCAAACGCCATATATATTGGAAGAGATCGCGGGCGATGTTTTTATTGGGGACAGCCTAAAAAATGTTTTAAATGTGATTCCCCCAGGCACTTAAGCTCAGCATGTGACAAAATCAGGTGCACTTTATGTGGTTCTATTGGTCATCACAGCTCTGAGTGTGACAAGGACATTGTCTGCAACCTGTGCTATAAATGTGGTCATTCCTTTAAAGATTGCCCAGAAGCCGAACACAACCATTATGGGCAGAATGAAATGTGTAGTGTACAGAATACAGCATCTCCTAGTGATAAGGAGAATACCACAGAGTCATCAGAAAGTCTTCAACATACACCTGTAGAAGAGGTTTTAAAGTCTCTGGGTCTGACATATACACTTCCAGCCCAAAGGGGGTCAGACGGAGAACACAGGAGCGATCTGAGCAAAGATGGCGGCGAGTCCTGCAAAGATGGCGGCGAACCCCGCAAAGATGGCGGCGAACCCTGCAAAGATGGCGGCGAACCCTGCAAAGATGGCGGCGAACCCTGCAAAGATGGCGACGAACCCTGCAAAGATGGCGCCGAACCTCGCAAAGATGGCGATAATGAATGGGAAACAATAGCAAGTAAAAACAAGACTGCCCTAACCAGCTCAGCTAGAAAGAAAACTACAGAAACTGTCCAAGAAGAGATCTCGCTGCACAATACATATGAGGTATTGGAGGAAAAGAGTTGGGGTGAAAAGATGGATGACGCAGACCCCGATATGTCGGACAGTCAGACCTCGCAGCGGTCTGGATCTATTCAGGACATTGAGATGGCCGGACCATCGAATAAGAGAAATCTGCCATCAGAGAGTCCCCCCGGGAGAAAGAAAATGGTCAAAAAGAAAAATGGTGCAAAAAAGAAAAAAAAAGGGTGGTGGTGATTCACTAAATGTGCCAAAGTGCCCCTCTCCGCTGAAGGTGGCAACTAATTAATGTGAATAGTGTTAAGGGGAAAAAGATACAGACTCAAGTCTTTTCTAGTCTAAAGGACATTAAGAATTAGATTTTCTTTTTGCAGGAAATTTGCTTGATTACTTTGTGTTATTTATCTATCAGTAAAGTGTATATTGTTTATCTATCAGATGTAAAGTGTATATAGCAGGGGGAATCTGAGAGGTTGGAGAGAGGCGTTTAGATATCTTTGAAAAGGGAATCTCTGTAAGATAAATGTATTGTTTATGTCATTTTCTGGTTGCTATTCTGTAAGTATTGTGTGTATTTGTAAATATTTGTATTTTGTATTTAAAATAAAAAAGATTCCCCTCACACACACTACTACACCATGTATACACAGCACAGGTACAGCGCGGGCAGCGGCAGTGCCAGCCTCCCTCTCTCACACACTACTACACCATGTATACACAGCACAGGTACAGCGCGGGCAGTGCCAGCCTCCCCCTCACACACACTACTACACCATGTGTACACAGCACAGGTACAGCGCAGGCAGCGGCAGTGCCAGCCTCCCCCTAATAAACACTTCCATATTTTAGTTTCCATATGAAATTCACATAGCTCAGATAATTAAACAATTTCAGAGCATAATAACCTCTCAAGGCAGAAAGTTTCCAAAGTCCGTTACCTCGTTGGGACTGTGTTATTCTCAGACGAGCAGTCCCAACGCGTACGCTTAAAATTAACTCATTATCTCATTAAAAGAAATTGCCTTTAACCTTTCAGTGTCGCAGCGGTAGCAATTTCTGTGCTCTGTATGTTATGTCCTGTACTGTAATACTGTTTATTCCAGCAGTGTGAGGGTTACTGCTTATTTATCCTCCAGGGGAATGGAAATTCCCTAACAACAAAATTGACCCTGTATAAAAAGGGGCTTTCATATAGAAACGGTATGAGACCGACGCAGAAGAGGTGAGTGTATCCTGTCACCACGCACACAGCTCTGTCACTGCACCTCCATCCTGTCCTGCAGCCCCCTTACACACACACAGCACTGTCACTGCACCTCCATCCTGTCCTGCAGCCCCCTTACACACACACAGCTCTGTCACTGCACCTCATCCGATCATGCACCCCCTTACACACACACAGCTTTGTTCTGCACCTCCATCCTGTCCTGCAGCCCCTTAAACACACACAGCTCTGTCACTGCACCTCCATCCTATCCTGCAGCCGCCTTACACACACACAGCTCTGTCACTGCACCTCCATCCTATCATGCAGCCCCCTTACACATACAGCTCTGTCACTGCACCTCCACTCTGTCCTGCAGCCCCCTTACACACACACAGCACTGTCACTTCACCTCCATCCTTTCCTGCAGCCCCCTGAAACACACACACAGCTCTGTCACTGCACCTCCATCCTGTCCTGCAGCCCCCAACACACAGCTCTTTTGAGATCAGTATCCTGTGTACTCAAACATATCTCTAATAATAGGTTATTAAATATCGCTCTCCCTCTCACTGCACAGCCCGGCCACTCACTAATCAGTGTATCTAACACACAACTTAATCTAACAAAATAAAATCTTAGCGAAAATCTTGTAGTCAGCGGTTAATATCGCTATGGGTCTCCAATTCTTTAAATCACGTTTACTGCCTCTTTATATAATAATACTAATAAGGATTCCTGCGGGGAGTTTCCTAGTTCTTGGGAGAGTAACATGGAACTGTAACGCTGAGCTGGGAGCGGGAGAAAAACATCCTTGTAGCATTTATACAACTCTGCCGTTAGTCCTTCTGCTCCAGGAGATTCCTTTCATTGTAATAGGACTATAGCATCATCCATCTCGGAGTTGCTGATGGGTCTTATAAAAAGGCTTCTGTCTCTTCCTTATCAGGGGTTGGTCATCTTAACCGATTAAGAAACTGCCCTATCTCACTCAGTGCCGGGTCTTCTGATGTATATAAATCACTGTAGGAACTTGAGACTAGTTCTTGTATTCTCATGATTTGTCTGCATCATTACGCCCTCCTCATGTAACAGACCTGGAATAATTTCCCTATCTCTCCCCCCCTTACATGACCCAAAGGGGTCGGGAGAAAAAGATGTCCAGATAGTCCCAACGCTGCTCTCCTCCTGCAGAGTTTATACCTGTTATGCTGGACCTCTAGCATCTTCCTCTTCACTTCTGCTGTCCCCTTTCCCAAACCTTCTCTCCCCAGCTGTAGTTCTGAATACAGTCTTGTAAGTTTATTTATCAGCTGAAGATAGCCTCTTTATAAGACCCATCAGTAACTCCGAGATGGATGAGGCTATAGTCCTATTACAATGAAAGAAATCTCCGGGAGCAGAAGGACTGACGGCAGAGTTGTATAAATGCTACAAGGATGTTTTTCTCCCGCTCCCAGCTCAGCGTTACAGTTCCACATTACTTTCCCAAGAACTAGGGAACTCCCAGCAGGAATCCTTATCAGTATTAATATATATATATATATATATATATATATATATATATATATATATATATATATATATATATATATGGGCTGCACAACTACCTGGGTGTCCTCTACTATAGGGGTCTCCTCCACTGGGGTCCGTCTCACTGTCCTGGGGGAATTATTATGCGCTGCCTCAGGACACTCCCTAAAAGAAAGACCCTGCCCCCCGCAGAAATGACACGTCAGAACATTAGGACAGAAAACGATTATGCCCCAGAACGTCACAGTGACCGCACCTCATTGTGTCACAGCCTGCACTTAAATGTCTGTGTGTACCACATTTAAAGCAAAGCTTGGGCTGGCCATTGTAGAAACCGACCCATCTGACCCCTTAACCTTTGCCGTGTTACTGCCCCCTGTGGTTGCCCCACCTGTGCCTGAATCCTGTCTCGGTGCTGTGTTACTGCCCCCGGTTGTTGCCCCATCAAGCCTGAATCCTGTCTCTATGCCGTATTACTGCCACCAGTGGCTGCCCCAACTGGAGCTTGTCTATGTGCCATATTACTGCCCCAGTGGTTGCCCCGTCTGAGACTGGAGCTTGTCTCTGTGCTGTATAACTGCCCCCAGCAGACGATTCCTCTGTATCTGGGTTGTGTCTCTTCATGCATTTCTCAGGAGGCTCAAACTCTGTAACTAACATCCCCCTCTGCTATTCCTGTAGCTCTGTCACTGAACCTCCATCCTGCCCCATATAACCCCTCCAGGCTGAGAGAATGAGCATGGCAAAAGGATGATTATTATCTTCAAAATGAGCACAGCTTTGAATTAAGTGAATGACGGGTGTCTCCTTTTCCCAGGGCCAGCGTTTATCCCGTGCATCACATTCATCACCCTACAGTTTGTGATGCCAGAAAATGCTGCCCTGTTCTATAGGACAATGGGGCAACTTATGCTATACTACACTACACCATTCACGCTGGCGTGCAGCTTCCATAACGCCGAACTCAGGGGGATTGTGGAGGCCGGAGACATCTTAATTGGTGGGGTGTTACACCTTCATGGGGACAAAATATACCCCAATATTAGCTTCACAGAGGAACCCGCCCCGATCATCTGCAAAGCGTAAGATTTATTTCTTTATAATTTGACTTAACCATTTGTTGATGTCATCTTTAAAGGGTCTGTCCCACACAGGGGTAAAGTGACCTAATAACAGACATGTTTAATGGGTTAAAACTTAGAATTCATTCTTTTATTGCATTTGTCATGGCAGAAACGCAGCTCCTCCTATAATAAATGTACTTTATTGATAACAAGTCCATCGGAGTGTGATGTATAGTCACAGTTATACTTCCATTCGATGGGGGATTCCTGTGAACCCGGGGCAGAATTCCCTGTTATTGTCAGTGCGCCTTCTTTTTTCTTCCCACTTTACCACCATTTCATAATTTATCTATAGAATACACCCCCATTCTTCACTCATTAAAATATGACACGTGGATTGATCCTCAAAATATCCTAATTGTTAAATTGCCTCATCAGATTTCCCCTCCCCCACTCTCACGCCCAGGTTTCGGTTTGATAATTACCAGCGTGTCCAGGCCATGCGGTTTGCTGTGATGGAGATCAACAGGGACCTTGAGCTTCTACCCAACGTCACCATGGGTCTCCATATCTATGACTCTTGTACTGTGATGCAGAGGGCAGTAGCAGGAACCATACAGGTGCTAACTGGGCACGGGCCGCCTGTGCCCAATTACAGGTGCCATCGAGGTGTCCCCTTGGCAGCTGTCATCGGCCATGCTTTCTCTACAAACAGCATTATGACGGCTCATATCCTGGGGCTGTACCGTTACCCGCAGGTAAGGTTGATACAGTGATAAATGTCAAAATTCTGCCGGATGCCAAACTGTTGTAAAACCAGCACCAAAAACAGCGAAGGATTCTCGTTGGAAGTTTTCCCTTTGATAAATGTGGAACTGTTATTATCTTTGCTCCACTTTCGCATCTGGGAGACTTTTATAAATGTAGCCCCCCAAATCCTGGAACCAATTCTGGCATCTTCCTCTTAACAGATCAGCTTCTACTCCACAAGCTCCGTCCTGAGCGACCGGACACTGTTCCCTTCCTTCTTCAGGAATATCCCCAGTGACGCCTTCCAGTCCCAGGGACTGGCCCAGCTGGTGTTGCACTTTGGCTGGACTTGGGTGGGACTGGTGGCTATTGACGATGATTATGGGCAGCAGGGCATCCAGGTCATCAGGAGAGAGATACTTAAGGCCGGAGCTTGTGTGGCCTTCACGGAGAACATCATTGTAAATCAGCCTGACCGTAATGCTCCGCACATTGTCCGGGTAATCAAAGAGTCAACAGCCAAGATTGTGGTTGTCTTCTCCACTGGTTTTGATTTGACCTTTATATTAAATGAGATGTTGAGACAGAAGATGACAGGGAAGATATTGTTGGCCAGTGAAGCTTGGGCCACCTCTGACTTCCTATTAGTTGACAAATACTCAGAACTTCTTTCTGGAACAATTGGCTTTGCCATCCCCAGTGGGACAATCCCAGAGTTTAAAGAGTTCCTCAACAGCATCCACCCCTCCATGTCTACGGGAGGAGAGTGGGTGAAGATATTCTGGGAGGAAGCTTTCAGCTGCAAGTTCCCAGACCTGAAAAACTTAACAGGCGCATCAGTGACTTCAACAAAACAGTGTACGGGAGCAGAAAACCTAGAAAACATCCAGACCAGCTATAATGATGTCTCTGACTTAAGGGCAACCTACAATGTCTATACCGCAGTTCGTGTTGTTGCCGAAGCTTTGCAAGATTTGACCGACTGCCGTGAAGGAGAAGGACCATTCTCACATGGAAGATGCTCAGATATTTGGAGTTTCAGACCATGGCAGGTAGAGATCTTTAACAAACATAAAACTAGAGTACAGCATAATACAGTAAAAATAAAATGATATTAGACACCTTTTGATGGACCAACATTAGAGATGAGATTACAGTGTGCAGAGCTTTCCAAACCTCATAGGTTTCTTCTCTGAGAGTACTGTGGCAGCACAGACAGAAGGAAACATGTATATTCTTACAACTCCACGTCCCTCCTCATCACCTCAGGATATATATGTGTCCTTCTAAGTGGGCTGCTAGATTACACTTGAATATTAAACATATGAGGTTTGGTAAATTTTGTACATTAAGATTTCATCTCTGAAAAACTTTGTCGGTCTCTGTCACGATGACACCAACTTTTATCAACACATTTATATTTCTGGGTACTTGATTGAACAGAACAAGTTGCAAAATAAATTGTGATTTATTTCCTTAATAGACAAACACATGACATCTGCAGAATATACTTAAAACAACACTCACTGGGACAAGGGAACAAAATAAATTGTCCTTGGAACGAAAGAAATTGCCCTTTGCTTGCCAGTACAAGAAATGCAGCCTTGGTTTTAAAAGTCATGTGGTTATGTTGTTGTTAACCCTTCACTCCTGGACTGGTTGCTGCTGTGCTGGAACAAAGTCTTGCATCTTTACATCATGGATTATAATTCAGGAATCACACTGGGGATACCTGGAGAGCCAAAGTTATAGACTGCCCAAAGCTATCTTTAACATGTGGACCCAATCCCTCGTGGGAACAAAAAAAAAACACGAATAGCCAAGTTACCCACAGTTCATAAGACCGGTCAAAAGGGCTGTCCGGTGGGCAGGGCGCATGGGTCAGGTTGACGCCCATGCCACTTAGCATACCTGGGATACACCCATAACTTGGTGCCGCTCCGTCTGATTTTTGACCAATAAATGTAAATAGACTGGCATCTGTGATACCTCAAAATGCTGGCCGTGTATAACTTATGGGTATCTGGGTCTTTTCATAACTGACACCCTTTTAGACAGGGAGACTCTAAATCTGAGAGACCCCTTTTGAGGCTCGGTCATAAAAACACCTACAGCCCATTGAGACCCCTTTGAGGCGCAGTCATAAAAATACCTACAGCCCATTGAAATACCGGTTTCTCTACTGCCATCATGTGTCGGTTAGAGGGTATGGCAAGCAATGCATTTTGTCTTTTAACATGGCAGCCAGGGAATGGCTTGTAAATGGGGGACAAAAAATGTCTGGGACAGGGCAACCACAGTAATGCATAGCAAATCAGGTATTAACCCCTTCCTCCCCGTCACAGTCTTCTCAAAGGTATCCCAGTCTGCAAACAATCTCCATTTCTCCAGGCCACCAATATGGCATCTAGGACTTTGTACTACACTGGTCAAGACACAGAGCTTAGCTTTGGGGTAATAGGAAGAGTTATAGGGGTACATACAGAGAACTCCATTAAATATGGACTAGTAACATGATGTTACCTAAATAGATAATGTCCATTAGCTTACAAGAAAAGACAGGGGGTGCCAATGCTACATCCAATTGACAAAACATATATGGTAATAAGTACTAAGTTCAAATACTTCAATAATAATAATTACTTTGTTATTTAGTTAAAACCTTTGGCAAAATCATTATAAGCCTGCATACCAAACGTCAAGGTATAACCAAAAATGCAGGTCCTACACTACACTGTGAACCCTTCCTTTTACCTCTGTATGAGGGGAAAGAACCATAATAGGTCCTGTTCTTGCAGCAAAGTGAAAAGACCTCCCAAGTTAAAAAGTCGAGGAGGTGTGAGCTCTGGGGGGAGGTGCCACCTACCTCCATGCAACTGTTACCAGTCTGAAATTGATTAACACACACACATTCTCAGCTAGCTCAAACTCCTACACCCACCACATCATGAATATATATTAGCTTTCCTGATTTGAACAAAGCTAAATATATGCAAAACCAATGGTCGTTAGGGACTTCATTTACATATAGGCTTAATGTGAAGTTGGCACTGTCATGCGTTACCTTCAAATAACGTGGCGTAAAGTCTCTTACTCAAAGATGGCGTTACTTCTATCAGGATTCCTGAATAGTTGATTAAAGTTTAAAAAAAAAAAAGAGAAGACAGGAGAGGATAAAACCAATAGGTATAGGTATGATTGAACGAGCTGTGACTTTACACTTATCCTCACCCTATAACAGACCTATCTCAGGGTGTGGATGAGAATAACGAAACCTTTAGCTCTGACCTGACTAAGGTTCCATTCAATCCCTGCAGTAAGTATAACAGAGCTCTGGGCATCGGCGCTGTTACAGGGAACACCTCTTTAGCATACAGTACCATTACACTAACGCTCGTCATTAGCCCAGTCTGTTACAGTAACGCAAGGTCTCGTTGTGGCTTAAAACTGCTCATAACGCATCATTACTGAGATATGAGGTTTCCTGTTAGAACTCTAACGAGATGTTAATTAAAGATAAAGGATCGTTAAATATTTAACAGACTTTGGAGGATCTACCCTATAGTGAGCTATTCTATTGTGTAATAGGTGGATTTAAACGGTAGGTTGGGGTTATATAAAATAATATGAGGAATTATAGGGAGCGGTAATATGGGGTAATAGGATGAGTTATAGGGAGCGGTTATATGGGGTAATAGGAGGAGTTATAGGGAGCGGTTATATGGGGTAATAGGAGAAGTTATAGGGAGTGGTTATATGGGGTAATAGGAGGAGTTATAGGGTGTGGTTATATAAAGCTCTTGGAAGAGTTATTAAGAATGGGGTAATATAGGGTACTTGGAGGAATAAAAGTGGGGGGTTATATGGGGCAGTAGGAGGAGTTGTAGGAAGCAGTTATATTGGATAATTGGAAGAGTTATAGGGAGAGGTTAAATGGGGCAATAGGAGATGGGGACCAGGTATATGGAAAAATAGATGAGGTATAGGTGGAGGTAATATGTCAACAACATACCCAATTTGGGTATAAATTACCAGCACCTCTGGATGGATCACAAGGATTCGTTTGATGCATAATGACTATTAAAATGACAAACGTTGTTCACCCCCCCCCCCTTTTGTGCTTGGTGTGAACTTCATTTCTGTGGCAGAGTTCAGAGCAGGCAGCTCTTGTCCCCCACTAAGGCCCACTTCAACCGTGCTGGCCGGTCTTGCAGCCTCGCTCCAGCTAAGCCCCAGTCCACTGTCTCTCTCTTCTCTCCAGATGAGATCTTTATTAGATATGTCCACCCCCCCTATTTCCCCAGTCCCCCCTCCCACTCCCCCACCCTCTACCAGTATCTTTGACTTCATGATGGGGGCATATTGTCCTTGCAGGCTCTGTTCATTGTGCGTGAAGGCTGTGAAGCCGGGTCAACTGGGTCAGCTGGGGTCTGACTCAGTCACCGTCATGCTATATTCCTCTCTAGGCCAAGCAGTCAAGCATCCCCTCGTCGGCACTGCCGAGGACCTCGACTGTGGGTGAGTGGAGAGGAGGGTTAAGCATCTTGCCGCGCACATACCTGGCTGACCCCCTTAGTTCTTTCCATCCTAGCCATCTTCTTTCTCCCCTGATCATACTCTGGGGTGTCCCCCCTCCCGTCCCTCCCACCTTACTGGAGGAGTGTCTCCCGCTCTGCCTTTACCTGCTCCCTCTCACATATCTTCCTCATCAAAGTATCCTCTCGGTCCCCCTTCACTCTCTTGCCCACCACCTCGCTTCCACCGCCTCTCTCCCCCCCCCTCTCTCCCCCCCTCTCTCTCCCCCCTCTCCCCCCCCCTCTCATCCTGCCTACATCAATTTTATTGTAGATTTCATACACACATTTCGTTTTACAAATGTTAGGTCCTTTGCGTGTATTCCCTTTTCCCCCTCTCTCCCCCCGTCCCCCCCTTAACTTACCCCCCCTCGCTTCCCCCCCATCTCTCCCTTGCTTCTCCCCCCCATATACTTCCTCTGCTTCCCCCCCCCCCCCCTTATCAATTCCTCTCCCCTCCCTCCCCTCCCTCCCCTCCCTCCCTTGGCGTGGGCTACTTCTGTCATTTTTCAATTAATTTGATTTATTTGTGGGCGCCCCTGGACTCTACTGCCCCCAGCCGTCAGGTCTCGTGCTCCCTTCTGCGCCTCCTCCTTAGGACCAGCGGAGATCCACCGGGCTCCCTGCGCGCTCTCGCCACCAGGGGGCTCCCCCCTGCGATCCGCTCCCGTCCTTCTTTTAAGCTGCCATGTCGCTTCCCGCCACCAGGGGACTTCTTCCCTCTACTTCTTCACGAGGTGAGATTAAAATGGCCGCGCTGCCCACTTCCCGCCACTAGAGGGGATCTGCTACCCACCAACTGAGCCCTATGAATTTCTGTTTTGGGCGAAAAGGAAAAGAGAGAGAAACGAGAAAATTGTCACCTTGCAATCTAAACTTAGGGAGCTACTACTCAAACATAAGCAAGGTCATAACTCGGCTCTCCTCAAGGAAATTCATAACACCAGAATCGAGCTTAATCTGGCCTTCACCTCCCAGGCAGACAACACACTGAGTTGGTCCAAAAGGCTATTTTATGAAACATCAAACAAACCAGATACCTTGCTGGCTAATAAATTGAGAAACAGACACCCAAATTATAATATAGGGGAGCTGAGGCTAAAAACAGGGGCCACAACAGCTAACCCAAAACGTATAGTGGAGGAATTCAGGAGCTTCTATGAAGACCTATATAACGGGGAAAAAGGGGCACACAATGGTAAAACGAAAAGAGCTCTGAAGGAGTTCCTGAAGAGCTTCAAGGAAAAATGGGTGTATATAGCGCTAAAAGAAATATATGTGAATTGTTAAGTGATAATGTAATATAATAAATGAATAATAAATATTAATAGGCTGCCAGGTAACACTAACTCCAAGACCTAGTTAGCAATACAAAACACAAATACACAATACAGACCGGCGCCGCTATTGTCCAATGGTGGAAAAGGATTGTCCAATATGGAAATGTTCTCACATGGATGGTAGCTTTAAATGTAGTTTTCAGCTGTATCTTCACTGTGTGAACTCCATCAACATATGCAGAGAGAAGAGAAACAAGAAAAACACATCATAGTGCAGATATGCAATGATATAGTACACCAAACAAGACTAAGATTACACAAAACACATAACATAAAACATATAAGGCTGGCTGATACTAAGATAGATTTATTAAACACAATAAAATCGCAGGTGTGGGATCCGGTTGGTAAAAACCGGAGTCCTACTTACAGCACTGCCACAGACCATGAGCGGGGTTTTTTTTAGGTAGAGTTGAGACCGGCTGCAGCTCCGTCGAACACGTGGTATCCAGGAAGCTCCACAGTCCTGAAACCGGAAGTGCGACTTGCTTATTCTCCTGGAGCCGTCGATCAACCTGCTGCCGGAAATGTACTCCTAAGGGCGGATGGAATCGCCAAAAAGTCCCTCTTCAATGGACTACTGCGGCTACAACGCTGTCCTCTGCCACACTGCACAAGTGGTAATAAAAACTGCCCAACGCGTTTCGTGCGCATGCGCACTTCTTCAGGGGCTTCTGAAGAGCTTCACAACTGCCAAGACTAAGTGGTTCGGAAAGGGACACATTAGGGGCTAATTTTACGATAGAGGAACTTACCCAGGTTATTCAGGACCTCAAACCGTCAAAAGCACCTGGCCCAGACGGGTTCTCAAACCTGTATTATAAAAAATATATAAAGCTCCTTGGGCCTCATCTCCTCAGAATGTTTAATGCGGTGTTAGAAGGCGCCGCGTTCCCGGAACAGATGCTCCAAGCGTCCATCTTAGTAATATATAAGCCTGGGAAAGACCCATTAGATTGTGCAAGCTACAGGCCCATTCCACTAATTAACACCGACGTCAAAATGTATGCCAAATTACTGGCCAACAGATTAAGTCACATCCTGCCCAGACTCATACACCCAGATCAAGTCGGGTTCATTAAGGGTCGACAAGCCGCAGATAATACACGACGGATTATTGATCTGATAGATATAGCCAATACACGTAAAATTCCAGTTATGGTGCTGAGTCTGGATGCTGAAAAAGCCTTTGACAGGTTTGACTGGCCTTACCTGAGGGCCACGCTTGGAGAGTTTGGGTTTGGGGACCAGGTGATTAACGCGATCCTGTCACTGTATAAGGGTCCGGCGGCTAAAGTAATACACCAAGGATTTCCGTCTGACCTCTGCAAAATTAGAAGTGGCACTCGACAGGGGTGCCCGCTATCCCCCCTCCTATTTGCATTGTGCATGGATCCCTTGGCGGCCCAAATCAGAAATAACACCGATGTGGGGGGAATTGAGACCGACACGCAAACACACAAAGTAGTGTTCTACGCAGGTGATGTGCTGCTGGCGATCTCGAGGCCTCTCACCTCCCTACCGAACCTCTTCAACTTGCTAGGGAAATTCCAAGACATCTCAGGCTTTAGGATCAACCAATCCAAGTCTGAAGCTCTGAATATAAGCCTCCCGAAAGAGACAGAAAAATTGATACAGATCAATTTTAATTGGCAGAAAACAGCAGTGAAATACCTAGGTGTGCTCATCCCCAAAGATTACAACGGTATATATCGAGCAAATTACCCCAAACTGATCCGCACTCTAAAAGAGGACATCAGGAAGTGGGCGACCTTTTAGGATATCTTGGATCGGAAGGATCCATAGCATAAAGTTGAATCTCCTCCCACGCATCCTCTATCTGTTCCATACGTTACCGGTGCCACTTAGACTGAAGCACATACTCTCACTTCAGTCTGCCATCTGCAAATTTATATGGGGAGGGGAAAAGCCGAGAGTAAAGGGTATGATTCTAAAAAAAACAACATTGGCGGGAGGGCTGGCGGTACCTTGTTTGTTATCCTATTATAAGGCGGCGCAACTATGCCAAATCTCCCAATGGCACACAAGCCCTGATTCGAAGTGATGGGTAGCATTGGAGAGCGAAGCCTGCTCCCCAACGGAGTTGAAGAGCTTGATCCGGTTACCCAATAAAGCTTTAAAGCTGATAAAAAAAACGCTGGTATCGATGGCTAATTCACTGGCTATCTGGGAGGCCAATAAATTTAGGTGCTCTCTTACATCCAGAGGTTCGCTGATGACCCCGTTATGGAGCAATCCAGATTTTGCCCCAGGTTTGACCAGAAAGGAATTTACAATTTGGAAACAATTAGGCATTGTTAGACTTCGAGACCTAGAGGGTAGAATAGACATTAAGCCCTTTGAACAAATTCGCGCTGATAAGAACCTCCCCCTCTCTGAGATTTTCAGATACCTCCAACTGTGAGCATTCTATAATAAAATTACCCCTAGACCCCCACTAACCATGTTTGAAAAGCTCTGTCTAGTAGAGACTGATACTAGTGGACTCATATCGCAATTGTATAGAGAAGTGATCGGTTCAGGGGGAAAGGTAGATCAAAAACTGAAATATATGGACCAATGGGAGAAAGATTTAGGGGAAGTATTAGATGAAGAGGATTCGGATAAGATAGTATCGGCGTCTGCCAAGAGTTCTATATGTACGACATTGAGGGAGAACGCGCTGTTAATGCGCAGGTACCACACTCCCATGAAATTATCTAAATTTTTACCAGGGAACTCCACACTGTGCCCTAGACAGTGTGGAGCAACGGCTGACCTGTTACATATGCTGTGGTCCTGCCCGCGAGTCAGACCGCTATGGCAAGAGATTAGAGATTGGCTTCAGAGGATTCTTGACCTCAAAATCCTTCCTGAACCGACCGGCACCGGTTCTGAATAAAGCAAGTCATAAAATTGTTGCTTATTTCGCAACAGCCACGCGGTGTGAGATCGCAGCATTATGGAAACAGCCCGAAATTCCATCAATTCCCAAGATTCGGAACAGAATTTGGTTTGTATGCCAGATGGAAAAATTAACGAGTTTAGTTAATGACACTGGCAAAATTTTCCTAAAAACCTGGATGCCTTGGTTGGCCCAGCAGGACATCCCGGGAGTGGAGAAAGATACCATCTTGCTTTGATAGGTTCAGATGCGTTCTCCTTTGATGGTGGTCTAAGGTGGGTGCTCACAGATGAATGTAGGACCCGAGACGCCTTTTGTGAATAGCCTGTACGGGCGACTAATACCCCCACCGGTTTCCCCCCCCCCTTCCTTCTTGTCTACCCCCTCTCCCTCCCACTTTTCATGAATATGTGTTTTCTCTTTTGGAAGAAAATGTGTTGGTAGAAATTCTTCAGTGGTTATATCTGTATATGTATACTTTTGAAAAACACAATAAAATCAAAGTTATAAAAAAACAAAAATGATAAAACTTCCACTGCTTTCACTGAATTTCATTTGATAGCCCCATTGGTTTCAATTCCTTTACCAGCCCCATTGTCTGCACTAACTCTGAGCCTATGTTACCTAACAGAACCAACCTACTCTCTCCTCAGCTCTTGCACTATGTGAAGAAGGTACGCTTGAGACTGAGCAATGGGAGGGAGCTCTTCTTCAACGAGAACGGGGACCCACCTGCGGTGTATGATATAGTGAACTGGCAGCAGAGACCGGAGGGCGGAATAAAACCGGTCAAGGTGGGCAGCTACGATACCGGAGCTGCCATTGGACAGGTTTTCACCATCAATGCTAGTGCCGTGCATTGGGCGTCAGGTGGAAGGGAGGTAAGGTACTGCCATGGAGAGGAGATACATGTATAGGGAGCGGTAACAGGAGGTGTTATAGGGAGCTGTTATATGGGCGATAGGAGGAGTTATAGTGAGCGGTTTCTTGGTGCAATAGGGGGAGTTATATGGATCTTTGAATTGGGCAACGGGTGGAAATACTTGACATAAATGTACCCGCTCATTCATTTATTTACAACATGCCTTCTCTGTCCCACTGTGGTTCGATAAAATGACTCAACCTTTAACTTTCATTGCTGGTGACAACGTGGCATGTCCCAATCATCCAGTCTGTCTCAGCCAGTCAGGACCGAGTTTGTCATTTTTATAGTACTGTATCCAAGTCATATCTTCCTCTTATACACTTCATCCTTCTAAATTCTCCTCCAGGTCCCTCTCTCTCTCTGCAGTAACAGTTGTCCCCCTGGTTTCAGGAAGGCAGCATTGAGAGGAAAGCCTGTCTGCTGCTTCCAATGTGTCCTCTGTCCCCAAGGAGAGATCTCCAACCAAACAGGTGAGAAGATCTTAGAAGAACTAGAAAAAAAACATAAATTCTGGACATAATGTGATTGATTATTACATTCATTATTGTTGTCTCTCTTTCAGACTCTGTTGATTGCTTTAAATGTCCGTGGGATATGTGGCCCAATCTCCAGCGGGAAACATGCCTCCCAAAATCCAGAGAATTTCTCTCCTATGAAGAGCCATTGGGTGTCACCTTGGCTGCTACAAGTGTCTCCTCGTCTTTAGTCCCAGTTGTCATGGTTGGACTTTTTATTCACTTCAAGACCACTCCCATTGTCAGAGCCAATAACTACACCCTCAGTTGTCTTCTCCTGTGGACTCTGTCCCTCTGCTTCCTCTGCTCTTTGGTTTTCATTGGTTATCCCCAACCTGAGACGTGTCTTTTGCGCCAAGTAGCTTTCGGTATGGTCTTTGCCATGTGTGTCTCATGTATCTTGGCCAAAACCATCATGGTGGTCATTGCCTTCCAGGCCACCAAGCCTGGTAGCAACCTAAGGAAGTGGACCAGCAACCGAGTGTCTTATCTTGTTGTTATTGTATGCATTCTAATTCAATCTTTTCTCTGCATCGTCTGGCTCTCATTCTCACCTCCGTTCCCAGAACACAACACCCAAACTAAACCTAGGGTCATTATCATTGAGTGTAACGAGGGCTCCCCCATCGCCTTCTGGTGCATGTTGGGATATCTTGGCCTTCTGTCTAGTGTTAGCTTCATTGTTGCCTTCCTGGCCAGGCAGCTCCCCGACAGCTTCAACGAGGCCAAGTTCATCACCTTCAGCATGCTGGCCTTCCTCAGTGTCTGGGTGTTCTTTATCCCGGCCTCCCTCAGCGCACGCGGCAAGTACACCGTGGCCATGGAGGTCTTCGCCATCCTGTCCTCCAGCTGGGCTCTGGTGGTCTGCATGTTTGTGCCCAAATGTTTCATCATATTGTTCCGACCCGACATGAACTCGAGAGAACGTCTCATGGGGAAAGACAGAGGTCTGACTCACAACGTCAAATAAATGTAAAAACTGGATGTCTACTCAGACCCAATAAACCATTTCTGCATTCACCACTTTGTATATTAATTAAAAAGTTTTACCTCTGTTGCTTTTACGTAATTGTTGCTGGGTGAAAAACTCTTTTGGTAACGGAATAAATAAATGGTGGAGAAGAAGTGACAGAATAAATGTGTAGGTTTCAATTATTAATGATCAAGAGTATGTGCGAGTAAATTAATTACTGTAACAGTGAAGAAACAAGGAACACGGTGACACATCAGTGAATTTATGCAAATGATGTATCGGCGTACTCCATGCACAGAGAGAAGCCGCCTCTCCCTGCACAGCTCTCACAGGCGATTGCACTGCTTTTATTTACATTTTAATTCTCGTGTACGGGAGGAGGGGGTCTCTGGAGAAAACCACATACATTTTAATGGGCAACCTCAATGAAAAATATGCAATGCAAAAAAAAAAATACAAACAACGTTTTTCGTACTTTTGACATCTTCACCATCCACCTTCGATTCCAGCAGCAACAGCAGGAACCTCTTGACACTAAACGCAATGATCCTCAACAGCTGCTAAATTCGTCTTCTTTCTTTGTAATCCAATCCAATGGGGCAGATGTTGTCCCTTCAGCTTCTTAAACTCTAATGAGCCACGACAGGTCTTATGTAAGGCCTGTGACATCACATTTGAGTGTCAAATGGTACACCCCCAATCCGATTGGCTGGTGTACCATGTGACAGGGTTCTTCTTTTTTTTTAAAGGAGGTGTCGTCATCTTATAGAAGGTACGTCACATCCTTTAAAAAATAAATGGATGCCATCACATTGTACTACAATACAACCGATCAGATTGTGAGATATACCATGTGAGGCATCACATGGTACACATCCAATCCGATTTTTTTAATTACCGTGTGACAGCTTCCATTTTTTTAATAAGGATGTGACATCATCTTAAAACGATGATGTCACATTCTTTTTTTTTTAAATTGGTGCCATCACATGGTACTTCAACCAATCAGATTGGGGGTGTACCATGTGGTATATCTCACAATACGAACTTTAGAGAATAGGCCCCTAAGTGCACGTATACAACGCTTATTTGCTCCAGGGTTTTCGGTTCACTTGGTGGTGAGGGGACACATTCCACCTGAACCTGACCGGCTGGGTTAGATGCTGCTTCTCCGTACACCTCTTAGAACCCCGTACCCCTGCATCGGAATTACTGTACCTATTGATTTAATACAGTGGTTTCTGGTTATTGATGGTGATTGTAATATTATTCTCCACAAGATTTTTTAATATCCACGTGTTATTTAAACTTACCTCAACCGGACTCGGCAGCACTGACTCTGGACTCTGTTCTCCTTTGTGTTTAGGTCCTGATATTTCAGGACCGTTATAGCGCGATCCGTTACAACGCGAATCCGCTTATAGCGCTGGGCAAGCGTGGCTCCCAATTTTCGTACTTATGAATACTTTACAACACGATTGTTGGTGTCTTAAATACTTTAATGTACAATGCATACAATTGTACATTAGTTCTAGCGCGATCCGCTTATAACGCGATGTGATTCTTTGGATCCCAAGCACAGCGCTATATAGGGGGTTGAGCTGTAGATAGTCAGATGGGGCAGTTGGCACTCCGATAAATAAAGAGATAGTTTGCTGGTGCATGTCCCATAAGGATAATATAAAAATACGCTACCGTGTAATCCAGGGAATAAAGAGACAGAATACAGCGGAGTAGTATAGAAAAAAAAGTGTATTAGTGAAAATGGAACTTCAAAACACCAACGTTTCAGCCCTCGCAGAGGGACCTTCCTCAGCACCCTGAGATAAGGCAACAGGAACACTCCAAAGGGCAAAAACTCTCCTCTGGCATGTAAAAAAAAAAAGAGAAATGACATAAGGCAAATGTGTATTAAACAACGTAATTAAAAGCATACGTATGAATGCCCACTCACGTGGTAAAGGATTAAATCAGGTGTTTCAAAATTTCTGATCTGGAGCAGTTATAGGGAAGGAACTTTCCCGGACCATAAATGAAAAAATATTGGTTGAATTTTGGGTGTGGATTTTGGGGGGCAGTTTAATTTGTGTGAGACTGCAGAGGATAAAACTGAGGCCCGGGGGGTTACTTGCGGGGGGAAGTGAGAAAGGTACAGTATGGGCAGCGGCAGTGCCAGCCTCCTCCACACACACACACACTACTACACCATGATATATATACACAGCACAGGTACATAACGGGCAGTGCCAGCCTCCCCCTCACACACTACTACAACATGTATACACAGCACAGGTACATAACGGGCAGTGCCAGCCTCCCCCTCACACACACTACTACAGCATGTATACACAGCACAGGTACAGCGCGGGCAGAGGCAGTGCCAGCCTCCCCATCACTCACAGGAAGGTGAGGAGCTAAGATGGCGGCAGACCCTGGAGGAGGGAGGGGAGTTGGAAACGGGTCTCAAGATGATCTGAATGCGGATAAGAAAGTTTCCCTGAAAGCTAAAGTGCAGAAATGTTTGCAAAAGAAAGAATCAGAAATATGGAAAAAGAGATGAATGAAATTGTTGGACAGAAAGAGGCTGAAATGGAGAATTCTGAAAGTACTCAGAACCAGACGGGTAAGAGAACTGCGGCTAAACCCAGCTCAAGGTCTAATGAAGCCAGGAGTAAAAGGCAGGCAGAACATGAGAAAATGAGACTTGGGGTACACAACCATTATGGGCAGAATGAAATGTGTAGTGTACAGATAACCGCATCTCCTAGTGATAAAGAGAATACCACAGAGTCATCAGAAAGTCTTCAACTTACACCTGTAGAATAGGTTTTAAAGTCTCTGGGTCTGACATATACACTTCCAGCCCAAACGGGTCAGACGGAGAACACAGGAGCGATTTGAGTTTTGTACCAAACACAGAGAATTCAACTCAGGAAGGTGATGATGCCCACAAAGATGGCGACAAACCCCGCAAAGATGGCGGCAAACCCCGCAAAGATGGAGGCGAACCCCACAAAGATGGCAGTGAAACTCACGAATATGGCGATAATGAATGGAAAACAATAACAAATAACAACAAGACTGCCCAAACCAGCTCAGCTAGAAAGAAAACTATAGAGACTGGAGATAAAGAAACTGTCCAAGAAGAGATCTCGCTGTACAATACATATGAGTTGGGGTGAAAAGATGGATGACGCAGACCCTGATATGTCGGACAGTCAGACACTGCAGCAGTCTGGATCTATTCAGGACATTGAGATGGCCGGACCATCAAATAAGAGAAATCTGCCATCAGAGAGTCCACCCGGGAGAAAAAAAATGGTAAAAAAGAAAAATGGTGCTAAAAAGAAAAAAAAAAGGGTGGTGGTGATTCACTAAATGTGCCAAAGTGCCCCTCTCCGCTGAAAGTGGCAACTATTAATGTGAATAGTATCAAGGGAAAAAGATACAGACTCAAGTCTTTTCTAGTCTAAAGGACTTTAAGAATTAGATTTTCTTTTTGCAGGAGACTTGCCTGATTACTTTGTGTTATTTATCTATCAGTAAAGTGTATATAACAGAGGGAATCTGAGAGGCTGGAGAGATGCGTTTAGATATCTTTGAAAAGGGAATCTCTCTAAGATAAAATGTAATGTTTATGTGATTCTCTGGATGTTATTCTGTAAGTATTGTGTGTATTTGTAAATATTTGTATTTTGTATTTAAAATAAAAAAAGATTCCCCTCACACACACTACTACACCATGTATACACAGCACAGGTACAACGCGGGCAGCGGCAGTGCCAGCCTCCCCCTCACACACACTACTACACCATGTATACACAGCGCAGGTACAGCGCGGGCAGTGCCAGCCTCCCCCTCACACACACTACTACACCATGAATACACAGCACAGGTACAGCGCGGGCAGCGACAGCGGCAGCCTCCCCCTCACACACACTACTACACCATGTATACACAGCACAGGTACAGCGCGGGCAGTGCCAGCCTCCCCCTAACATACACTCCTACACCATGTATACACAGCACAGGTACAGCTCGGGCAGCGGCAGTGCCAGCCTCCCCCTCACACACTACTACGCCATGTTTACACAGCACAGGTACAGCGCAGGCAGTGCCAGCCTCCCCCTAACATACACTACTACACCATGTATACACAGCACAGGTACAGCGCGGGCAGCAGCAGTGCCAGCCTCCCCCTCACACACTTCTACACCATGTATACACTGCACAGGTACAGCGCGGGCAGTGCCAGCATCCCACTCACACACACTACTACACCATGTATACAAATCACAGGTACAGCGCGGGCAGCGGCAGTGCCAGCCTCCCCCTCACACAGAAGGGGAGGAGCTGTGAGCCAAGATTGTGGCAGACCCTGGAGGAGGGAGAGGATTTGGAACCAGGTCTCAAGCTAATCTGAACGCGGATAAGAAAGTTTCCCTGGAAGCTAAAGTGCAGAAATGTTTGCAAAAGAAAGAGTCAGAAAATATGGAAAAAGAGATGAATGAAAATGTTGGGCAGAAAGAATCTGAAATGGAGAATACTGAAAGTCCAGCTCAGAACCAGACGGGTAAGAGAACTGTGGCTAAAACAAGCTCAAGGTCTAATGAAGCCTGGAGTAAAAGGCAGGCAGACCATGAGAAAAGGAGACTTGGGGTCACAGAAATTGTTATCCCACAAATTTGTAAGGACATGCACACTAATGCACAGACAACTGCAGCTACACCTGAGACAGAGACCCCGCAAGCAGCTGCACCTGACGCAGTGACCCTGCATACAACTGTACCTGACACAGTGACCCTGCATACAACTGTACCTGACACAGTAACCCTGTATACAACTGTACCTGACACAGTGGCCCTGTATGCAACTATACCTGATACAGAAACTCTGCATGATACAGAGACCCTGCAAGCAGCTGAGGGGAGCAGACAGGTGCAGGAATTAGCAGCCACACCCAAGGCAGACACGCAGCAAACAGCCCAGGTTGAGAGCCTGAATAATGCTGGCAATACACCTGAGACAGAGCAGCAAACAGCCCAGGCACAGGAAGAAGTGTCTGAAGTGGAAATGGCTGAAGCAGTGGAGAACGCTGAAGCAGTAGAGGCTTTTGAGGCACAAGAAATGGAGATTCCTAAAATGGGAGAGAAATCCATACAGCCTGCAGCAGCAACAAAACTTTTAGCAGAAACAGGAGCGGCTAAAGCAAGGGCCTTAGATGAAGCAGGAACTGCAGCAAAACCAACAGGAGCGGCTGAGCCAGCTCCCCCACAGCAGTCAGCATGGAGTACAAGACGTCCAGGTACATCTTATTTGTCATTTGATGATGCCAGAAAGCGCAGGAACGTTGTCAGGCTGCATTATTGGGGGGATATGGTTCCTATACCGGACAGATTTGTTGTAGGAAAAGACTTGATGAAAGTTTCTCTTGGCTTCCAACCCAGTGAAGTGTATGCTTTGTTACATGCTCCTTATAACAGAAACTATGAAGTCAGCTTTAAGACACCAGAAGGGCTAGAAAAATTCTGGTTTCGTTACAGAGAAGTGAAGGATAATCCAGAATGGGAATTCTTTAAAGTTATTCAAGTATCTCGCCCTGTGACCGTGGAAGTGAATATTATCTTTTATATTGAGACTGTAGCGGTAGAAGATATACGTTTTTGGCTACAAAGACAGTGCGATGTTCTGTCCGGTCCAGTGAAAAGTATGGATGCTGAAGGTTTCTGGAATGGGGGCTACAAGTTTAAAGTTAAGCTCAGATACACACACAATGTGGCATGTCACCTCCCAAACGCCATATATATTGGAAGGGATCGCGGGCGATGTTTTTATTGGGGACAGCCTAAAAAGTGTTTTAAATGTGATTCCCCCAGGCACTTAAGCTCAGTGTGTGATAAAATCAGATGCACTTTATGTGGTTCTATTGGTCATCACAGCTCTGAGTGTGACAAGGACATTGTCTGCAACCTGTGCTATAAATGTGGTCATTCCTTTAAAGATTGCCCAGAAGCCGAACACAACCATTATGGGCAGAATGAAATGTCTAGAGTACAGAATACAGCATCTCCTAGTGATAAAGAGAATACCACAGAGTCATCAGAAAGTCTTCAACTTACACCTGCAGAAGAGGTTTTAAAGTCTCTGGGTCTGACATATACGCTTACAGCCCAAAGGGGGTCAGACGGAGAGCACAGGAGCGATCTGAGTTTTGTACCAAACACAGAAAATTCTACTCAGGAAGGTGATGTACCCCGCAAGGATGGCGGCGAACCCTGCAAAGATGGCGGCGAACCCTGCAAAGATGGCGACGAACCCTGCAAAGATGGTGGCGAACCCTGCAAAGATGGCGGCAAATCTCACAAAGATGGCGATAATGAATGGGAAACAATAGCAAGTAAAAACAAGACTGCCCAAACCAGCTCAGCTAGAAAGAAAACTACAGAAACTGTCCAAGAAGAGATATTGCTGCACAATACATACAGTATGAGGTATTGGAGGAAAAGAGTTGGGGTGAAAAAATGGATGACGCAGACCCCGATATGTCGGACAGTCAGACCTCGCATCGGTCTGGATCTATTCAGGACATTGAGATGGTCGGACCATCAAATAAGAGAAATCTGCCATCAGAGAGACCCCCCGGGAGAAAGAAAATGGTCAAACAGAAAAATGGTGCAAAAAAGAAAAAAAAAGGGTGGTGGTGATTCACTAAATATGCAAAGTGCCCCTCTCCGCTGAAAGTGGCAACTATTAATGTGAATAGTATTAAGGGGAAAAGATACAGACTCAAGTCTTTTCTAGTCTAAAGGACATTAAGAATTAGATTTTCTTTTTGCAGGAAACTTGCCTGATTACTTTGTGTTATTTATCTATCAGATGTAAAGTGTATATAGCAGGGGGAATCTGAGAGGTTGGAGAGATGCATTTAGATATTTTTGAAAAGGGAATCTCTGTAAGATAAATGTATTGTTTGTCATTTTCTGGATGCTATTCTGTAAGTATTGTGTGTACAGTAATTGTAAATATTTGTATTTAAAATAAAAAAGATTCCCCTCACACACACTACTACACCATGTATACACAGCACAAGTACAGCACGGGCAGTGCCAGCCTCCCCCTCACACACACTTCTACACCATTTATATACAGCACAGGTACAGCGCAGGCAGCGGCAGTACCAGCCTCCCCCTCAGACACACTATTACACCATGTATACCCAGCACAGGTACAGCGCGGGCAGTGCCAGCCTCCCCCTCACACACACAACTACACCATGTATACACAGCACAGGTACAGCGCGGGCAGCGGCAGTGCCAGCCTCCCCCTCACACACACTACTACACCATGTATACACAGCACAGGTACAGCGCGGGCAGCGGCAGTGCCAGCCTCCCCCTCACACACACTACTACACCATGTATACACAGCACAGGTACAGCGCGGGCAGTGCCAGCCTCCCCCTCACACACACTACTACACCATGTATACACAGCACAGGTACAGTGCGGGCAGTGCCAGCCTCCCCCTCACACACACTACTACACCATGTATACACAGCACAGGTACAGCGCAGGCAGCGGCAGTGCCACCCTCCCCCTCACACACACTACTACACCATGTATACACAGCACAGGTACAGCGCAGGCAGCGGCAGTGCCAGCCTCCCCCTCACACACACTACTACACCATGTATACACAGCACAGGTACAGCGCGGGCAGCGGCAGTGCCAGCCTCCCTCTCTCACACACTACTACACCATGTATACACAGCACAGGTACAGCGCGGGCAGTGCCAGCCTCCCCCTCACACACACTACTACACCATGTGTACACAGCACAGGTACAGCGCAGGCAGCGGCAGTGCCAGCCTCCCCCTAATAAACACTTCCATATTTTAGTTTCCATATGAAATTCACATAGCTCAGATAATTAAACAATTTCAGAGCATAATAACCTCTCAAGGCAGAAAGTTTCCAAAGTCCGTTACCTCGTTGGGACTGTGTTATTCTCAGACGAGCAGTCCCAACGCGTACGCTTAAAATTAACTCATTATCTCATTAAAAGAAATTGCCTTTAACCTTTCAGTGTCGCAGCGGTAGCAATTTCTGTGCTCTGTATGTTATGTCCTGTACTGTAATACTGTTTATTCCAGCAGTGTGAGGGTTACTGCTTATTTATCCTCCAGGGGAATGGAAATTCCCTAACAACAAAATTGACCCTGTATAAAAAGGGGCTTTCATATAGAAACGGTATGAGACCGACGCAGAAGAGGTGAGTGTATCCTGTCACCACGCACACAGCTCTGTCACTGCACCTCCATCCTGTCCTGCAGCCCCCTTACACACACACAGCACTGTCACTGCACCTCCATCCTGTCCTGCAGCCCCCTTACACACACACAGCTCTGTCACTGCACCTCATCCGATCATGCACCCCCTTACACACACACAGCTTTGTTCTGCACCTCCATCCTGTCCTGCAGCCCCTTAAACACACACAGCTCTGTCACTGCACCTCCATCCTATCCTGCAGCCGCCTTACACACACACAGCTCTGTCACTGCACCTCCATCCTATCATGCAGCCCCCTTACACATACAGCTCTGTCACTGCACCTCCACTCTGTCCTGCAGCCCCCTTACACACACACAGCACTGTCACTTCACCTCCATCCTTTCCTGCAGCCCCCTGAAACACACACACAGCTCTGTCACTGCACCTCCATCCTGTCCTGCAGCCCCCAACACACAGCTCTTTTGAGATCAGTATCCTGTGTACTCAAACATATCTCTAATAATAGGTTATTAAATATCGCTCTCCCTCTCACTGCACAGCCCGGCCACTCACTAATCAGTGTATCTAACACACAACTTAATCTAACAAAATAAAATCTTAGCGAAAATCTTGTAGTCAGCGGTTAATATCGCTATGGGTCTCCAATTCTTTAAATCACGTTTACTGCCTCTTTATATAATAATACTAATAAGGATTCCTGCGGGGAGTTTCCTAGTTCTTGGGAGAGTAACATGGAACTGTAACGCTGAGCTGGGAGCGGGAGAAAAACATCCTTGTAGCATTTATACAACTCTGCCGTTAGTCCTTCTGCTCCAGGAGATTCCTTTCATTGTAATAGGACTATAGCATCATCCATCTCGGAGTTGCTGATGGGTCTTATAAAAAGGCTTCTGTCTCTTCCTTATCAGGGGTTGGTCATCTTAACCGATTAAGAAACTGCCCTATCTCACTCAGTGCCGGGTCTTCTGATGTATATAAATCACTGTAGGAACTTGAGACTAGTTCTTGTATTCTCATGATTTGTCTGCATCATTACGCCCTCCTCATGTAACAGACCTGGAATAATTTCCCTATCTCTCCCCCCCTTACATGACCCAAAGGGGTCGGGAGAAAAAGATGTCCAGATAGTCCCAACGCTGCTCTCCTCCTGCAGAGTTTATACCTGTTATGCTGGACCTCTAGCATCTTCCTCTTCACTTCTGCTGTCCCCTTTCCCAAACCTTCTCTCCCCAGCTGTAGTTCTGAATACAGTCTTGTAAGTTTATTTATCAGCTGAAGATAGCCTCTTTATAAGACCCATCAGTAACTCCGAGATGGATGAGGCTATAGTCCTATTACAATGAAAGAAATCTCCAGGAGCAGAAGGACTGACGGCAGAGTTGTATAAATGCTACAAGGATGTTTTTCTCCCGCTCCCAGCTCAGCGTTACAGTTCCACATTACTTTCCCAAGAACTAGGGAACTCCCAGCAGGAATCCTTATCAGTATTAATATATATATATATA
The DNA here is from genome assembly GCF_040206685.1 of Ascaphus truei. Lineage (NCBI taxonomy): Eukaryota > Metazoa > Chordata > Amphibia > Anura > Ascaphidae > Ascaphus > Ascaphus truei. The sequence continues at coordinate 28,456,969 of NC_134502.1, read as the reverse complement.
TATATATATATATATATATATATATATATATATGGGCTGCACAACTACCTGGGTGTCCTCTACTATAGGGGTCTCCTCCACTGGGGTCCGTCTCACTGTCCTGGGGGAATTATTATGCGCTGCCTCAGGACACTCCCTAAAAGAAAGACCCTGCCCCCCGCAGAAATGACACGTCAGAACATTAGGACAGAAAACGATTATGCCCCAGAACGTCACAGTGACCGCACCTCATTGTGTCACAGCCTGCACTTAAATGTCTGTGTGTACCACATTTAAAGCAAAGCTTGGGCTGGCCATTGTAGAAACCGACCCATCTGACCCCTTAACCTTTGCCGTGTTACTGCCCCCTGTGGTTGCCCCACCTGTGCCTGAATCCTGTCTCGGTGCTGTGTTACTGCCCCCGGTAGTTGCCCCATCAAGCCTGAATCCTGTCTCTATGCCGTATTACTGCCACCAGTGGCTGCCCCAACTGGAGCTTGTCTATGTGCCATATTACTGCCCCAGTGGTTGCCCCGTCTGAGACTGGAGCTTGTCTCTGTGCTGTATAACTGCCCCCAGCAGACGATTCCTCTGTATCTGGGTTGTGTCTCTTCATGCATTTCTCAGGAGGCTCAAACTCTGTAACTAACATCCCCCTCTGCTATTCCTGTAGCTCTGTCACTGAACCTCCATCCTGCCCCATATAACCCCTCCAGGCTGAGAGAATGAGCATGGCAAAAGGATGATTATTATCTTCAAAATGAGCACAGCTTTGAATTAAGTGAATGACGGGTGTCTCCTTTTCCCAGGGCCAGCGTTTATCCCGTGCATCACATTCATCACCCTACAGTTTGTGATGCCAGAAAATGCTGCCCTGTTCTATAGGACAATGGGGCAACTTATGCTATACTACACTACACCATTCACGCTGGCGTGCAGCTTCCATAACGCCGAACTCAGGGGGATTGTGGAGGCCGGAGACATCTTAATTGGTGGGGTGTTACACCTTCATGGGGACAAAATATACCCCAATATTAGCTTCACAGAGGAACCCGCCCCGATCATCTGCAAAGCGTAAGATTTATTTCTTTATAATTTGACTTAACCATTTGTTGATGTCATCTTTAAAGGGTCTGTCCCACACAGGGGTAAAGTGACCTAATAACAGACATGTTTAATGGGTTAAAACTTAGAATTCATTCTTTTATTGCATTTGTCATGGCAGAAACGCAGCTCCTCCTATAATAAATGTACTTTATTGATAACAAGTCCATCGGAGTGTGATGTATAGTCACAGTTATACTTCCATTCGATGGGGGATTCCTGTGAACCCGGGGCAGAATTCCCTGTTATTGTCAGTGCGCCTTCTTTTTTCTTCCCACTTTACCACCATTTCATAATTTATCTATAGAATACACCCCCATTCTTCACTCATTAAAATATGACACGTGGATTGATCCTCAAAATATCCTAATTGTTAAATTGCCTCATCAGATTTCCCCTCCCCCACTCTCACGCCCAGGTTTCGGTTTGATAATTACCAGCGTGTCCAGGCCATGCGGTTTGCTGTGATGGAGATCAACAGGGACCTTGAGCTTCTACCCAACGTCACCATGGGTCTCCATATCTATGACTCTTGTACTGTGATGCAGAGGGCAGTAGCAGGAACCATACAGGTGCTAACTGGGCACGGGCCGCCTGTGCCCAATTACAGGTGCCATCGAGGTGTCCCCTTGGCAGCTGTCATCGGCCATGCTTTCTCTACAAACAGCATTATGACGGCTCATATCCTGGGGCTGTACCGTTACCCGCAGGTAAGGTTGATACAGTGATAAATGTCAAAATTCTGCCGGATGCCAAACTGTTGTAAAACCAGCACCAAAAACAGCGAAGGATTCTCGTTGGAAGTTTTCCCTTTGATAAATGTGGAACTGTTATTATCTTTGCTCCACTTTCGCATCTGGGAGACTTTTATAAATGTAGCCCCCCAAATCCTGGAACCAATTCTGGCATCTTCCTCTTAACAGATCAGCTTCTACTCCACAAGCTCCGTCCTGAGCGACCGGACACTGTTCCCTTCCTTCTTCAGGAATATCCCCAGTGACGCCTTCCAGTCCCAGGGACTGGCCCAGCTGGTGTTGCACTTTGGCTGGACTTGGGTGGGACTGGTGGCTATTGACGATGATTATGGGCAGCAGGGCATCCAGGTCATCAGGAGAGAGATACTTAAGGCCGGAGCTTGTGTGGCCTTCACGGAGAACATCATTGTAAATCAGCCTGACCGTAATGCTCCGCACATTGTCCGGGTAATCAAAGAGTCAACAGCCAAGATTGTGGTTGTCTTCTCCACTGGTTTTGATTTGACCTTTATATTAAATGAGATGTTGAGACAGAAGATGACAGGGAAGATATTGTTGGCCAGTGAAGCTTGGGCCACCTCTGACTTCCTATTAGTTGACAAATACTCAGAACTTCTTTCTGGAACAATTGGCTTTGCCATCCCCAGTGGGACAATCCCAGAGTTTAAAGAGTTCCTCAACAGCATCCACCCCTCCATGTCTACGGGAGGAGAGTGGGTGAAGATATTCTGGGAGGAAGCTTTCAGCTGCAAGTTCCCAGACCTGAAAAACTTAACAGGCGCATCAGTGACTTCAACAAAACAGTGTACGGGAGCAGAAAACCTAGAAAACATCCAGACCAGCTATAATGATGTCTCTGACTTAAGGGCAACCTACAATGTCTATACCGCAGTTCGTGTTGTTGCCGAAGCTTTGCAAGATTTGACCGACTGCCGTGAAGGAGAAGGACCATTCTCACATGGAAGATGCTCAGATATTTGGAGTTTCAGACCATGGCAGGTAGAGATCTTTAACAAACATAAAACTAGAGTACAGCATAATACAGTAAAAATAAAATGATATTAGACACCTTTTGATGGACCAACATTAGAGATGAGATTACAGTGTGCAGAGCTTTCCAAACCTCATAGGTTTCTTCTCTGAGAGTACTGTGGCAGCACAGACAGAAGGAAACATGTATATTCTTACAACTCCACGTCCCTCCTCATCACCTCAGGATATATATGTGTCCTTCTAAGTGGGCTGCTAGATTACACTTGAATATTAAACATATGAGGTTTGGTAAATTTTGTACATTAAGATTTCATCTCTGAAAAACTTTGTCGGTCTCTGTCACGATGACACCAACTTTTATCAACACATTTATATTTCTGGGTACTTGATTGAACAGAACAAGTTGCAAAATAAATTGTGATTTATTTCTTTAATAGACAAACACATGACATCTGCAGAATATACTTAAAACAACACTCACTGGGACAAGGGAACAAAATAAATTGTCCTTGGAACGAAAGAAATTGCCCTTTGCTTGCCAGTACAAGAAATGCAGCCTTGGTTTTAAAAGTCATGTGGTTATGTTGTTGTTAACCCTTCACTCCTGGACTGGTTGCTGCTGTGCTGGAACAAAGTCTTGCATCTTTACATCATGGATTATAATTCAGGAATCACACTGGGGATACCTGGAGAGCCAAAGTTATAGACTGCCCAAAGCTATCTTTAACATGTGGACCCAATCCCTCGTGGGAACAAAAAAAAAACACGAATAGCCAAGTTACCCACAGTTCATAAGACCGGTCAAAAGGGCTGTCCGGTGGGCAGGGCGCATGGGTCAGGTTGACGCCCATGCCACTTAGCATACCTGGGATACACCCATAACTTGGTGCCGCTCCGTCTGATTTTTGACCAATAAATGTAAATAGACTGGCATCTGTGATACCTCAAAATGCTGGCCGTGTATAACTTATGGGTATCTGGGTCTTTTCATAACTGACACCCTTTTAGACAGGGAGACTCTAAATCTGAGAGACCCCTTTTGAGGCTCGGTCATAAAAACACCTACAGCCCATTGAGACCCCTTTGAGGCGCAGTCATAAAAATACCTACAGCCCATTGAAATACCGGTTTCTCTACTGCCATCATGTGTCGGTTAGAGGGTATGGCAAGCAATGCATTTTGTCTTTTAACATGGCAGCCAGGGAATGGCTTGTAAATGGGGGACAAAAAATGTCTGGGACAGGGCAACCACAGTAATGCATAGCAAATCAGGTATTAACCCCTTCCTCCCCGTCACAGTCTTCTCAAAGGTATCCCAGTCTGCAAACAATCTCCATTTCTCCAGGCCACCAATATGGCATCTAGGACTTTGTACTACACTGGTCAAGACACAGAGCTTAGCTTTGGGGTAATAGGAAGAGTTATAGGGGTACATACAGAGAACTCCATTAAATATGGACTAGTAACATGATGTTACCTAAATAGATAATGTCCATTAGCTTACAAGAAAAGACAGGGGGTGCCAATGCTACATCCAATTGACAAAACATATATGGTAATAAGTACTAAGTTCAAATACTTCAATAATAATAATTACTTTGTTATTTAGTTAAAACCTTTGGCAAAATCATTATAAGCCTGCATACCAAACGTCAAGGTATAACCAAAAATGCAGGTCCTACACTACTGTACACTGTGAACCCTTCCTTTTACCTCTGTATGAGGGGAAAGAACCATAATAGGTCCTGTTCTTGCAGCAAAGTGAAAAGACCTCCCAAGTTAAAAAGTCGAGGAGGTGTGAGCTCTGGGGGGAGGTGCCACCTACCTCCATGCAACTGTTACCAGTCTGAAATTGATTAACACACACACATTCTCAGCTAGCTCAAACTCCTACACCCACCACATCATGAATATATATTAGCTTTCCTGATTTGAACAAAGCTAAATATATGCAAAACCAATGGTCGTTAGGGACTTCATTTACATATAGGCTTAATGTGAAGTTGGCACTGTCATGCGTTACCTTCAAATAACGTGGCGTAAAGTCTCTTACTCAAAGATGGCGTTACTTCTATCAGGATTCCTGAATAGTTGATTAAAGTTTAAAAAAAAAAAAGAGAAGACAGGAGAGGATAAAACCAATAGGTATAGGTATGATTGAACGAGCTGTGACTTTACACTTATCCTCACCCTATAACAGACCTATCTCAGGGTGTGGATGAGAATAACGAAACCTTTAGCTCTGACCTGACTAAGGTTCCATTCAATCCCTGCAGTAAGTATAACAGAGCTCTGGGCATCGGCGCTGTTACAGGGAACACCTCTTTAGCATACAGTACCATTACACTAACGCTCGTCATTAGCCCAGTCTGTTACAGTAACGCAAGGTCTCGTTGTGGCTTAAAACTGCTCATAACGCATCATTACTGAGATATGAGGTTTCCTGTTAGAACTCTAACGAGATGTTAATTAAAGATAAAGGATCGTTAAATATTTAACAGACTTTGGAGGATCTACCCTATAGTGAGCTATTCTATTGTGTAATAGGTGGATTTAAACGGTAGGTTGGGGTTATATAAAATAATATGAGGAATTATAGGGAGCGGTAATATGGGGTAATAGGATGAGTTATAGGGAGCGGTTATATGGGGTAATAGGAGGAGTTATAGGGAGCGGTTATATGGGGTAATAGGAGAAGTTATAGGGAGTGGTTATATGGGGTAATAGGAGGAGTTATAGGGTGTGGTTATATAAAGCTCTTGGAAGAGTTATTAAGAATGGGGTAATATAGGGTACTTGGAGGAATAAAAGTGGGGGGTTATATGGGGCAGTAGGAGGAGTTGTAGGAAGCAGTTATATTGGATAATTGGAAGAGTTATAGGGAGAGGTTAAATGGGGCAATAGGAGATGGGGACCAGGTATATGGAAAAATAGATGAGGTATAGGTGGAGGTAATATGTCAACAACATACCCAATTTGGGTATAAATTACCAGCACCTCTGGATGGATCACAAGGATTCGTTTGATGCAAAATGACTATTAAAATGACAAACGTTGTTCACCCCCCCCCCCCTTTTGTGCTTGGTGTGAACTTCATTTCTGTGGCAGAGTTCAGAGCAGGCAGCTCTTGTCCCCCACTAAGGCCCACTTCAACCGTGCTGGCCGGTCTTGCAGCCTCGCTCCAGCTAAGCCCCAGTCCACTGTCTCTCTCTTCTCTCCAGATGAGATCTTTATTAGATATGTCCACCCCCCCTATTTCCCCAGTCCCCCCTCCCACTCCCCCACCCTCTACCAGTATCTTTGACTTCATGATGGGGGCATATTGTCCTTGCAGGCTCTGTTCATTGTGCGTGAAGGCTGTGAAGCCGGGTCAACTGGGTCAGCTGGGGTCTGACTCAGTCACCGTCATGCTATATTCCTCTCTAGGCCAAGCAGTCAAGCATCCCCTCGTCGGCACTGCCGAGGACCTCGACTGTGGGTGAGTGGAGAGGAGGGTTAAGCATCTTGCCGCGCACATACCTGGCTGACCCCCTTAGTTCTTTCCATCCTAGCCATCTTCTTTCTCCCCTGATCATACTCTGGGGTGTCCCCCCTCCCGTCCCTCCCACCTTACTGGAGGAGTGTCTCCCGCTCTGCCTTTACCTGCTCCCTCTCACATATCTTCCTCATCAAAGTATCCTCTCGGTCCCCCTTCACTCTCTTGCCCACCACCTCGCTTCCCCCGCCTCTCTCCCCCCCCCTCTCTCCCCCCCTCTCTCTCCCCCCTCTCCCCCCCCCTCTCATCCTGCCTACATCAATTTTATTGTAGATTTCATACACACATTTCGTTTTACAAATGTTAGGTCCTTTGCGTGTATTCCCTTTTCCCCCTCTCTCCCCCCGTCCCCCCCTTAACTTACCCCCCCTCGCTTCCCCCCCATCTCTCCCTTGCTTCTCCCCCCCATATACTTCCTCTGCTTCCCCCCCCCCCCTTATCAATTCCTCTCCCCTCCCTCCCCTCCCTCCCCTCCCTCCCTTGGCGTGGGCTACTTCTGTCATTTTTCAATTAATTTGATTTATTTGTGGGCGCCCCTGGACTCTACTGCCCCCAGCCGCCAGGTCTCGTGCTCCCTTCTGCGCCTCCTCCTTAGGACCAGCGGAGATCCACCGGGCTCCCTGCGCGCTCTCGCCACCAGGGGGCTCCCCCCTGCGATCCGCTCCCGTCCTTCTTTTAAGCTGCCATGTCGCTTCCCGCCACCAGGGGACTTCTTCCCTCTACTTCTTCACGAGGTGAGATTAAAATGGCCGCGCTGCCCACTTCCCGCCACTAGAGGGGATCTGCTACCCACCAACTGAGCCCTATGAATTTCTGTTTTGGGCGAAAAGGAAAAGAGAGAGAAACGAGAAAATTGTCACCTTGCAATCTAAACTTAGGGAGCTACTACTCAAACATAAGCAAGGTCATAACTCGGCTCTCCTCAAGGAAATTCATAACACCAGAATCGAGCTTAATCTGGCCTTCACCTCCCAGGCAGACAACACACTGAGTTGGTCCAAAAGGCTATTTTATGAAACATCAAACAAACCAGATACCTTGCTGGCTAATAAATTGAGAAACAGACACCCAAATTATAATATAGGGGAGCTGAGGCTAAAAACAGGGGCCACAACAGCTAACCCAAAACGTATAGTGGAGGAATTCAGGAGCTTCTATGAAGACCTATATAACGGGGAAAAAGTGGCACACAATGGTAAAACGAAAAGAGCTCTGAAGGAGTTCCTGAAGAGCTTCAAGGAAAAATGGGTGTATATAGCGCTAAAAGAAATATATGTGAATTGTTAAGTGATAATGTAATATAATAAATGAATAATAAATATTAATAGGCTGCCAGGTAACACTAACTCCAAGACCTAGTTAGCAATACAAAACACAAATACACAATACAGACCGGCGCCGCTATTGTCCAATGGTGGAAAAGGATTGTCCAATATGGAAATGTTCTCACATGGATGGTAGCTTTAAATGTAGTTTTCAGCTGTATCTTCACTGTGTGAACTCCATCAACATATGCAGAGAGAAGAGAAACAAGAAAAACACATCATAGTGCAGATATGCAATGATATAGTACACCAAACAAGACTAAGATTACACAAAACACATAACATAAAACATATAAGGCTGGCTGATACTAAGATAGATTTATTAAACACAATAAAATCGCAGGTGTGGGATCCGGTTGGTAAAAACCGGAGTCCTACTTACAGCACTGCCACAGACCATGAGCGGGGTTTTTTTTAGGTAGAGTTGAGACCGGCTGCAGCTCCGTCGAACACGTGGTATCCAGGAAGCTCCACAGTCCTGAAACCGGAAGTGCGACTTGCTTATTCTCCTGGAGCCGTCGATCAACCTGCTGCCGGAAATGTACTCCTAAGGGCGGATGGAATCGCCAAAAAGTCCCTCTTCAATGGACTACTGCGGCTACAACGCTGTCCTCTGCCACACTGCACAAGTGGTAATAAAAACTGCCCAACGCGTTTCGTGCGCATGCGCACTTCTTCAGGGGCTTCTGAAGAGCTTCACAACTGCCAAGACTAAGTGGTTCGGAAAGGGACACATTAGGGGCTAATTTTACGATAGAGGAACTTACCCAGGTTATTCAGGACCTCAAACCGTCAAAAGCACCTGGCCCAGACGGGTTCTCAAACCTGTATTATAAAAAATATATAAAGCTCCTTGGGCCTCATCTCCTCAGAATGTTTAATGCGGTGTTAGAAGGCGCCGCGTTCCCGGAACAGATGCTCCAAGCGTCCATCTTAGTAATATATAAGCCTGGGAAAGACCCATTAGATTGTGCAAGCTACAGGCCCATTCCACTAATTAACACCGACGTCAAAATGTATGCCAAATTACTGGCCAACAGATTAAGTCACATCCTGCCCAGACTCATACACCCAGATCAAGTCGGGTTCATTAAGGGTCGACAAGCCGCAGATAATACACGACGGATTATTGATCTGATAGATATAGCCAATACACGTAAAATTCCAGTTATGGTGCTGAGTCTGGATGCTGAAAAAGCCTTTGACAGGTTTGACTGGCCTTACCTGAGGGCCACGCTTGGAGAGTTTGGGTTTGGGGACCAGGTGATTAACGCGATCCTGTCACTGTATAAGGGTCCGGCGGCTAAAGTAATACACCAAGGATTTCCGTCTGACCTCTGCAAAATTAGAAGTGGCACTCGACAGGGGTGCCCGCTATCCCCCCTCCTATTTGCATTGTGCATGGATCCCTTGGCGGCCCAAATCAGAAATAACACCGATGTGGGGGGAATTGAGACCGACACGCAAACACACAAAGTAGTGTTCTACGCAGGTGATGTGCTGCTGGCGATCTCGAGGCCTCTCACCTCCCTACCGAACCTCTTCAACTTGCTAGGGAAATTCCAAGACATCTCAGGCTTTAGCATCAACCAATCCAAGTCTGAAGCTCTGAATATAAGCCTCCCGAAAGAGACAGAAAAATTGATACAGATCAATTTTAATTGGCAGAAAACAGCAGTGAAATACCTAGGTGTGCTCATCCCCAAAGATTACAACGGTATATATCGAGCAAATTACCCCAAACTGATCCGCACTCTAAAAGAGGACATCAGGAAGTGGGCGACCTTTTAGGATATCTTGGATCGGAAGGATCCATAGCATAAAGTTGAATCTCCTCCCACGCATCCTCTATCTGTTCCATACGTTACCGGTGCCACTTAGACTGAAGCACATACTCTCACTTCAGTCTGCCATCTCCAAATTTATATGGGGAGGGGAAAAGCCGAGAGTAAAGGGTATGATTCTAAAAAAAACAACATTGGCGGGAGGGCTGGCGGTACCTTGTTTGTTATCCTATTATAAGGCGGCGCAACTATGCCAAATCTCCCAATGGCACACAAGCCCTGATTCGAAGTGATGGGTAGCATTGGAGAGCGAAGCCTGCTCCCCAACGGAGTTGAAGAGCTTGATCCGGTTACCCAATAAAGCTTTAAAGCTGATAAAAAAAACGCTGGTATCGATGGCTAATTCACTGGCTATCTGGGAGGCCAATAAATTTAGGTGCTCTCTTACATCCAGAGGTTCGCTGATGACCCCGTTATGGAGCAATCCAGATTTTGCCCCAGGTTTGACCAGAAAGGAATTTACAATTTGGAAACAATTAGGCATTGTTAGACTTCGAGACCTAGAGGGTAGAATAGACATTAAGCCCTTTGAACAAATTCGCGCTGATAAGAACCTCCCCCTCTCTGAGATTTTCAGATACCTCCAACTGTGAGCATTCTATAATAAAATTACCCCTAGACCCCCACTAACCATGTTTGAAAAGCTCTGTCTAGTAGAGACTGATACTAGTGGACTCATATCGCAATTGTATAGAGAAGTGATCGGTTCAGGGGGAAAGGTAGATCAAAAACTGAAATATATGGACCAATGGGAGAAAGATTTAGGGGAAGTATTAGATGAAGAGGATTCGGATAAGATAGTATCGGCGTCTGCCAAGAGTTCTATATGTACGACATTGAGGGAGAACGCGCTGTTAATGCGCAGGTACCACACTCCCATGAAATTATCTAAATTTTTACCAGGGAACTCCACACTGTGCCCTAGACAGTGTGGAGCAACGGCTGACCTGTTACATATGCTGTGGTCCTGCCCGCGAGTCAGACCGCTATGGCAAGAGATTAGAGATTGGCTTCAGAGGATTCTTGACCTCAAAATCCTTCCTGAACCGACCGGCACCGGTTCTGAATAAAGCAAGTCATAAAATTGTTGCTTATTTCGCAACAGCCACGCGGTGTGAGATCGCAGCATTATGGAAACAGCCCGAAATTCCATCAATTCCCAAGATTCGGAACAGAATTTGGTTTGTATGCCAGATGGAAAAATTAACGAGTTTAGTTAATGACACTGGCAAAATTTTCCTAAAAACCTGGATGCCTTGGTTGGCCCAGCAGGACATCCCGGGAGTGGAGAAAGATACCATCTTGCTTTGATAGGTTCAGATGCATTCTCCTTTGATGGTGGTCTAAGGTGGGTGCTCACAGATGAATGTAGGACCCGAGACGCCTTTTGTGAATAGCCTGTACGGGCGACTAATACCCCCACCGGTTTCCCCCCCCCCTTCCTTCTTGTCTACCCCCTCTCCCTCCCACTTTTCATGAATATGTGTTTTCTCTTTTGGAAGAAAATGTGTTGGTAGAAATTCTTCAGTGGTTATATCTGTATATGTATACTTTTGAAAAACACAATAAAATCAAAGTTATAAAAAAACAAAAATGATAAAACTTCCACTGCTTTCACTGAATTTCCTTTGATAGCCCCATTGGTTTCAATTCCTTTACCAGCCCCATTGTCTGCACTAACTCTGAGCCTATGTTACCTAACAGAACCAACCTACTCTCTCCTCAGCTCTTGCACTATGTGAAGAAGGTACGCTTGAGACTGAGCAATGGGAGGGAGCTCTTCTTCAACGAGAACGGGGACCCACCTGCGGTGTATGATATAGTGAACTGGCAGCAGAGACCGGAGGGCGGAATAAAACCGGTCAAGGTGGGCAGCTACGATACCGGAGCTGCCATTGGACAGGTTTTCACCATCAATGCTAGTGCCGTGCATTGGGCGTCAGGTGGAAGGGAGGTAAGGTACTGCCATGGAGAGGAGATACATGTATAGGGAGCGGTAACAGGAGGTGTTATAGGGAGCTGTTATATGGGCGATAGGAGGAGTTATAGTGAGCGGTTTCTTGGTGCAATAGGGGGAGTTATATGGATCTTTGAATTGGGCAACGGGTGGAAATACTTGACATAAATGTACCCGCTCATTCATTTATTTACAACATGCCTTCTCTGTCCCACTGTGGTTCGATAAAATGACTCAACCTTTAACTTTCATTGCTGGTGACAACGTGGCATGTCCCAATCATCCAGTCTGTCTCAGCCAGTCAGGACCGAGTTTGTCATTTTTATAGTACTGTATCCAAGTCATATCTTCCTCTTATACACTTCATCCTTCTAAATTCTCCTCCAGGTCCCTCTCTCTCTCTGCAGTAACAGTTGTCCCCCTGGTTTCAGGAAGGCAGCATTGAGAGGAAAGCCTGTCTGCTGCTTCCAATGTGTCCTCTGTCCCCAAGGAGAGATCTCCAACCAAACAGGTGAGAAGATCTTAGAAGAACTAGAAAAAAAACATAAATTCTGGACATAATGTGATTGATTATTACATTCATTATTGTTGTCTCTCTTTCAGACTCTGTTGATTGCTTTAAATGTCCGTGGGATATGTGGCCCAATCTCCAGCGCGAAACATGCCTCCCAAAATCCAGAGAATTTCTCTCCTATGAAGAGCCATTGGGTGTCACCTTGGCTGCTACAAGTGTCTCCTCGTCTTTAGTCCCAGTTGTCATGGTTGGACTTTTTATTCACTTCAAGACCACTCCCATTGTCAGAGCCAATAACTACACCCTCAGTTGTCTTCTCCTGTGGACTCTGTCCCTCTGCTTCCTCTGCTCTTTGGTTTTCATTGGTTATCCCCAACCTGAGACGTGTCTTTTGCGCCAAGTAGCTTTCGGTATGGTCTTTGCCATGTGTGTCTCATGTATCTTGGCCAAAACCATCATGGTGGTCATTGCCTTCCAGGCCACCAAGCCTGGTAGCAACCTAAGGAAGTGGACCAGCAACCGAGTGTCTTATCTTGTTGTTATTGTATGCATTCTAATTCAATCTTTTCTCTGCATCGTCTGGCTCTCATTCTCACCTCCGTTCCCAGAACACAACACCCAAACTAAACCTAGGGTCATTATCATTGAGTGTAACGAGGGCTCCCCCATCGCCTTCTGGTGCATGTTGGGATATCTTGGCCTTCTGTCTAGTGTTAGCTTCATTGTTGCCTTCCTGGCCAGGCAGCTCCCCGACAGCTTCAACGAGGCCAAGTTCATCACCTTCAGCATGCTGGCCTTCCTCAGTGTCTGGGTGTTCTTTATCCCGGCCTCCCTCAGCGCACGCGGCAAGTACACCGTGGCCATGGAGGTCTTCGCCATCCTGTCCTCCAGCTGGGCTCTGGTGGTCTGCATGTTTGTGCCCAAATGTTTCATCATATTGTTCCGACCCGACATGAACTCGAGAGAACGTCTCATGGGGAAAGACAGAGGTCTGACTCACAACGTCAAATAAATGTAAAAACTGGATGTCTACTCAGACCCAATAAACCATTTCTGCATTCACCACTTTGTATATTAATTAAAAAGTTTTACCTCTGTTGCTTTTACGTAATTGTTGCTGGGTGAAAAACTCTGTTTGTAACGGAATAAATAAATGGTGGAGAAGAAGTGACAGAATGAATGTGTAGATTTCAATTATTAATGATCAAGAATATGTGCGATTAAATTAATTACTGTAACAGTGAAGAAACAAGGAACACGGTGACACGTCAGTGAACTTATGCAAATGGCGATCTCCATGCACAGAGAGAGCTGCCTCTCCTTGCACAGCTCTCACAGGCGATCGCACTGCTTTTATTTACATTTTAATTCTCGTGTACGGGAGCAGGGGGTCTCCGGAGAAAACCACATACATTTTAATGGGCAACCTCAATGAAAAATATGCAATGCAAAAAAAAATACAATCAACGTTTTTCGTACTTTTGACGTCTTCACCATCCACCTTCGATTCCAGCAGCAACATCAGGAACCTCTTGACACTAAACGCAATGATCCTCAACAGCTGCTAAATTCATCTTCTTTCTTTGTAATCCAATACAATGGGTGGATGTTGTCCCTTCAGCTTCTTAAACTCTAATGAGCCACGACAGGTCTTATGTAAGGCCTGTGACATCACATTTGAGTGTCAACTGGTACACCCCCAATTCGATTGGCTGGTGTACCATGTGACAGGGTTCTTTTTTTTTTAAAGGAGGTGTCGTCATCTTATAGAAGGTACGTCACATCCTTTAAAAAATAAATGGATGCCATCACATTGTACTACCATACAACCAATCAGATTGTGAGATATACCATGTGAGGCATCACATGGTACACATCCAATCCGATCTTTTTAATTACCGTGTGACAGCTTCCATTTTTTTAATAAGGATGTGACATCATCTTAAAACGATGATGTCACATTCTTTTTTTTTTTAAATTGGTGCCTTCACATGGTACTTCAACCAATCAGATTGGGGGTGTACCATGTGGTATATCTCACAATACGAACTTTAGAGAATAGTCCCCTAAGTGCACGTATACAACGCTTATTTGCTGCAGGGTTTTCGGTTCACTTGGTGCTGAGGGGATCCATTCCACCTGAACCTGACTGGCTGGGTTAGATGCTGCTTCTCCGTACACCTCTTAGAACCCCGTACCCCTGCATCGGAACTACTGTACCTATTGATTTATTACAGTGGTTTCTGGTTATTGGTGGTGATTGTAATATTATTCTCCACAAGATTTTTTAATATCCACGTGTTATTTAAACTTACCTCAACCGGACTCGGCAGCACTGACTCTGGACTCTGTTCTCCTTTGTGTTTTAGGTCCTGATATTTCAGGACCGTTATAGCGCGATCCGTTACAACGCGAATCCGCTTATAGCGCTGGGCAAGCGTGGCTCCCAATTTTCGTACTTATGAATACTTTACAACACGATTGTTGGTGTCTTAAATACTTTAATGTGCAATGCATACAATTGTACATTATTTCTAGCGCGATCCGCTTATAACGCGATGTGATTCTTTGGATCCCAAGCACAGCGCTATATATAGGGGGTTGAGCTGTAGATAGTCAGATGGGGCAGTTGGCACTCCCATAAATAAAGAGATAGTTTGCTGGTGCATGTCCCATAAGGATAATATAAAAATACGCTACCGTGTAATCCAGGGAATAAAGAGACAGAATACAGCGGAGTAGTATAGAAAAAAAAGTGTATTAGTGAAAATGGAACTTCAAAACACCAACGTTTCAGCCCTTGCAGAGGGACCTTCCTCAGAACCCTGAGATAAGGCAACAGGAACCCTCCAAAGTGCAAAAACTCCCCTCTGGTATGTAAAAAAAAAAAGAGAATTGACATAAGGCAAATGTGTATTAAACAACGTAATTAAAAGCATACGTATGAATACCCACTCACGTGGTAAAGGATTAAATCAGGTGTTTCAAGATTTCTGATCTGGAGCAGTTATAGGACAGGAACTCTCCCGGACCATAAATGAAAAAATATTGGTTGAATTTTGGGTGTGGATTTTGGGGGGGCAGTTTAATTTGTGTGAGACTGCAGAGGATAAAACTGAGGCCCGGGGGGTTACTTGCGGGGGGAAGGGAGAAAGGTGCAGTATGGGCAGTGGCAGTGCCAGCCTCCTCCACACACACACACACACTACTACACCATGATATATATATACACAGCACAGGTACATAACGGGCAGTGCCAGCCTCCCCCTCACACAGGAAGGGGAGGAGCTGTGAGCCAAGATGGCGGCAGACCCTGGAGGAGGGAGAGGAGTGGGAACCAGGTCTCAAGCTAATCTGAATGCGGATAAGAAAGTTTCACTGGAAGCTAAAGTGCAGAAATGTTTGCAAAAGAAAGAGTCAGAAAATGTGGAAAAAGAGATGAATGAAAATGTTGGGCAGAAAGAATCTGAAATGGAGAATACTGAAAGTCCGGCTCAGAACCAGACGGGTAAGAGAACTGCGGCTAAAACCAGCTCAAGGTCTAATGAAGCCAAGAGTAAAAGGCAGGCAGAGCATGAGAAAAGGAGACTTGGGGTCACAGAACTTGTTATCCCACAAATTGGCAAGGACATACACACTAATGCACAGGCAACTACAGCTACACCTGAGACAGAGACCCCGCAAGCAACTGCACCTGACGCAGTGACCCCGCAAACAACTGTACCTGACGCAGTGACCCCGCAAACAACTGTATCTGACGCAGTGACCCTGCATACAGCTGCACCGGAGACAGAGAAACTGCATACAACTGCACCTGATACAGAGAGACTACAAGCAGCTGAGGGTTACAGACAGGTGCAGGAATTAGCAGCCACACCCAAGGCAGACATGCAGCAAACAGCCCAGGTTGAGAGCCTGAATGATGCTGGCAATACACCTGAGACAGAGCAGCAAACAGCTCAGGCACAGGAAGAAGTGTCTGAAATAGAAATGGCTGAAGCAGTGGAGAACGCTGAAGCAGTAGAGGCTTTTGAGGCGCAAGAAATGGAGATTCCTAAAGTGGGAGAGAAATCCATACAGACTGCAGCAGCATCAAAGCCCTTAGCAGAAACAGGAGCGGCAAAAGCAAAGTCCTTAGCTGAAGCAGGAACGGCAGCAAAACCAACAGGAGCGGCCGAGCCAGCTCCCCCCCAGCAGTCAGCATGGAGTACAAGACGCCCAGGTACATCTTATTTGTCATTTGATGATGCCAGAAAGCGCAGGAACGTTGTCAGACTACATTATTGGGGGGATATGGTTCCTATACCGGACAGATTTGTTGTAGGAAAAGACTTGATCAAAGTTTCTCTTGGCTTCCAACCCAGTGAGGTGTATGCTTTGTTACACGCTCCTAGTAGCAGGAACTACGAAGTGAGCTTTAAGACACCAGAAGGGCTAGAAAAATTCTGGTTTCGTTACAGAGAAGTGAAGGATAATCCAGAATGGGAATTCTTTAAAGTTATCCAGGTTTCTCGCCCTGTGACCGTGGAAGTGAATATTATCTTTGATATTGAGACTGTAGCGGTTGAAGATATATGTTTTTGGCTACAAAGACAGTGCGATATTCAGTCTGGTCCAGTGAAAAGTATGGATGCTGAAGGTTTCTGGAATGGGGGCTACAAGTTTAAAGTTAAACTTCGATACACACACAATGTGGCATGTCACCTCCCAAACGCAATATATATTGGAAGAGATCGCGGGCGATGTTTTTATTGGGGACAGCCTAAAAAATGTTTTAAATGTGATTCCCCCAGGCACTTAAGCTCAGCATGTGACAAAATCAGGTGCACTTTATGTGGTTCTATTGGTCATCACAGCTCTGAGTGTGACAAGGACATAGTCTGCAACCTGTGCTATAAATGTGGTCATTCCTTTAAAGATTGCCCAGAAGCCGAACACAACCATTATGGGCAGAATGAAATGTCTTGTGCACAGAATACAGCATCTCCTTGTGATAAAGAGAATACCACAGAGTCATCAGAAAGTCTTCAACTTACACCTGTAGAAGAGGTTTTAAAGTCTCTGGGTCTGACATATACACTTCCAGCCCAAAGGGGGTCAGACGGAGAACACAGGAGTGATCTGAGCAAAGATGGCGGCGAACCCTGCAAAGATGGCGGCGAACCCTGCAAAGATGGCGGCGAACCCTGCAAAGATGGCGACGAACCCTGCAAAGATGGCGGCGAACCTCGCAAAGATGGCGATAATGAATGGGAAACAATAACAAGTAAAAACAAGACTGCCCTAACCAGCTCAGCTGGAAAGAAAACTACAGAAACTGTCCAAGAAGAGATCTCACTGCACAATACATATGAGGTATTGGAGGAAAAGAGTTGGGGTGAAAAGATGGATGACGCAGACCCCGATATGTCGGACAGTCAGACCTCGCAGCGGTCTGGATCTATTCAGGACATTGAGATGGCCGGACCATCAAATAAGAGAAATATGCCACCAGAGAGTCCCCCCGGGAGAAAGAAAATGGTCAAAAAGAAAAATGGTGCAAAAAAGAAAAAAAAAGGGTGGTGGTGATTCACTAAATATGCAAAGTGTCCCTCTCCGCTGAAAGTGGCAACTAATTAATGTGAATAGTATTAAGGGGAAAAGATACAGACTCAAGTCTTTTCTAGTCTAAAGGACATTAAGAATTAGATTTTCTTTTTGCAGGAAACTTGCTTGATTACTTTGTGTTATTTATCTATCAGTAAAGTGTATATAGCAGGGGGAATCTGAGAGGTTGGAGAGAGGCGTTTAGATATCTTTGAAAAGGGAATCTCTGTAAGATAAATGTATTGTTTATGTCATTTTCTGGATGCTATTCTGTAAGTATTGTGTGTTTTTGTAAATATTTGTATTTTGTATTTAAAATAAAAAAAGATTCCCCTCACACACTACTACACCATGTATACACAGCACAGGTACATAACGGGCAGTGCCAGCCTCCCCCTCACACACACTACTACAGCATGTATACAGAGCACAGGTACAGCGCGGGCAGAGGCAGTGCCAGCCTCCCCATCACTCACAGGAAGGTGAGGAGCTAAGATGGCGGCAGACCCTGGAGGAGGGAGGGGAGTTGGAAACGGGTCTCAAGATGATCTGAATGCGGATAAGAAAGTTTCCCTGAAAGCTAAAGTGCAGAAATGTTTGCAAAAGAAAGAATCAGAAATATGGAAAAAGAGATGAATGAAATTGTTGGACAGAAAGAGGCTGAAATGGAAAATTCTGAAAGTACTCAGAACCAGACGGGTAAGAGAACTGCGGCTAAACCCAGCTCAAGGTCTAATGAAGCCAGGAGTAAAAGGAAGGCAGAACATGCGAAAAGGAGACTTGGGGTACACAACCATTATGGGCAGAATGAAATGTGTAGTGTACAGATAACCGCATCTCCTAGTGATAAAGAGAATACCACAGAGTCATCAGAAAGTCTTCAACTTACACCTGTAGAATAGGTTTTAAAGTCTCTGGGTCTGACATATACACTTCCAGCCCAAAGGGGGTCAGACGGAGAACACAGGAGCGATTTGAGTTTTGTACCAAACACAGAGAATTCAACTCAGGAAGGTGATGATGCCCACAAAGATGGCGACAAACCCTGCAAAGATGGCGGCAAACCCCGCAAAGCTGGAGGCGAACCCCACAAAGATGGCAGCGAAACTCACGAATATGGCGATAATGAATGGAAAACAATAACAAATAACAACAAGACTGCCCAAACCAGCTCAGCTAGAAAGAAAACTATAGAGACTGGAGATAAAGAAACTGTCCAAGAAGAGATCTCGCTGTACAATACATATGAAATGAGTTGGGGTGAAAAGATGGATGACGCAGACCCTGATATGTCGGACAGTCAGACACTGCAGCAGTCTGGATCTATTCAGGACATTGAGATGGCCGGACCATCAAATAAGGGAAATCTGCCATTAGAGAGTCCACCCGGGAGAAAAAAAATGGTAAAAAAGAAAAATGGTGCTAAAAAGAAAAAAAAAAGGGTGGTGGTGATTCACTAAATATGCCAAAGTGCCCCTTTCCGCTGAAAGTGGCAACTATTAATGTGAATAGTATCAAGGGAAAAAGATACAGACTCAAGTCTTTTCTAGTCTAAAGGACTTTAAGAATTAGATTTTCTTTTTGTAGGAGACTTGCTTGATTACTTTGTGTTATTTATCTATCAGTAAAGTGTATATAACAGAGGGAATCTGAGAGGCTGGAGAGATGCGTTTAGATATCTTTGAAAAGGGAATCTCTCTAAGATAAAATGTAATTTTTGTGATTCTCTGGATGTTATTCTGTAAGTATTGTGTGTATTTGTAAATATTTGTATTTTGTATTTAAAATAAAAAAAGATTCCCCTCACACACACTTCTACACCATGTATACACAGCACAGGTACAGCGCGGGCAGTGCCAGCCTCCCCTTCACACACACTACTACACCATGTATACACAGCACAGGTACAACGCGGGCAGCGGCAGTGCCAGCCTCCCCCTCACACACACTACTACACCATGTATACACAGCACAGGTACAGCGCGGGCAGTGCCAGCCTCCCCCTCACACACACTACTACACCATGAATACACAGCACAGGTACAGCGCAGGCAGCGACAGCGGCAGCCTCCCCCTCACACACACTACTACACCATGTATACACAGCACAGGTACAGCGCGGGCAGTGCCAGCCTCCCCTTCACACACACTACTACACCATGTATACACAGCACAGGTACAGCGCGGGCAGCGGCAGCCTCCCCCTCACACACACTACTACACCATGTATACACACCACAGGTACAGCGCGGGCAGTGCCAGCCTCCCCCTAACATACACTCCTACACCATGTATACACAGCACAGGTACAGCGCGGGCAGCGGCAGTGCCAGCCTCCCCCTCACACACTACTACGCCATGTTTACACAGCACAGGTACAGCGCAGGCAGTGCCAGCCTCCCCCTAACATACACTACTACACCATGTATACACAGCACAGGTACAGCGCGGGCAGCAGCAGTGCCAGCCTCCCCCTCACACACACACTACTACACCATGTATACACTGCACAGGTACAGCGCGGGCATTGCCAGCATCCCACTCACACACACTACTACACCATGTATACAAATCACAGGTACAGCGCGGGCAGTGGCAGTGCCAGCCTCCCCTTCACACACAGGAAGGGGAGGAGCTGTGAGCCAAGATGGCGGCAGACCCTGGAGGAGGGAGAGGATTTGGAACCAGGTCTCAAGCTAATCTGAACGCGGATAAGAAAGTTTCCCTGGAAGCTAAAGTGCAGAAATGTTTGCAAAAGAAAGAGTCAGAAAATATGGAAAAAGAGATGAATGAAAATGTTGGGCAGAAAGAAGCTGAAATGGAGAATACTGAAAGTCCAGCTCAGAACCAGACGGGTAAGAGAACTGCGGCTAAAACCAGCTCAAGGTCTAATGAAGCCAGTAGTAAAAGGCAGGCAGAACATGAGAAAAGGAGACTTGGGGTCACAGAAATTATTATCCCAAAAATTTGTTAGGACATGCACACTAATGCACAGACAACTGCAGCTACACTTAACATAGAGACCCCGCAAGCAACTGCACCTGACACAGTGACCCTGCATACAACTGTACCTGACACAGTGACCCTGCATACAACTGTACCTGACACAGTAACCCTGTATACAACTGTACCTGACACAGTGGCCCTGTATGCAACTATACCTGATACAGAAACTCTGCATGATACAGAGACCCTGCAAGCAGCTGAGGGGAGCAGACAGGTGCAGGAATTAGCAGCCACACCCAAGGCAGACACGCAGCAAACAGCCCAGGTTGAGAGCCTGAATAATGCTGGCAATACACCTGAGACAGAGCAGCAAACAGCCCAGGCACAGGAAGAAGTGTCTGAAGTGGAAATGGCTGAAGCAGTGGAGAACGCTGAAGCAGTAGAGGCTTTTGAGGCACAAGAAATGGAGATTCCTAAAATGGGAGAGAAATCCATACAGCCTGCAGCAGCAACAAAACTTTTAGCAGAAACAGGAGCGGCTAAAGCAAGGGCCTTAGATGAAGCAGGAACTGCAGCAAAACCAACAGGAGCGGCTGAGCCAGCTCCCCCACAGCAGTCAGCATGGAGTACAAGACGTCCAGGTACATCTTATTTGTCATTTGATGATGCCAGAAAGCGCAGGAACGTTGTCAGGCTGCATTATTGGGGGGATATGGTTCCTATACCGGACAGATTTGTTGTAGGAAAAGACTTGATCAAAGTTTCTCTTGGCTTCCAACCCAGTGAGGTTTATGCTTTGTTACATGCTCCTAATAGCAGAAACTATGAAGTCAGCTTTAAGACACCAGAAGGGCTAGAAAAATTCTGGTTTCGTTACAGAGAAGTGAAGGATAATCCTGAATGGGAATTCTTTAAAGTTATTCAAGTATCTCGCCCTGTGACCGTGGAAGTGAATATTATCTTTTATATTGCGACTGTAGCGGTAGAAGATATACGTTTTTGGCTACAAAGACAGTGCGATGTTCTGTCCGGTCCAGTGAAAAATATGGATGTTGAAGGTTTCTGGAATGGGGGCTACAAGTTTAAAGTTAAGCTCAGATACACACACAATGTGGCATGTCACCTCCCAAACGCCATATATATTGGAAGGGATCGCGGGCGATGTTTTTATTGGGGACAGCCTAAAAAGTGTTTTAAATGTGATTCCCCCAGGCACTTAAGCTCAGCATGTGATAAAATCAGATGCACTTTATGTGGTTCTATTGGTCATCACAGCTCTGAGTGTGACAAGGACATTGTCTGCAACCTGTGCTATAAATGTGGTCATTCCTTTAAAAATTGCCCAGAAGCCGAACACAACCATTATGGGCAAAATTACACAGAGTCATCAGAAAGTCTTCAACTTGCACCTGCAGAAGAGGTTTTAAAGTCTCTGGGTCTGACATACAGTATACGCTTACAGCCCAAAGGGGGTCAGACGGAGAGCACAGGAGCGATCTGAGTTTTGTACCAAACACAGAAAATTCTACTCAGGAAGGTGATGTACCCCGCAAGGATGGCGGCGAACCCTGCAAAGATGGTGGCGAACCCTGCAAAGATGGCGGCGAATCTCACAAAGATGGCGGTGAACCTCGCAAAGATGGCGATAATGAATGGGAAACAATAGCAAGTAAAAACAAGACTGCCCAAACCAGCTCAGCTAGCAAGAAAACTACAGAAACTGTCCAAGAAGAGATCTCGCTGCACAATACATACAGTATGAGGTATTGGAGGAAAAGAGTTGGGGTGAAAAGATGGATGACGCAGACCCCGATATGTCGGACAGTCAGACCTCGCATCGGTCTGGATCTATTCAGGACATTGAGATGGTCGGACCATCAAAAAAGAGAAATCTGCCATCAGAGAGTCCCCCCGGGAGAAAGAAAATGGTCAAAAAGAAAAATGGTCCAAAAAAGAAATAAAAAGGGTGGTGGTGATTCACTAAATATGCAAAGTGCCCCTCTCCGCTGAAAGTGGCAACTATTAATGTGAATAGTATTAAGGGGAAAAGATACAGACTCAAGTCTTTTCTAGTCTAAAGGACATTAAGAATTAGATTTTCTTTTTGCAGGAAACTTGCTTGACTAATTTGTGTAATTTATATATCAGTAAAGTGTATATAGCAAGGGGAATCTGAGAGGTTGGAGAGAGGCGTTTAGATATCTTTGAAAAGGGAATCTCTCTAAGATAAATGTATTGATTATGTGATTCTCTGGATGCTATTCTGTAAGTATTGTGTCTATTTGTAAATATTTGTACTTTGTATTTAAAATAAAAAAAGATTCCTCTCATACACATTACTACACCATGTATACACAGCACAGGTACAGCGCAGGCAGCGGCAGTGCCAGCCTCCCCCTCACACACACTACTACACCATGTATACACAGCACAGGTACAGCGCAGGCAGCGGCAGTGCCAGCCTCCCCCTCAGACACACTACTACACCATGTATACACAGCACAGGTACAGCGCGGGCAGCGGCAGTGCCAGCTTCCCCCTCACACACACTAGTACACCATGTATACACAGCACAGGTACAGCGCGGGCAGCAGCAGCCTCCCCCTCACACACACCTACACCATGTATACACATCACAGGTACAGCGCAGGCAGCGGCAGTGCCAGCCTCCCCCTCACACACACTACTACACCATGTATACATAGCACAGGTACAGCGCGGGCAGTGCCAGCCTCCCCCTCCCACACACTACTACACCATGTATACACAGCACAGGTACAGCGCGGGCAGCGGCAGCCTACCCCTCCCACACACTACTACACCATGGCATGTACACATAGCACAGATACAGCGTGGGCAGCGGCAGTGCCAGTATCCCACTCACACACACTACTACACCATGTATACCCAGCACAGGTACAGGTTGGGCAGCGGCAGTGCCAGCCTCCCCCTCACACACACTACTACACCATGACATGTATACACAGCACAGGTACAGCGTGGGCAGCGGCAGCCTCCTCCTAATAAACAATTCCATATTTTAGTTTCCATATGAAATTCTCATAGCTCAGATAATTAAACAATTTCAGAGCATAATAACCTCTCAAGGCAGAAAGTTTCCAAAGTCCGTTACCTCGTTGGGAATGTGTTATTCTCAGACGAGCAGTCCCAATGCGTACGCAAAAAATGAACTCATTATCTCATTAAAAGAAATTGCCTTTAACCTTTCAGCGCCACAGCGGTAGCAATGTATGTGCTCTGCATGTTATGTCCTGTACTGTAATACTATTTATTCCAGCAGTGTGAGGTTTATTGCTTATTTATCCTCTATGGGAATAGAAATTAGAATTGAAATTCCCTAACAGCAAAATTGACCCTGTATAAAAAGGGGCTTTTATATAGAAACGATATGAGACCGACGCAAAAGAGGTGAGTGTATCCTGTCACCGCACAGACAGCTCTGTCACTGCACCTCCATTCTGTCCTGCAGCCCCCTTACACACACAGCTGTCATTGCACCTCCATCCTGTCCTGCAGCCCACCTACACACACACAGCTCTGTCACTGTACCTCCATCCTGTCGTGCACCCACTTACACACACACACACAGCTCTGTCACTGCACCTCCATCCTATCCTGCAGCACCCTTACATACACACAGCTCTGTCACTGGACCTCCATCCTGTCCTGCAGCCCCTTACACACACAGCTCTTTCACTGCACCTCTATCTTGTCTGCAGCCCCCTTACACACAGCTCTGTCACTGCACCTCCATCCTGTCCTGCAGCCTACCCCACACACAGCTCTTTTGAGATCAGTATCCTGTATACTCAAAAATATCTCTTACCAATAATAGGTAATTCAATATTGCTCTCCCTCTCACTGTACAGCCCTGCCACTCACTAATCAGTGTATCTAACACACAACTTAACCTAACAAAATAAAATCTTAGCGAAACTCTTTTAGTCGACGGTTAATAACGCTATGGGTCTCTAACTCTTTAAATCACGTTTACTGCCTCTTTATATAATAATACTAATATGGGTTCCTGCGAGGAGTTTCCTAGTTCTTGGGAAAGTAACATGGAACTGTAACGCTGAGCTGGGAGCGGGAGAAAAACATTCTTGTAGCATTTATACAACTCTGCAGTTAGTCTTTCTGCTCCCGGAGATTTCTTTCATTGTAATAGGACTATAGCATCATCTATCTCGGAGTTACTGATGGGTCTTATAAAGAGGCTTCTGTCTCTTCCTTATCAAGGGTTGGTCATCTTAACTGATTAAGAAACTGCCCTATCTCACTCAGTGCCGGTCTTCTGATGTATATTAATCACCGTAGGAACTTGAGAATATTTCTTGTATTCTCCTGAATTGTCTGTATCATTACACCCTCCTCATGTAACAGACCTGGAATAATTTCCCTATCTCTCCCCCCCTTCCATGACCCAAAGGGGTCGGGAGAAAAAGATGTCCAGATAGTCCCAACGCTGCTCTCCTCCTGCAGAGTTTATACCTGTTATGCTGGACCTCTAGCATCTTCCTCTTCATTTCTGCTGTCCCCTTTCCCAAACCTTCTCTCCCCAGCTGTAGTTCTGAATACAGTCTTGTAAGTTTATTTATCAGCTGAAGATACTGAATATAACATATATATATATATATATATATATATATATATATATATATATATATATATATATATATATATATATTAGACCTGCCTAAGTCATGCAGATGAGCATACAGTTGTATTTGCATATATGTATCTATATCTATATCTATATATATATATATATATATATATATATATATATATATATATATATATACTAGCTGAGAGACCCGGCGTTGCCCGGGATGTGAAGTGTGAATAAGTATGTGTAAATGTTGTATTTGAAAGTTGTAATGTCATGTGAATGTTATGTAATATTATTGAAAATTGTGTTTGTAAAGCAACAGCAGTAGAAAGAACATGTATATGAGGGCAATTTAGCGAAGTGTATGTTATTTTTTACGGTTGTTAATTTATAAAATGTTATTATTGGAAAGGCTTGTTGAAATATGGTTATGTCCATTGTTGAGAGTAGTGTATTTAATGTCATGTTGAAGTGTGTGTTGGGAAAATTGTTGTTAAGAAAAGATGAGTGCAGTGCATTGAGTGTGTTTGTGGTTTGTTTAAGTTGGTATGACAATATTGATAGGTGATGGAAATTTAGCAAAGTGTATGTTCATTGTAAGGCTTGTTTGTAAACCACATTTTTGGTTGTTCCATTTGGAGCAAAGATGTACAATTGTTGGGGGGATCCAACTCTAGAGCACGCAACATATAACTGGCCATGGGAGAAACATGGTGATTGTATATTGATACCAGTGCACTTGATGGACTGTCCTTGTGCTTTGTTAATGGTGATAGCAAAAGCTAGTTTGATGGGGAACTGTAGCCGTTTGAAAGTAAAAGGCATGTCTGTTGGAATGAGTGGAATGCGGGGGATGAAGACATCTTGGCCTTTGGCGTTGCCAGTTAAGATAGTAGCTTCAATTAGGTTGGCCATCAATGTTTTGATGCACAGTCTGGTTCCATTACAAAGGTTAGGTGTGTGTAGGTTTTGAAGTAGCATGATGGGTGATCCAACTTTCAGCCGAAGGTGATGTGGTGGCATTCCCGATGGTTCCAGGGAGTGTAGGAATTCTGGTGGATAGTTGACGGCTTCATCGGTATCCACAACTGTATCGATTGAGTTGTATTGAGTAATTGTGTTTGGAAGAATGTCTTGAATCTGATGATTTAGGTCATTGACAGAAGTATTTTTGGCAGCAAGGATGGCTCTTTCACAGAGCCACTGGTGGTTTGTGTAATTCTGTAAGAGATTTGGATAGATGTGATGTATGAGATCTTCAAGTGATGTCATCATGTTACAAAAATTTGTTGGATAAGCAATTTCACCTGATGTCAAGTCAGTAGGTAAAATACCTTCACCAATTTGAAGAAGGGTGTGTGCAAAAAGTTGTTCATTTGAGTTGCCGAGAAGTTGGACTCGCATATTGGTTGTTAATGGGAAATGTTTGACATGTCGCCATAAAATAGAGGATTTGAGGCATGCATGAAGTTCGTCTGCTGGTGTGGATCGTGGTATGACTGGAAGTGTTTGTCTGAAATCACCAACTAAAAGAATGACAGCACCACCCATTATTTGTTTATTGTTACGCAAGTCTTGCAAGGTTCTATTAAGGGCTTCAAGTGATTTTTTATGCGCCATGGTACATTCATCCCAAACAATAAGTTTGCAAATTTGAAGAACGCGTACTTGTCCAGATTTTTTTGTAATATTACAGGTTGGGTTTTCTTCATGAGCAATGTTTAGCGGTAATTTAAGAGCTGAGTGCACAGTTCGTCCTCCATCCATAAGTGTGGCTGCAATGCCAGATGATGCTAGTGCAAGTGCAACATCATTGTGCATTCTGATTTCGGCGAGGAGTAAATTTATTAGAAATGTTTTGCCGGTTACACCTGGAGCATCAAGAAACAGTATTGCACCTTGTCCGTTGTTGATGCGCTCCATGATGTTTTCATAGGTGTTAAGTTGTTGTGCAATTAACATTGGTTTTCTTGTTGCAACATATTGTTGTAGAACTGAAATATTGTATTGTTTCTCTCGCATAAGGTCTGTATTGAGTACATCGTGATGATGATGTTGTGGAGCTTGTAGACCTAATTGAAGTAGTGTTTTGTTATTGATAGAGAGACATGTATCTTCTAACAATATGAGTACCTCGTTGAAAATCTCTGGTGAAAACTGAACATTGAGTGATGGATTGTCTCTCTGTGCTTTGTGAAGTATATCTTCACTCATGGTTTCTCGATATGTGGCCCATAGAGTGTTGGGGTTGGATGGGTTGCAGGTGGTAAGGATAATGGCAAAAAGGTTGCGAATTTTGCCTGGCAATGACTGTAATGCAGCTTTGACTAATGTACTATTCCAGTGTTGATCATCCTCTAGTAATCCAAGCTTTTGGCAAGCTTCTCGATAAGTTTCACACACTTGACCGTTGACAGTTTTAAGAGCGTCAAATGAAGTTGGGCCTGGAACCGTATGAAGTAGCATTCTGAGAAAGAAGCATTCAGCGTTGTTTGGGTGAACTGTGTAGACACGCCCTAAGGCTTCACTTGCAAGGGCATCTGTTCCTGGAACAGCTATGCCCTGCTTTCTTTTATTGAAGTGTTTTGTGGATGCATTCCAAGTGTAATATCGTGGAGTTTCTGGATAAAGCAATGTCCTTGCAAAAGAGTCGTGTTGACATAATTGAAAGAAGGCAGTTAAAGTAGTGTTTGGTGGTTGAGCAGCAACTGCCTCTGCGTTGTGAGGTGTGAAGTATACTCTCTGTCCATTTTCTAAATGAACAGTGAGGTGAACAACGGTTGGGTGTCGTTCGTGAATGGGAAAAGCAAAAATCCTCCAAACGGCTTCATTACTACTTATATATCTTCCCAGCTGGTAGAGTGTAACTTCGTCCCGGATGTGTTCATTTGTGATTCCAAAAATGGCCATGTCGCTTCCCTTGTTGACATACTTGCAAATGTATTTAATTGATTTCACCGAATTACAGTATTCGACATTAATGTGTGCGTTATAAATTTTAGTTAGAAGTGGACAATATGGAACAACCCATTTGTTGTCGACTTGGATGTGTTTGTTGCCTCGAAGAGTAATTTGGGCTGTGTATCCACCGTCTGTGGGAGCGCGTCTTCGATATTGAGGATATCCATCATCTCCAGTTTGTGTGTCTGCAATGAATGGTTTAGGGATTTTTTTTGTGCATTTCCCGTCTTTCATACATGGTGCATGAATATTAATGTTTCTACATGGGCCATGAATCCTATTTTTTGTGACTATTGCAAATAGTATTGGGTCTTCTCCTGGATTAGGCAACTCTGCTGAGATAACGTTATCAATGTCTATGGAATGTATCTTTTCTTTGAGCCATATAAGAATATGAGCATGTGGAAGACCTCTTTTCTGCCACTCTATTGAGTACATCCAGCATCGTGTTTGTCCAAAGATATAACTCTTAGTAATGATGTGAATTAATGTGATTAGTTTTTGGCGAAATACTCTGGCGATTAAGTCGTGTCGATCGCTGTGTGCCTGTCCATCCTCAAGTTCTTGTTTTATTTCTGGCCAAGCTTGATTACATGTAAATGTAATAAAAAGTCTGGTCGTCCATATGCTCGAACATATGCCATAGCGTCTTGAGCATATTCGTGCATGTGTCGAGGACTTCCTGTGAATGTTGCTGGTAGAATGTACATTTTGCCTATGTTGTCAACGTTACCATCGTTGCCAACAGCATCCCTCAGATGTATGTATTGATCAACGCGAAGTTGTTTTTGATGTAAACGTATGTATAGAAGACGCTCACTTTCAATTTTAGCATACATGTCAACAATAAACTGATGAAAGAGTTGGCGACAATGTAGAATGTGGTTTTGCGATGCATCTAGTATCATTAATCTGTAAGCGTAGAAGTCCATAGCGGAGACAGTTTTCTTTGTGTTTGCCTTTGAAGTTGGGTCTACTTGCATGATGTTGAAGTGATAGCCATCGTCACCGTTCCAAAGTATGAGAGGGTATTGAAGTGCATCATATGAGCGATGTGTTTCACAAATGCGTGTGAGTGAATGACCGCGCCGCTGAAGAATGATGTCCCATGTATTAAATTGTTCCCCCGCTATAACAATAGCGACTTCGTTGATTTGAGGAGCATTAAAGCGACGTTCATGTTGACCCACTGGTGTTTTGTCCGCTCTGATAATGACTTGATAGTCATCAGTTGGCATGCGTTCAAGTGATGTTTTGAATGTGTTAATGAGATGGTTGTGTTCATGTAACATCCTTTGTAAGGATATGACAATATCACGTCTTGTATCGGGTATCCAATGGCATCGTTGATCAGCTTGTTATTGTTCATCAGCTTGTTATTGTTCATCACCCATGAAGTAAATTTGCAAGAATTGTGGATCTTGTTCTGGTAATGGGAGCAGAGAGCCGGCCCTGTGGTAAACTTGACCTTGTACTTTGAAAGTACTTTTAAATCCGATTTGTTCCACGATAGATGTAGCACCAAAGGATGTCATTTGGAAACAGGAGTTGTATTTTTTTTATGTTTTGTAGGAAATGTTTAGATTCTGAAGTTGTTCCTGACATGTATGAAAGAAGTGGATTTGGGGGTGAGTGTAGAGGTGGTAGCTGCACTTTGCCATTGCTGCAGCACATTCCAGCTGATTCCTTGCGGAATTTCTTTGCTTGACAGTAGCGACATATAGTGTCAATGTGGCCAATGTTGACATTTGGATGTTGCTGGTATAGTATGTGTGGATTATATAAGAAAGCGGCGCATAGCAAAGTGTAATGTGTTGAATGTGTTAATGTAGTATGTGTGTGTTGTTGTTGTTGTTGTACTGTCTCTGTAGTTGTGTTTTGTTGTGCCCTTGATGTGCGCCGTTTTGTTCTGTCTTTATGAAGGCGTGTTTCATGTTGTTCTGGAGTCTCCGTGGCTCTCGATGTTGTAGCTCGCATTTTAGCCAGCCCTGTTTGATGTTGTTCTGGAGTCTCTGTGGCTCGTGATGTTGTAGCACGTTGTTGTTGTTTTGCAAGGCGTGCCGCATTCTGTTCTGTATTCACTGCAGCGCGTGATCTTGTAGCACATTTTTGGTCTTTTGCAAGGGGTGACTCATGCTGTTGTGTAGTCTCTTTGGCTCGTGATCTTGTAGTACGTTGTTGTTGTTTAGCAAGGCGTGGGTCATGCTGTTGTGGAGTCTGAGCGGCTGTTGATGTAGTGGGTGTGTCTCTGTGTTTTTGTTGTTGTTGTTGTCGTTGTGTTGCTCTTCTGACTCTGGCTCTGTCTCTTTGTTGTGCAAGGCGTGTTTGGCGCTGTAGTGTTTCATTATCAGTTGATGTTGTGTGTGTGTGTGTTGCTGATTTGATGTGTTAGGATGCTGTGTGTTTATTTGTCCCTTTGATGTACCTGGTGTTTGTGTATTATATGTAATTAGTGTGTCATGTTGCTGTGTGTTATGTGTTGGTGTTGATGTTGTGTTTGTGAGTATTTGTTGTTGAGCTATTGTGTATTGCGTTGTGAGTTGTTTGTTTACATTGTGTGTGTGTGGCTTTGAATGTGTGTGAAATGGGTGTGTGCATTGTGTGGTGTAGTAGATATAGTTGGTGTGTGTGTGTGCGTGTGACCTTCATTGTCAGGGTGTGTATGTTTTGTTTTCCGAAGGTGTTTTTTGGGTAGCATGTTTTGTGTTGTGGAGATTTGTTGTTTGTGTTGATGTTTTTATGTGCGTTATTTTAGGTGGTGTAGATGTGTTGTGTGTGTAATTTGTGATGTGTTGGTCAAAGTAGGTGTTATGTGTGTTGTGGTAGGTGTGTTGTGCGATGTTAGTGAATTGTTTCAGTGCGTGTGTGTTTAGTATACTTCCTGATGTTGTTGTGTCAAGGTGCACTTGGATCCAATTCTTGTGTTCTGTCTTTTGGCTGCAGCGTTGAGGCGTGTAGGTGTTCAAGGCATCCGGTGGTGGTCTGTGAAAGGGTTGTAAATGGGTTAAGTGTGACAGTATTGAGGTTTTTTTTTTTGTTAGTTGTGTGGTGTGTGTGTGTTTTAATGTTGTGTGTGTTTGTGAGTGTAGTGTGAATGTTGGTTGTGTGTGGCTGAATAGTGTGTGTATGTAGTTTGTTTTGGTGTTGTGTGGGATTGTTGCTTGTGTGGTGTGGGTATGTAGTTTGTTTTTGTGTTGTGTGTGATTGTTGCTTGTGTGGTGTGGGTATCTGAGTGTGGTGTGGGTGGGTGAGTGTGTGTGTGGTTGAGTGAGTGTGGGATGTGTTAGTGAGTGTGCGGTATGTGAGCGTTGTGTGGGTGAGTGAGAGTTGTGAGTGTGGGTGAGTGTTGGGTGTGTGAGTGTTGTGTGGGTGTGTGATTGAGTGTTATGTGTCACTGTTGGTTGTGTGTTGTGTGTGTGTGTATGTGAGTGTTGCGTTTTATGTGGGTGTGAGGTGTGTGTGTGTGTGTTGTAGTATTGTTTGTGTGGTAGGTGTAGTATTGGTTGTGTGTGTTTTGTGTAGTGTTTGTTGTGTGTGTGAGTATTGTGTGTGTATGTGATGAGTGTTTGTTCCCCAAATGAGAAATACTGTGAAAGTAGTATGGTGTTAAAATATATATTTTTTTAAACGAACAACCGACTGGCTGTGTGAGGTGTGTTGGGAGCGGAGGTGGTGTGTTGGTGTGCCTGTTTGTGGGTTGTTTTGTCGTTGTAGGGGAGTGGTGGTGTGGTGGTTGAGGTGCAAGTGTATGGTGGTCATAAACGTGCTAATTAGCATTCTGTTGAGTTTAGTGTGTGTGTGTTAGCATGGTGAAGGTCAGGTGTGTTTCCATCGGAGAGGGTGTTGTGGGGGTAGGGGATTGTTGAGTTGTTATTGTGTGTGGCATATCATCCCAGGAGGTTTTGGTGTGTGTGTGGATGAGGGCGTGTTGTGTGGGTGAGTGTTGTGTGGATGTGTGTGAGTGGTGGTGAGATGAGTGTTTGTGCAATAAATGAGACAGACGGATACATTTTCATTGTTTTTCAAATAACTTTTATTTAAACGAAGAGCTGAGTTCCTGTGGTAGGTGTCTTGGCAGCAGAGGGTGTGTGTTGGTGTATAGGTTTGGGGGGTGGGGTGTTGATGTGCAAGGGGAGTAGTTGGTCAGACGTGTAAATTTGCATTGCATTGAGTGTAGTGTGTGTGGCAGCATGGTGAATGGGAGGTTTTTTTCCAAGTGGATTGGGTGTGTTGGGGTGTTTAGCGCTGGTTGTGTTGTGGGGGGTAGGTAGTGGTGTGATGAAGTGTTGTTTTGTGTGTCGTATCAGTACAGGAGGTTTGTGTGTGTGTGTGTGTGTGAGGGCGTGTTGCGTGGGTGAGGGCGTGTGGCGTGGCTGACTGCGTGTGTTTGCGAGTATGTCTGAGGAAGTGTGTGTGTGTTGTGGATGATGGTGTGTGGTGTGCCTGAGGGCATGTGTGTGGCGTGGCTGAGGGCATGTGTGTGTGTATGGCGCGTGTCTATGGGCGTGTCTGAGGGCGTGTGTGTGAGGTGGGTGATGGCGTGTGTGTTTTAATGTCGTGTGTGTTTGTTTGTGAGTGTAGTGTGAATGTTGGTTGTGTGTGGGTGAATAGTGTGTGCATGTAGTTTGTTGTTGTGTGTGATTGGTGCTTGTGTGGTGTGGGTATGTAGTTTGTTTTTGTGTTGTGTGTGATTTTTGCTTGTGTGGTGTGGGTGTGTGAGTGTGGTGTGGGTGGTTGAGTGTGTGTGTGTGAGTGTGTGGGTGAGTGAGTGTGGGATGTGTTAGTGAGTGTGCGGTGTGTGAGTGTTGTGTGGGTGAGTGAGAGTTGTGAGTGTGGGTGAGTGTTGTGTGTGTGAGTGTTGGGTGGGTGTGTGATTGATTGTTATGTGTCACTGTTGGTTGTGTGTTGGCTGTGTGTGTGTATGTGTGAGTGTTGCGTGTTTGTGGGTGTGAGGTGTGTGTGTGTGTGTGTGTGTGTATGTTGTAGTATTGTTTGTGTGGTAGGTGTAGTATTGGTTGTGTGTGTTATGTGTAATGTTTGTTGTGTGTGGGTGAGTGTTGTGTGTGTATGTGATGATTGTTTGTTCCCCAAATGAGAGATACTGTGAAAGTAGTATGGTGTTAAAATATTATTTTTTTTCAACGAACAACCGACTGGCTGTGTGAGGTGTGTTGGGAGCGGAGGGGGTGTGTTGGTGTGCCTGTTTGTGGGTTGTTTTGTCGTTGTAGGGGAGTGGTGGTGTGGTGGTTGAGGTGCAAGTGTATGTTGGTCCTAAAAGTGCTAATTAGCATTCTGTTGAGTTTAGTGTGTGTGTTAGCATGGTGAAGGTCAGGTGTGTTTCCATTGGAGAGGGTGTTGTGGGGGTAGGGGATTGTTGAGTAGTTATTGTGTGTGGCATATCATCCCAGGAGGTTTTGGTGTGTGTGTGGATGAGGGCGTGTTGTGTGGGTGAGGGCATGTTGTGTGGGTGAGTGTTGTGTGGATGTGTGTGAGTGGTGGTGAGATGAGTGTTTGTGCAATAAATGAGACAGATGGATACATTTTCATTGTATTTCAAATAACTTTTATTTAAACAAAGAGCTGAGTTCCTGTGGTAGGTGTCTTGGCAGCGGAGGGGGTGTGTTGGTGTATAGGTTTGGGGGGTGGGGTGTTGATGTGCAAGGGGAGTAGTTGGTCAGACGTGTAAATTTGCATTATATTGAGTGTAGTTTGTGTGGCAGCATGGTGAATGGGAGGTTTTTTTCCCAGTGGATGGGGTGTGTTGGGGTGTTTAGCGCTGGTTGTGTTGTGGGGGGTAGGTAGTGGTGTGTTGAAGTGTTGTTTTGTGTGTCGTATCAGCACAGGAGGTTTGTGTGTGTGTGTGAGGGCGTGTTGCGTGGGTTAGGGCGTGTGGCGTGGCTGACTGCGTGTGTTTGCGAGTATGTCTGAGGAAGTGTGTGTGTGTTGTGGATGATGGTGTGTAGCGTGCCTGAGGGCATGTGTGTGTGTGGTGTGGCTGAGGGCATGTGTGTGTGTATGGCGTGTGTCTGTGGGCGTGTCTGAGGGCGTGTGTGTGATGTGGGTGATGGCGTGTGGCGTGCCAGAGTGCGTGTGGGCGAGGGTGTGTTTGTGCGTGTGTGTGTTTTTGTGGCTGAGGGGGTGTGGCTGAGGGGGTGTGGCATGTGTGAGGGCGTGTGTGACTGTTGGTTGTGTGTGTGATTGTTGTTTGTGTGTGTGTGTGTGGGTGTTGTGGGCTCCGGAGGAGCTTTGTGCGTTGTCCGGTGCCGATGTAAGTATAAGACTGGTTTGGGGGGGAGGGTGTTTGGGGGGGGTGTCATGGTGTGTGTGGGTATTGTGGCCTCCGGACTAGCTGCGTGCGTTGTCAGGTGGTTATGTAAGTATGATAGTGGTCTCGGGAGGGGGGGGTCATGGTGTGTGTGGGTGTTGTGGGCTCCGGAGTAGCTGCGTGCATTGTCCGGTGGTTATGTAAGTATGATAGTGGTCTCAGGAGGGGGGGAGGTTAATGGTGTGTGTGTGTGGTTTTGGCGGGCTCCGGAGTAGCTGCGTGCATTGTCCGGTGGTTATGTAAGTATGATAGTGGTCTCGGGAGGGGGGGGGGAGGTTAATGGTGTGTGTGTGTGTGGTTTTTGCGGCCTCCGGAGGAGTTGCGTGCGTTGGCTGTTCGTGTGGGGGGGGTGAAGGGCTGCGGAGGAGCAGCGTGCGTTGGCTGTTCGGGTGGGAGGGGGTGAGGGGCTGCGGAGGAGGAGCGTGCGTTGGCTGTTCAGGTAGGGGGGGTGGTGAGGGGCTGCGGAGGAGCAGCGTGCGTTGGCTGTTCGGGTGGGGGAAGGTGTGAGGGGCTGCGGTAGCGGGAGAGCTGTGGCGTGCATTAGTGGTGTGCATGAGGTTGTGTGGTTTTTGCGGCCTCCGGAGGAGCAGCGTGCATTGGCTGTTTGGGTGGGGGGGGGGGGGGGGTGAGGGGCTGCGGTAGCGGAAGAGCTGTGGCGTGCATTAGTGGTGTGCATGAGGTTGTGTGGTTTTTGCGGCCTCCGGAGGAACAGCGTGCGTTGGCTGTTCGGGTGGGGGGGGTGAGGGGCTGCAGTAGCGGGAGAGCTGTGGCATGCGTTCGTGGTGTGCATGAGATTGGGGAGGGGGGTGGTCGAGGGGGGTGTTTTTAAGAGGCATTGTCCGTCGGTATGCGCTGTGTGTTCATGCGGTGTGTGGAGGTGATCGTGCGGTGTTGTGTGAGCGTGTGTAATGTTGGAGTGCTGAAAGCAATGTTTATATAGTTCAGATTCTGTACCTGATCTGTGGTAGCAGGCGGTGAGGGTTTTGTGGGTTGAGAGGTGGCCCCAGAGCAGTGAGGATTCGTTTCTTTGAAGTGTTGTCCCAGAGCAGTGAGGATTAGGTGCTGTGTAGCGTTCCCAAATCTCCCAGAGCAGTGAGTGTTAGGTGCTTTGAAGCGTTCCCAAAGGTCACTGAGAGGTGGGACAGTGTGGCAGTGGTGTTGGCCGCAGGCCAATGAGAGTCAGTGAGGGGTGGGACAGTGTGTCAGTGGTGTTGGCCGCAGGCCAATGAGAGCCAGTGAGGGGTGGGACAGTGTGTCAGTGGTGTTGGCCGCAGGCCAATGAGAAGTGTGTGGGGGCGGGCATGGCCTGAGGCTGAGTGACAGGCCAAAGGTGCAATGCGATTGGCCCTAGGGACACAGGCCATGCAGACAAACATACAGTGCTTTCAGAAATATAAAGTAGATATATATATATATATATTTATATATATATATATATAGTCAAATTGAACAGTTGGCCCTCCTTAGGTGCTGAAAGGCTGTAGGTGCTTGCCCCATATGGATAATATAGACATACATTACCATTCCAAGGTCTGGTAAAGCAAGAGACAGCACTCAATTGTAAAAAACTTCACAAAGTCTATTGGTGAAATACCCGGGTAGTTGTGCAGCCCATATATATATATATATATATATATATATATATATATATATATATATATATATATATATATATATATATATAGGCTAAACAACTACCCGGGTATCCTCTGTTACAGGGGTCTCCTCCACTGGGGTCCGTTTCACTGTCCTGGGGGAATTATTATGTGCTGCCTCAGGACACTCCCTAAAAGAAAGACCCTGCCCCCCCCCCCCCCCTGCAGAAATGACATGTCAGAACATTAGGACAGAGAACGATTATGCCCCAGAACCTCACAGTGACTGTTAGGACCCGTATGTCAGGCCAGAATCTGCACTCGTGTTAAGCTTCCATTTTGTATGGTCATAACTAGTTAAGATTCTGTAGTCAAACTTTTGCTGAAATATAATTCCTAAATGCACTCAGTTTCTGCCAAATTGCATTTCCTTTCTTCCTGGTCAGGATATTACTACGATACTTTTGTGTTGTCAATTTCCTGATGTTTTAGTAGAATATAATAGAATGGTTCTCTGCAAGAAGCAAAATAGTTTAATATAGTTGCTAAAGACTCAAGGTCTCTTTTGATAACAGACAATGAATAAGCTATGTATTCAGACAATTGCTTGAATTGGGAAAGACACATCCCAAAAGTCACGCCACTAATATGTCATGCCCCTAAATCACGCCTCTAATCAAAGCTACGCCCAAGACACGCCTATGATACACCTATGTTACGCCTATGTTACGCCTCTAACCAATATCTTTTTTTTTCTGTATCAAAGTCATTACCCTATGAGTAATAAATTGAGACAAAGGATTTGAAACCTGGCTTGCGTTACGTTTCATTTCGTTCATCTACCAGGCCTGAAAGTTCCCCAAAGATCGAAGATAACAGTGGCAGGGCGTGAAAGCTTCCCAGGGAAGTATG
Source organism: Ascaphus truei (assembly GCF_040206685.1). Classification (NCBI taxonomy): domain Eukaryota; kingdom Metazoa; phylum Chordata; class Amphibia; order Anura; family Ascaphidae; genus Ascaphus; species Ascaphus truei. The sequence continues at coordinate 28,420,005 of NC_134502.1, read as the reverse complement.
CTGCAAAACGGTGCAGATTGTGTCCAGTCACAAGGCCTTCAGATCCTTTGGCAGAGGATAGGTTCCTTTCGGTTCTGAAGCCTAGGTGAGGAAATTTAGGTTTTCCTTCAGTGACCGCACCTCATTTTGTCACAGCCTGCACTTAAATGTCTGTGTGTACCACATTTAAAGAAAAGCCAGGACTTGCCATTGTAGAAACCGCCCCATCTGTCCCCTTAACCTTTGCCGTGTTACTGCCCCCTGTGGTTGCCCCATCTGTGTCTGAATCCTGTCTCGGTGCTGTGTTACAGCCCCCAATAGTTGCCCCTTCTGTGCCTGAATCTTGTCTCTATGCCGTATTACTGCCACCAGTGGCTGCCCCAACTGTGACTGGAGCCTTTCTCTGTGCTGTGTTACTGCCCCCAGTGGTTGCCCCATCTGGAACTGGAGCATGTCTATGTGCCATATTACTGCCTTCCGTGGAGCTTGTCTCTGTGCTGTATAACTGCCCCCAGCAGATGATTCTGTATCTGGGTTGTGTCTCTTCATGCATTTCTCAGGAGGCTCAAACTCTGTAACTAACATCCCCCTCTGCTATTCCTGCAGCTCTGTCACTGAACCTCCATCCTGCCCCATATAACCCCTCCAGGCTGAGAGAATGAGCATGGCAAAAGGATGATTATTATCTTCAAAATGAGCACAGCTTTGAATTAAGTGAATGACGGGTGTCTCCTTTTCCCAGGGCCAGTGTTTATCCCGTGCAGCTCCCGGAGACATCACATTCATCACCCTACAGTTTGTGATGCTAGAAAATGCTGCCCTATTCTATAGGACAATGGGGCACGTTATTCTATTCTACACTACACCATTCACGCTGGGGTGTAGCCTCAATAATGCCGAACTCAGGGGGATTGTGGAGGCCGGAGACATCTTAATTGGTGGGTTGTTACACCTTCATACGGACAAAATATACCCCAAAACTAGCTTCACAGAGGAACCCGCCCCGATCATCTGCAAAGCGTAAGATGTATTTCTATAAAATTTGACAACCATTTGTTGATGTCATCTTTAAAGGGTCAGTCCCACGTAGGGGCAAAGTGACCTAATGACAGGGACGTGTTTAGTGGGTTAAAGAGTAAGTCCCAAATAGGGGCAAAGTGACCTAATGACTGGGACGTGTTTAAGGGGTTAAAGGGTCAGTCCTACATAGGGGCAAAGGGACCTAATGACAGGGACGTGTATAATGGGTTAAAGGGTCAGTCCCATGTAGGGGCAAAGTGACCTAATGACAGGCACATGTTTAATGGATTAAAGGGTCAATGATATGTAGGAGCAAAGTGACCTAATGACGGACATGTTTAATGGTTTAAAGGTGCCTATACAAAGTACAGCTCTAACTCGCATTTTTTCTATGATCGCCCTTTTCTAGTAGCTACGAGAATCTCATCGAGGCTCTAAGCTGGCAGGCAACTCACCAATTTAATCTTTTCACCTGAGGCAGGGGGCAAGATGGAATTTGTGTGAAGGACTTAGAATTTTTTTTTTATTGCATTTGTCATGGCCGAAACGTCGCTCCTCCCAAAATAAATGTACTTTATTGATAACAAGTCCATCGGAGTGTGTTCTATAGTCACAGTTATACCTCCATTTGATGTGGGATTCCTGTGAACCCGAGGCAGATTTTCCTGTTATTGTCAGTGTGCCTTCTTTTTTCTTCCCCCTTGACCATCATTTCATAATTTATCTACAGAATACACCCCCATTCTTCACTCATTAATATATGACACGTGGTTTGATCCTCAAAATATCCTGATGGTTAAATGCCTCATCAGATTTCCTATCCCCCACTCTCACGCCCAGGTTGCTGCTTGATAATTACCAGCTTGTCCAGGCCATGCGGTTTGCCGTGAAGGAGATCAACAGGGACATTGAGCTTCTACCCAACATCACCTTGGGTCTCCATATCTATGACTCATGTGCTGTGATGCAGAGGGCAGTAGCAGGTACCCTACAGGTGCTAACTGGGCATGGGCCGCCTGTGCCCAATTACAGGTGCCATCGAGGTGTCCCCTTGGCAGCTGTCATCGGCCATGCTTTCTCTACAAACAGCATTATGACGGCTCATATCCTGGGGCTGTACCGTTACCCGCAGGTAAGGATGAGTTTGCTGTCCGTGGTGCTGAAATAATCATTGGAGCATGAGCATTCCACATACTAGTCTGCCTGTGTATTATACATGTAATCCCACATACTGTAGTCTGCCAGTGTATTACACATGTAATTCCAGATAGTCTGCCTGTGTATTACACGTGTAATTACACACAGTCTGCCTGTGTATTACACAAGCAATTCCAAATAGTCAGATAGTTCAATTTCTTAGGGATCTCTGAACTGGGGGAATGTTTGTCAACCAAGTGTTATCTTTTCCCTTATCCCGACATGTCCTTATCAGAGAGCCAATACAGATAAGGGGAGTTGGGGAGATGGTCTCTAGCTGTAGATGCATTTGCTGAACCCACAAAGACATCACTCAAAAGAGAGCAGTCGGAGGAAATCCCACACCTCCCAAGTCATACTTTACAAAAATAATAACAAATATTAAAAGTGTCAGATTTGAGTTTAAAAAAAAGGTCTCAATCCCATAATACAATTATAGAGATTAAAGTATCCTCAGACCTGGCAGATTTGATCAGCACAAGGAAAAAGGAAACCCGTGTCAGTAAGACATGCACATGTAAGCAGATCACATGATGTACGTAGCTGTAACAGACATTATTGCACCAGTTAACACAATGCATGTTGTTAAGCCGAATGCAATATTTACCATGAGATTTAATGCAGTGATACTGCTGCGGCCAAGTTTATTCGAGCATTTGCCCGTTCTTGGCCGCAGCAGTAGCCTGGCGCGCGCCGGAGGGTGACGGGCGCGCGCCGAAGCAGCGGAAGAGCGCCCTCCGATCGGGGCGCTCTCCCTACCGCTGCCGGGTCCGCCGGGTCCCCCGGAACCCCCTGCCGCCGTCCCCCACATCGCGGGACACCAGGGCTCCCTCAGGGAACCTGGACGCGCGTGCAGGGGGCGCAGGCTCCCGAAGACGCGTGACCGCGCGTCTATGACGCGCGGCACGCCGAGGGGCGGCCACTAGCAAGCCGGGAAATCTCCCGGCTTGCGGTACCGGCCACACTTTAATAAAGTGTGTCGGTAGTGTAAATGTCAAAAGTCTGCCGGATGCCAAACTGTTGTAAAACCAGCGCCAAAAACAGCGAAGGATTCTCGTTGGAAGTTTTCCCTTTGATAAATGTGGAACTGTTATTATCTTTGCTCCAGTTTGGCATCTGGGAGACTTTTATAAATGTAGCCCCCCAAATCCTGGAACTAATTCTGGCATCTTCCTCTAAACAGATCAGCTACTATGCCACAAGCTCCGTCCTGAGCGACCGGACACTGTTCCCTTCCTTCTTCAGGAATATCCCCAGTGACGCCTTCCAGTCCCAGGGACTGGCCCAGCTGGTGTTGCACTTTGGCTGGACTTGGGTGGGACTGGTGGCTATTGATGATGATTATGGGCAGCAGGGCATCCAGGTCATCAGGAGAGAGATACTTAAGGCCGGAGCTTGTGTGGCCTTCACGGAGAACATCATTGTAAATCAGCCTGACCGTAATGCTCCGCACATTGTCCGGGTAATCAAAGAGTCAACAGCCAAGATTGTGGTTGTCTTCTCCACTGGTTTTGATTTGACCTTTATATTAAATGAGATGTTGAGACAGAAGATGACAGGGAAGATATTGTTGGCCAGTGAAGCTTGGGCCACCTCTGACTTCCTATTAGTTGACAAATACTCAGAACTTCTTTCTGGAACAATTGGCTTTGCCATCCCCAGAGGGACAATCCCAGAGTTTAAAGAGTTCCTCAACAGCATCCACCCCTCCATGTCTACGGGAGGAGAGTGGGTGAAGATATTCTGGGAGGAAGCTTTCAGCTGCAAGTTCCCAGACCTGAAAAACTTAACAGGCGCATCAGTGACTTCAACAAAACAGTGTACGGGAGCAGAAAACCTAGAAAACATCCAGACCAGCTATAATGATGTCTCTGACTTAAGGTCAACCTACAATGTCTATACCGCAGTTCGTGTTGTTGCCAAAGCTTTGCAAGATTTGACCGACTGCCGTGAAGGAGAAGGACCATTCTCACATGGAAGATGCTCAGATATTTGGAGTTTCAGACCATGGCAGGTAGAGATCTTTAACAAACAGAAAACTAGAGTACAGCATAATACAGTAAAAATAAAATGATATAAGACATCTTTTGATGGACCAACATTAGAGATGAGATTACAGTGTGCAGAGCTTTCCAAATTTCATAGGTTTCTTCTCTGGGTGTACTGTGTCAGCACAGACAGAAGGAAACATGTATATTCTCACCACTCCACATCCCTCCTCATCACCTCAGGAGATATACAGTATGTGTCCTTCTAAGTGGGCTGCTAGATTACACTTGAATATTAAACGTATGAGGTTTGGTAAACTTTGTACATTAAGATTTCATCTCTGAAAAACTTTGTCGGTCTCTGTCACGATGACACCAACTTTTATCAACACATTTATATTTCTGGGCACTTGATTGAACAGAACAAGTTGCAAAATAAATTGTGATTTATTTCCTTAATAGACAAACACATGACATCTGCAGAATACACTTAAAACAACACTCATTGGGATAAGGGAAGAAAATAAATTGTCCTTGGAACGAAAGAAATTGCCCTTTGCTTGCCAGTACAAGAAATGCAGCCTTGGTTTTAAAAGTCCTGTGGTTGTGTTGTTGTTAACCCTTCACTCCTGGACTGGTTGCTGCTGTGCTGGAACAAAGTCTTGCATCTTTACATCATGGATTATAATTCAGGAATCACACTGGGGATACCTGGAGAGCCAAAGTTATAGACTGCCCAAAGCTATCTTTAACATGTGGATCCAATCCCTTGTGGGAAAAAAAAAAAACACGAATAGCCAAGTTACTCACAGTTCATAAGACCGGTCAAAAGGGCTGTCCGGTGGGCAGGGCGCATGGGTCAGGTTGACGCCCATGCCACTTAGCATACCTGGGATACACCCATAACTTGGTGCCGCTCCGTCTGATTTTTGACCAATAAATGTAAATAGACTGGCATCTGTGATACCTCAAAATGCTGGCCGTGTATAACTTATGGGTATCTGGGTCTTTTCATAACTGACACCCTTTTAGACAGAGAGACTCTAAATCTGAGAGACCCCTTTTGAGGCTCGGTCATAAAAACACCTACAGCCCATTGAGACCCCTTTGAGGCGCGGTCATAAAAATACCTACAGCCCATTGAAATACCGGTTTCTCTACTGCCATCATGTGTCGGTTAGAGGGTATGGCAAGCAATGCATTTTGTCTTTTAACATGGCAGCCAGGGAATGGCTTGTAAATGGGGGACAAAAAACGTCTGGGACAGGGCAACCACAGTAATGCATAGCAAATCAGGTATTAACCCCTTCCTCCCCGTCACAGTCTCCTCAAAGGTATCCCAGTCTGCAAACAATCTCCATTTCTCCAGGCCACCAATATGGCATCTAGGACTTTGTACTACACTGGTCAAGACACAGAGCTTAGCTTTGGGGTAATAGGAAGAGTTATAGGGGTACATACAGAGAACTCCATTAAATATGGACTAGTAACATGATGTTACCTAAATAGATAATGTCCATTAGCTTACAACAAAAGACAGGGGGTGCCAATGCTACATCCAATTGACAAAACATATATGGTAATAAGTACTAAGTTCAAATACTTCAATAATAATAATAATAATAATTACTTTGTTATTTAGTTAAAACCTTTGGCCAAATCATTATAAGCCTGCATACCAAACGTCAAGGTATAACCAAAAATGCAGGTCCTACACTACACTGTGAACCCTTCCTTTTACCTCTGTATGAGGGGAAAGAACCATAATAGGTCCTGTTCTTGCAGCAAAGTGAAAAGACCTCCCAAGTTAAAAAGTCGAGGAGGTGTGAGCTCTGGGGGGAGGTGCCACCTACCTCCATGCAACTGTTACCAGTCTGAAATTGATTAACACACACACATTCTCAGCTAGCTCAAACTCCTACACCCACCACATCATGAATATATATTAGCTTTCCTGATTTGAACAAAGCTAAATATATGCAAAACCAATGGTCGTTAGGGACTTCATTTACATATAGGCTTAATGTGAAGTTGGCACTGTCATGCGTTACCTTCAAATAACGTGGCGTAAAGTCTCTTACTCAAAGATGGCGTTACTTCTATCAGGATTCCTGAATAGTTGATTAAAGTTAAAAAAAAAAAAGAGAAGACAGGAGAGGATAAAACCAATAGGTATAGGTATGATTGAACGAGCTGTGACTTTACACTTATCCTCACCCTATAACAGACCTATCTCGGGGTGTGGATGAGAATAACGAAACCTTAAGCTCTGACCTGACTAAGGTTCCATTCAATCCCTGCAGTAAGTATAACAGAGCTCTGGGGATCGGCGCTGTTACAGGGAACACCTCTTTAGCATACAGTACATTACCATTACACTAACGCTCGTCATTAGCCCTGTCTGTTACAGTAACGCAAGGTCTCGTTGTGGCTTAAAACTGCTCATAACGCATCATTACTGAGATATGGAGGAGTGTCTCCCGCTCTGCCTTTACCTGCTCCCTCTCACATATCTTCCTCATCAAAGTATCCTCTCGGTCCCCCTTCACTCTCTTGCCCCCCACCTCGCTTCCCCCCCTTTCTCCCCCCCTCTCTCCCCCCCCCTCTCTCCCCTCCCCCCCCCCCACTCTCTCCCCCCCTCTCCCCTCCCCCCTCATCCTGCCTACATCAATTTTATTGTAGATTTCATACACACATTTCGTTTTACAAATGTTTGGTCCTTTGCATGTATTCCCTTTCCCCCCTCTCTACCCCCTCACTTGCCTCCCCCCTCGCTTCCCCCCCATCTCTCCTTTGCTCCTCCCCCCCATATACTTCCTCTGCTTTCCCCCCCCCCCCCCCCTTATCAATTCCTCTCCCCTCCCTCCCCTCCCCCCTTGGCGTGGGCTACTTATGTCGTTTTTCAATTAATTTTATTTATTTGGGGGCGCCCCTGGACTCTACTGCCCCCAGCCGTCAGGTCTCTTGCTCCCTTCTGCGCCGCCTCCTTAGGACCAGCGGAGATCCACCGGGCTCCCTGCGCGCTCTCGCCACCAGGGGGCTCCCCCCTGCGATCCGCTCCCGTCCTTCTTCTAAGCTGCCATGTCGCCTCACGCCACCAGGGGTCTCCCTCCTTCAACACTCCTGCCGCCGTCAAGATGGCCGTGTTGCCGCTTCCCGCCACCAGGGGACTTCTTCCCTCTACTTCTTCACGAGGTGAGATTAAAATGGCCGCGCTGCCCTCTTCCCGCCACTAGAGGGGATCTGCTACCCACCAACTGAGCCCTATGAAGTTCTGTTTTGGGGATGGCTCAAAGCTTGTGGGTGATTGACACCGGAGCCACACTTAAGCACAGTGTTTGCTCCGTGTCGGCTCCACACGCTACCAGCACGCCTCCGGGGCTGGTGCCTCTGCTGTATGCTGCTGCTGCTCGGGACCCAGGGAAGAAGTAGGTAGACCAATTATTTTTAGGAACTCCGCGCCTCCATCCATTTGTTTCAAGGTGGACTCCACTCCATTTTTTTATGACCATGAGTCCGAATGGGAACAGCCATCTATATCGGACCCCATTGTCCCACAGGACTTTGGTGATGGCTGACAGGGCTCTTCTTTTTGCCAGGGTCTGTGGGTCGAGATCCTGAAACACCTGCAGTTTCACTCCCTCAAACTCCAGGGCTCTAGTCGTTCTGGCAATCTGGCAAACGCTTTCCTTTATTTTAAAATAATGCAGCCTGTCCGAGGAGGATTGCCAAGAAATGTTTAAATTCGCTGTTTAAGGTTAAGTTCTATAATTACACTGGTTTAGTTAGAAATATAGTTTGACGGTAATAATTTTTATATGATTCTTTAATGGAGGGTGCTGGCTTAGGGACCGCCTGGGTCAGCTGCCTGCGTCTTGAACTGTGCACGGCGGTATCACACCCCCATGCACAGACAAGTCCCTCGGGCACCCAACCACCGACGGCAGTCAGGGTTTGAGAGGTTCCTTCTGGGCCTCAAGTGGCATAGGGTAGGCTCGTGGGCAAAGGGACCGATGCTGATCATGGTCAGTCTCGGCCCCTCAATTAATCTGTTCTTTCCTTACCTTCTCCCCATCTCCCACCCCTCCTCCTCCCCTGTGGTGCGGGTGCTGTCCCCCGTTTGGGTTAACGGACTGGGGGGACCTCGGGTACAACAGCTCTACAGCAGCATTATAGAATATAATAGCTCAGACGAAGAGGACCAATGTCGTTGACCATAGTATCCCACAATACTAAGGGTTTGAACAGCCCAGGCAAACGCAGAGTAGCGATTGCGGATTACAAGCGTAAGCATGCGGACGTTGTGCTGCTCCAGGAGACGCACTTTAGCACTAGAAGTGCCCCCAAATACTGGGATAAAAGTTTTAAGTGGTTTTATCTATCCTCGGCAAGGAGGGAAAAGAAGAGAGTGGTGGCAATCCTGCTTCATAACAATCTCCCCTTTGTAGAGGAGGTAGTCAAGAGGGACGGGGACGGCAGGTTCCTCGTAATTGTAGGTTCCATACAAGCACAGCCAATAACGATAGCTACAGTCTATGCCCCGTGTGAGCAGGATACGTCCTTCTTTAAGAAGTTCTTCCATACGCTAAAATCAGTAGCTAGGGGAGATATAATACTAGCGGGAGATTTTAATGTAGCGGTTAACCCAAAGATGGAAAGATCAGGCCCCTATAAACCCAACAAGGGAAGCTACATCGAAGCCTTGTGAGAAGGGCTGGCTGAGAGTCAGTTAGTGGACATATGGAGGGAGATGCACCCGTTAGAAAGGGACTATACTTTCTTCTCTCACCCCCACTCCACCTACAGCAGAATCGATTACTTTTTTGTCTCTAGCAGACTGGTCTCAAAGATCCCTCACTCAGGGATCCATGATATTTTATGGTCGGATCATGCACCCATAGAGCTACGGTGCACTCAAAATTTCTTGGACAGGCCAGGGGCAAACTGGAAACTAAGTGAGGCAATCTTAAAGGTCCCAGAGTTAGAACAAGTAATTGGCAGGGAAATAGATCAATTCTTTCAAATGAATACCGGGAGTGTTCAGTCCCATTCAGTCCTCTGAGAAGCACACAAGGCAACCCTAAGAGGGACTCTTATTAACTTGGCGGCGAAAAGGAAAAGAGAGAGAAACGAGAAAATTGTCACCTTGCAATCTAAACTTAGGGAGCTACTACTCAAACATAAGCAAGGTCATAACTCGGCTCTCCTCAAAGAAATTCATAACACCAGAATCGAGCTTAATCTGGCCTTAACCTCCCAGGCAGACAACACACTGAGTTGGTCCAAAAGGCTATTTTATGAAACATCAAACAAACCAGATACCTTGCTAGCTAATAAATTGAGAAACAGACACCCAAATTATAATATACGGGAGCTGAGGCTAAAAACAGGGGCCCCAACAGCCAACTCAAAACGTATAGTGTAGGAATTCAGGAGCTTCAATGAAGACCTATATAACGGGGAAAAAGTGGCACACAATGGTAAAACGAAAAGAGCTCTGAAGGAGTTCCTGAAGAGCTTCACAACTGCCAAGACTGAGTGGTTCGGAAAGGGACACATTAGGGGCTAATTTTACGATAGAGGAACTTACCCAGGTTATTCAGGACCTCAAACCGTCAAAAGCACCTGGCCCAGACGGGTTCTCAAACCTGTATTATAAAAAATATATCAAGCTCCTGGGGCCTCATCTCCTCAGAATGTTTAATGCGGTGTTAGAAAGCGCCGCGTTCACGGAACAGATGCTCCAAGCGTCCATCTTAGTAATATATAAGCCTGGGAAAGACCCATTAGATTGTGCAAGCTACAGGCCCATTCCACTAATTAACACCGACATCAAAATGTACGCCAAATTACTGGCCAACAGATTAAGTCACATCCTGCCCAGACTCATACACCCAGATCAAGTCGGGTTCATTAAGGGTGGACAAGCCGCAGATAATACACGACGGATTATTGATCTGATAGATATAGTCAATACACGTAAAATTCCAGTTATGGTGCTGAGTCTGGATGCTGAAAAAGTCTTTGACAGGTTTGACTGGCCTTACCTGAGGGCCACGCTTGGAGAGTTTGGGTTTGGGGACCAGGTGATTAACGCGATCCTGTCACTGTATAAGGGTTCAGCGGCTAAAGTAATACACCAAGGATTTCCGTCTGACCTCTGCAAAATTAGAAGTGGCACTCGACAGGGGTGCCCGCTATCCCCCCTCCTATTTGCATTGTGCATGGATCCCTTGGCGGACCAAATCAGAAATAACACCGATATGGGGGGAATTGAGACCGACACGCAAACACACAAAGTAGCGCTCTACGCAGGTGATGTGCTGCTGGCGATCTCGAGGCCTCTCACCTCCCTACCGAACCTCTTCAACTTGCTAGGGAAATTCCAAGACAACTCAGGCTTTAGGATCAACCAATCCAAGTCTGAAGCTTTGAATATAAGCCTCCCGAAAGAGACAGAAAAATTGATACAGATCAATTTTAATTTTAATTGGCAGAAAACAGGATTGAAATACCTAGGTGTGCTCATCCCCAAAGATTACAACGGTATATATCGAGCAAATTACCCCAAACTGATCCGCACTCTAAAAGAGGACATCAGTAAGTGGGCGACCTTTAGGATATCTTGGATCGGAAGGATCCATAGCATAAATTTGAATCTCCTCCCACGCATCCTCTATCTGTTCCATACGTTACCGGTGCCACTTAGACTGAAGCAAATACTCTCACTTCAGTCTGCCATCTCCAAATTTATATGGGGAGGGAAAAAGCCAAGAGTAAAGGGTATGATTCTAAAAAAAACAACATTGGCGGGAGGGCTGGCGGTACCTTGTTTGTTATCCTATTATAAGGCGGCACAACTATGCCAAATCTCCCAATGGCACACAAGCCCTGATTCGAAGTGATGGGTAGCATTGGAGAGCGAAGCCTGCTCCCCAACGGAGTTGAAGAGCTTGATCCGGTTACCCAAAAAAGCTTTAAAGCTGATAAAAAAAAGCCACTGGCATCGATGGCTAATTCACTGGCTATCTGGGAGGCCAATAAATTTAGGTGCTCTCTTACATCCAGAGGTTCGCTGATGACCCCGTTATGGGGCAATCCAGATTTTGCCCCAGGTTTGACCAGAAAGGAATTTACAATTTGGAAACAATTAGGCATTGTTAGACTTCGAGACCTAGAGGGTAGAATAGACATTAAGCCCTTTGAACAAATTCGCGCTGATAAGAACCTCCCCCTCTCTGAGATTTTCAGATACCTCCAACTGCGAGCATTCTATAATAAAATTACCCCTAGACCCCCACTAACCATGTTTGAAAAGCTCTGTCTAGTAGAGACTGATACTAGTGGACTCATATCGCAATTGTACAGAGAAGTGATCGGTTCAGGGTGAAAGGTAGATCAAAAACTGAAATATATGGACCAATGGGAGAAATATTTAGGGGAAGTATTAGATGAAGAGGATTGGGATAAGATAGTATCGGAGTCTGCCAAGAGTTCTATATGTATGACATTGACGGAGAACACGCTGTTAATGCGCTGGTACCACAATCCCATGAAATTATCTAAATTTGTACCAGGGTACTCCCCTGTGCCCTAGACAGTGTGGATCAACGGCTGACCTGTTACATATGCTGTGGTCCTGCCCGCGAGTCAGACCACTATGGCAAGAGATTAGAGATTGGCTTCAGAGGATTCTTGACCTCAAAATCCCTCCTGAACCGACCGGCACCGGTTCTGAATAAAGCAAGTCATAAAATGGTTGCTTATTTCGCAACAGTAACACGGTGTGAGATCGCAGCATTATGGAAACAGCCCGAAATTCCATCAATTCCCAAGATTCGGAACAGAATTTGGTTTGAATGCCAGATGGAAAAATTGACGAGTTTAGTTAATGACACTGGCGAAATTTTCCTTAAAACCTGGATGCCTTGGTTGGCCCAGCTGGACATCCCGGGAGTGGAGAAAGATACCATCTTGCTTTGATAGGTTCAGATGCGTTCTCCTTTGATGGTGATCTAAGATGGGTGCTCACAGATAAATGTAGGACCCGAGACGCCTTTTGTGAATAGCCTGTACGGGCGACTAATACCCCCACCCCCACCGGTTTCCCCCTCCCCCTTCCTTCTTGTCTACCCCCTCTCCCTCCCACTTTTCATGAATATGTGTTTTCTCTTTTGGAAGAAAATGTGTTGGTAAAAATTCTTCAGTGGTTATATCTGTATATGTATACTTTTGAAAAACACAATAAAATCAAAGTTATAAAAAAACAAAAATGATAAAACTTCCACTGCTTTCACTGAATTTCCTTTGATAGCCCCATTGGTTTCAATTCCTTTACCAGCCCCATTGTCTGCACTAACTCTGAGCCTATGTTACCTAACAGAACCAACCTACTCTCTCCTCAGCTCTTGCACTATGTGAAGAAGGTACGCTTGAGACTGAGCAATGGGAGGGAGCTCTTCTTCAACGAGAACGGGGACCCACCTGCGGTGTATGATATAGTGAACTGGCAGCAGAGACCGGAGGGCGGAATAAAACCGGTCAAGGTGGGCAGCTACGATACCGGAGCTGCCATTGGACAGGTTTTCACCATCAATGCTAGTGCCGTGCATTGGGCGTCAGGTGGAAGGGAGGTAAGGTACTGCCATGGAGAGGAGATACATGTATAGGGAGCGGTAACAGGAGGTGTTATATGGAGCTGTTATATGGGCGATAGGAGGAGTTATAGTGAGCGGTTTCTTGGTGCAATAGGGGGAGTTATATGGATCTTTGAATTGGGCAACGGGTGGAAATACTTGACATAAATGTACCCGCTCATTCATTTACTTACAACATGCCTTCTCTGTCCCACTGTGGTTCGATAAAATGACTCAACCTTTAACTTTCATTGCTGGTGACAACGTGGCATGTCCCAATCATCCAGTCTGTCTCAGCCAGTCAGGACCGAGTTTGTCATTTTTATAGTACTGTATCCAAGTCATATCTTCCTCTTATACACTTCATCCTTCTAAATTCTCCTCCAGGTCCCTCTCTCTCTCTGCAGTAACAGTTGTCCCCCTGGTTTCAGGAAGGCAGCATTGAGAGGGAAGCCTGTCTGCTGCTTCCAATGTGTCCTCTGTCCCCAAGGAGAGATCTCCAACCAAACAGGTGAGAAGATCTTAGAAGAACTAGAAAAAAAACATAAATTCTGAACATAATGTGATAGATTATTACATTCATTATTGTTGTCTCTCTTTCAGACTCTGTTGATTGCTTTAAATGTCCGTGGGATATGTGGCCCAATCTCCAGCGGGAAACATGCCTCCCAAAGTCCAGAGAATTTCTCTCCTATGAAGAGCCATTGGGTGTCACCTTGGCTGCTACAAGTGTCTCCTCGTCTTTAGTCCCAGTTGTCATGGTTGGACTTTTTATTCACTTCAAGACCACTCCCATTGTCAGAGCCAATAACTACACCCTCAGTTGTCTTCTCCTGTGGACTCTGTCCCTCTGCTTCCTCTGCTCTTTGGTTTTCATTGGTTATCCCCAACCTGAGACGTGTCTTTTGCGCCAAGTAGCTTTCGGTATGGTCTTTGCCATGTGTGTCTCATGTATCTTGGCCAAAACCATCATGGTGGTCATTGCCTTCCAGGCCACCAAGCCTGGTAGCAACCTAAGGAAGTGGACCAGCAACCGAGTGTCTTATCTTGTTGTTATTGTATGCATTCTAATTCAATCTTTTCTCTGCATCGTCTGGCTCTCATTCTCACCTCCGTTCCCAGAACACAACACCCAAACTAAACCTAGGGTCATTATCATTGAGTGTAACGAGGGCTCCCCCATCGCCTTCTGGTGCATGTTGGGATATCTTGGCCTTCTGTCTAGTGTTAGCTTCATTGTTGCCTTCCTGGCCAGGCAGCTCCCCGACAGCTTCAACGAGGCCAAGTTCATCACCTTCAGCATGCTGGCCTTCCTCAGTGTCTGGGTGTTCTTTATCCCGGCCTCCCTCAGCGCACGCGGCAAGTACACCGTGGCCATGGAGGTCTTCGCCATCCTGTCCTCCAGCTGGGCTCTGGTGGTCTGCATGTTTGTGCCCAAATGTTTCATCATATTGTTCCGACCCGGCATGAACTCGAGAGAACGTCTCATGGGGAAAGACAGAGGTCTGACTCACAACGTCAAATAAATGTAAAAACTGGATGTCTACTCAGACCCAATAAACATTTTCTGCATTCACCACTTTGTATATTAATTAAAAAGTTTTACCTCTGTTGCTTTTACGTAATTGTTGCTGGGTGAAAAACTCTGTTTGTAACGGAATAAATAAATGGTGGAGAAGAAGTGACAGAATGAATGTGTAGATTTCAATTATTAATGATCAAGAGTATGTGCGATTAAATTAATTACTGTAACAGTGAAGAAACAAGGAACACGGTGACACGTCAGTGAACTTATGCAAATGGCGATCTCCATGCACAGAGAGAGCTGCCTCTCCTTGCACAGCTCTCACAGGCGATCGCACTGCTTTTATTTACATTTTAATTCTCGTGTACGGGAGCAGGGGGTCTCCGGAGAAAACCACATACATTTTAATGGGCAACCTCAATGAAAAATTTGCAATGCAAAAAAAAATACAATCAACGTTTTTCGTACTTTTGACGTCTTCACCATCCACCTTCGTTTCCAGCAGCAACATCAGGAACCTCTTGACACTAAACGCAATGATCCTCAACAGCTGCTAAATTCATCTTCTTTCTTTGTAATCCAATACAATGGGTGGATGTTGTCCCTTCAGCTTCTTAAACTCTAATGAGCCACGACAGGTCTTATGTAAGGCCTGTGACATCACATTTGAGTGTCAACTGGTACACCCCCAATTCGATTGGCTGGTGTACCATGTGACAGGGTTCTTTTTTTTTTAAAGGAGGTGTCGTCATCTTATAGAAGGTACGTCACATCCTTTAAAAAATAAATGGATGCCATCACATTGTACTACCATACAACCAATCAGATTGTGAGATATACCATGTGAGGCATCACATGGTACACATCCAATCCGATCTTTTTAATTACCGTGTGACAGCTTCCATTTTTTTAATAAGGATGTGATATCATCTTAAAAGGATGATGTCACATCCTTTTTTTTTTAAATTGGTGCCATCACATGGTACTTCAACCAATCAGATTGGGGGTGTACCATGTGGTATATCTCACAATACGAACTTTAGAGAATAGTCCCCTAAGTGCACGTATACACCGCTTATTTGCTGCAGGGTTTTCGGTTCACTTGGTGCTGAGGAGATCCATTCCACCTGAACCTGACAGGCTGGGTTAGATGCTGCTTCTCCGTACACCTCTTAGAACCCCGTACCCCTGCATCAGAACTACTGTACCTATTGATTTATTACAGTGGTTTCTGGTTATTGATGGTGATTGTAATATTATTCTCCACAAGATTTTTTAATATCCACGTGTTATTTAAACTTACCTCAACCGGACTCGGCAGCACTGACTCTGGACTCTGTTCTCCTTTGTGTTTTAGGTTTAATGAAGGATCGATATTTCAGGACCGTTATAGCGCGATCCGTTACAACGCGAATCCGCTTAGAGCGCTGGGCAAGCGTGGCTCCCAATTTTCGTACTTATGAATACTTTACAACACATTATTTCTAGCGCGATCCGCTTATAACGCGATGTGATTCTTTGGATCCCAAGCACAGCGCTATATAGGGGGTTGAGCTGTAGATAGTCAGATGGGGCAGTTGGCACTCCCATAAATAAAGAGATAGTTTTCTGGTGCATGTCCCATAAGGATAATATAAAAATACGCTACCGTGTAATCCAGGGAATAAAGAGACAGAATACAGCGGAGTAGTATAGAAAAAAAAGTGTATTAGTGAAAATGGAACTTCAAAACACCAACGTTTCAGCCCTCGCAGAGGGACCTTCCTCAGCACCCTGAGATAAGGCAACAGGAACACTCCAAAGTGCAAAAACTCCCCTCTGGTATATAAAAAAAGGAGAAATTACATAAGGCAAATGTGTATTAAACAACGTAATTAAAAGCATACGTATGAATGTTCACTCACGTGGTAAAGGATTAAATCAGGTGTTTCAAGATTTCTGATCTGGAGCAGTATAGGGCAGGAACTCTCCCGGACCATAAATGAAAAAATATTGGTTGAATTTTGGGTGTGGATTTTGGGGGGCAGTTTAATTTGTATGAGACTGCAGAGGATAAAACTGAGGCCCGGGGGGTTACTTGCAGGGGGAAGGGAGAAAGGTACAGTATGGGCAGTGGCAGTGCCAGCCTCCCCCCCCCCCCACACACACACTCACACACTACTACACCATGATATATATATACACAGCACAGGTACATAACGGGCAGTGCCAGCCTCCCCCTCACACACTACTACAACATGTATACAGAGCACAGGTACAGCGCAGGCAGAGGCAGTGCCAGCCTCCCCCTCACACACACTACTACACCATGTATACACAGCACAGGTACAGCGCGGGCAGGGGCAGTGCCAGCCTCCCCCTCACACACACTACTACACCATGTATACACAGCACAGGTACAGCGCGGGCAGCGGCAGTGCCAGCCTCCCCCTCACACACAGGAAGGGGAGGAGCTGTGAGCCAAGATGGTGGCAGACCCTGGAGGAGGGAGAGGATTTGGAACCAGGTCTCAAGCTAATCTGAACGCGGATAAGAAAGTTTCCCTGGAAGCTAAAGTGCAGAAATGTTTGCAAAAGAATGAGTCAGAAAATATGGAAAAAGAGATGAATGAATATGTTGGGCAGAAAGAGGCTGAAATGGAGAATACTGAAAGTACTCAGAAACAGACGGGTAAGAGAACTGCGGCTAAAACTAGCCAAAGGTCTAATGAAGCCAGGAGTAAAAGGCAGGCAGAACATGAGAAAAGGAGACTTGGGGTCACAGAACTTGTTATCCCACAAATTTGTAAGGACATGCACACTAATGCACAGACAACTGCAGCTACACTTAACATAGAGACCCCGCAAGCAACTGCACCTGACACAGTGACCCTGCATACAACTGTACCTGACACAGTAACCCTGTATACAACTGTACCTGACACAGTTGCCCTGTATGCAACTATACCTGATACAGAAACTCTGCATGATACAGAGACCCTGCAAGCAGCTGAGGGGAGCAGACAGGTGCAGGAATTAGCAGCCACACCCAAGGCAGACACGCAGCAAACAGCCCAGGTTGAGAGCCTGAATAATGCTGGCAATACACCTGAGACAGAGCAGCAAACAGCCCAGGCACAGGAAGAAGTGTCTGAAGTGGAAATGGCTGAAGCAGTGGAGAACGCTGAAGCAGTAGAGGCTTTTGAGGCACAAGAAATGGAGATTCCTAAAGTGGGAGAGAAATCCATACAGCCTGCAGCAGCAGCATCAAAGCCCTTGGCAGAAACAGGAGCGGCAAAGGCAAAGTCCTTAGATGAAGCAGGAACTGCAGCAAAACCAACAGGAGCGGCTGAGCCAGCTCCCCCACAGCAGTCAACATGGAGTACAAGACGCCCAGGTACATCTTATTTGTCATTTGATGATGCCAGAAAGCGCAGGAACGTTGTCAGGCTGCATTATTGGGGGGATATGGTTCCTATACCGGACAGATTTGTTGTAGGAAAAGACTTGATCAAAGTTTCTCTTGGCTTCCAACCCAGTGAAGTGTATGCTTTGTTACATGCTCCTAATAGCAGAAACTATGAAGTCAGCTTTAAGACACCAGAAGGGCTAGAAAAATTCTGGTTTCGTTACAGAGAAGTGAAGGATAATCCTGAATGGGAATTCTTTAAAGTTATTCAAGTATCTCGCCCTGTGACCGTGGAAGTGAATATTATCTTTTATATTGAGACTGTAGCGGTAGAAGATATACGTTTTTGGCTACAAAGACAGTGCGATGTTCTGTCCGGTCCAGTGAAAAATATGGATGCTGAAGGTTTCTGGAATGGGGGCTACAAGTTTAAAGTTAAACTCAGATACACACACAATGTGGCATGTCACCTCCCAAACGCCATATATATTGGAAGGGATCGCGGGCGATGTTTCTATTGGGGACAGCCTAAAAATTGTTTTAAATGTGATTCCCCCAGGCACTTAAGCTCAGCATGTGATAAAATCAGATGCACTTTATGTGGTTCTATTGGTCATCACAGCTCTGAGTGTGACAAGGACATTGTCTGCAACCTGTGCTATAAATGTGGTCATTCCTTTAAAGATTGCCCAGAAGCCGAACACAACCATTATGGGCAGAATGACACAGAGTCATCAGAAAGTCTTCAACTTGCACCTGCAGAAGAGGTTTTAAAGTCTCTGGGTCTGACATACAGTATACGCTTACAGCCCAAAGGGGGTCAGACGGAGAGCACAGGAGCGATCTGAGTTTTGTACCAAACACAGAGATTTCTACTCAGGAAGGTGATGTACCCCGCAAAGATGGCGGCGAACCCTTCAAAGATGGCGACGAACCCTGCAAAGATGGCGGCGAATCTCACAAAGATGGCGGTGAACCTCGCAAAGATGGCGATAATGAATGGGAAACAATAGCAAGTAAAAACAAAACTGCCCTAACCAGCTCAGCTAGAAAGAAAACTACAGAAACTGTCCAAGAAGAGATATTGCTGCACAATACATACAGTATGAGGTATTGGAGGAAAAGAGTTGGGGTGAAAAGATGGATGACGCAGACCCCGATATGTCGGACAGTCAGACCTCGCATCGGTCTGGATCTATTCAGGACATTGAGATGGTCGGACCATTAAATAAGAGAAATCTGCCATCAGAGAGTCCCCCTGGGAGAAAGAAAATGGTCAAACAGAAAAATGGTGCAAAAAAGAAAAAAAAAGGGTGGTGGTGATTCACTAAATATGCAAAGTGCCCCTCTCCGCTGAAAGTGGCAACTATTAATGTGAATAGTATTAAGAGAAAAAGACACAGACTCAAGTCTTCTAGTCTAAAGGACATTAAGAATTAGATTTTCTTTTTGCAGGAAACTTGTCAGATTACTTTGTGTTATTTATCTATCAGATGTAAAGTGTATATAGCAGGGGGAATCTGAGAGGTTGGAGAGATGCATTTAGATATCTTTGAAAAGGGAATCTCTGTAAGTTAAATGTATTGTTTGTCATTTTCTGGATGCTATTCTGTAAGTATTTTGTGTAGAGTAATTGTAAATATTTGTATTTAAAATAAAAAAGATTCCCCTCACACACACTACTACACCATGTATACACAGCACAAGTACAGCACGGGCAGTGCCAGCCTCCCCCTCACACACACTACTACACCATGTATACACAGCACAGGTACAGCGCGGGCAGTATCAGCCTCCCCCTCACACACACTACTACACCATTTATATACAGCACAGGTACAGCGCTGGCAGCGGCAGTGCCAGCCTCCCCCTCAGACACACTATTACACCATGTATACACAGCACAGGTACAGCGCGGGCAGTGCCAGCCTCCCCCTCACACACACTACTACACCATGTATACACAGCACAGGTACAGCGCGGGCAGCGGCAGTGCCAGCCTCCCCCTCACACACACTACTACACCATGTATACACAGCACAGGTACAGCACGGGCAGTGCCAGTCTCCCTCACACACCCTACTACACCATGTATACACAGCACAGGTACAGCGCAGGCAGCGGCAGTGCCAGCCTCCCCCTAATAAACACTTCCATATTTTAGTTTCCATATGAAATTCACATAGCTCAGATAATTAAACAATTTCAGAGCATAATAACCTCTCAAGGCAGAAAGTTTCCAAAGTCCGTTACCTCGTTGGGAATGTGTTATTCTCAGACGAGCAGTCCCAACGCGTACGCATAAAATGAACTCATTATCTCATTATAAGAAATTGCCTTTAACCCTTTCAGCGCCGCAGTGGTAGCAATGTATGTGCTCTGCATGTTATGATCTGTACTGTAATACTGTTTATTCCAGCAGTGTGAGGTGTACTGCTTATTTATCCTCCAGGGGAATAGAAATTCCCTAACAGCAAAATTGACCCTGTATAAAAAGGGGCTTTTATATAGAAACGGTATGAGACCGACGCAGAAGAGGTGAGTGTATCCTGTCACCGCGCACACAGCTCTGTCACTGCACCTCCATCCTGTCCTGCACCCCCTTACACACACACAGCTCTGTCACTGCACCTCATCCGATCATGCACCCCCTTCACACAAACAGCTCTGTCACTGCACCTCCATCCTGTCCTGCAGCCCCCCAACACACAGCTCTGTCACTGCACCTCCATCCTATCCTGCAGCCACCTTCACACAAACAGCTCTGTCACTGCACCTCCATCCTGTCCTGCAGCCCCCCAACACACAGCTCTTTTGAGATCAGTATCCTGAGTACTCAAACATATCTCTAATAATAGGTTATTAAATATCGCTCTCCCTCTCACTGCACAGCCCGGCCACTCACTAATCAGTGTATCTGACACACAACTTAAGCTAACAAAATAAAATCTTAGCGAAAATCTTGTAGTCAGCGGTTAATAACGCTTTGGGTCTCCAATTCTTTAAATCACGTTTACTGCCTCTTTATATTATAATACTAATAAGGGTTCCTGCTGGGAGTTTCCTAGTTCTTGGGAGAGTAACATGGAACTGTAACGCTGAGCTGGGAGCGGGAGAAAAACATCCTTGTAGCATTTATAAAACTCTGCCGTCAATCCTTCTGCTCCAGGAGATTTCTTTCATTGTAATAGGACTATAGCATCATCCACCTCAGAGTTACTGATGGGTCTTATAAAGAGGCTTCTGTCTCTTTCTTATCAAGGGTTGGTCATCTTAACTGATTAAGAAACTGCCCTATCTCACTCAGTGCCGGGTCTTCTGATGTATATAAATCACTGTAGGAACTTGAGACTAGTTCTTGTATTCTCATGATTTGTCTGCATCATTACGCCCTCCTCATGTAACAGACCTGGAATAATTTCCCTATCTCTCCCCCCCTTACATAACCCAAAAGGGGTCGGGAGAAAAAGATGTCCAGATAGTCCCAACACTGCTCTCCTCCTGCAGAGTTTATACCTGTTATGCTGGACCTCTAGCATCTTCCTCTTCATTTCTGCTATCCCCTTTCCCAAACCTTCTCTCCCCAGCTGTAGTTCTGAATACAGTCTTGTAAGTTTATTTATCAGCTGAAGATACTGAAAATAACATATATATATATATATATATATATATATATATATATATATATTTATATATATATATAAGAAAAAAGAAAAGAAAACAGGCGCACACCTAGTGCATTATCGCTATAACAAATGTTTATAGAACACTAAAATCAATCAATTGCCCACTCACAAAGGTACAAAATTTGAAAGCAGATATGAGATAGGCTCTCATGTGCCAACACCGCCGTCCATTTCAGCAAAGCCGTCCTCTCGTGTCTTTACTCCGTGTAGCCGAATGGCCGGAAGTGACGTCCCTCCCACTTGGCGCCCAGCACAGGAAGTCCGGCCATTCGGCTACACGGAGTAAAGACACGAGAGGACGGCTTTGCTGAAATGGACGGCGGTGTTGGCACATGAGAGCCTATCTCATATCTGCTTTCAAATTTTGTACCTTTGTGAGTGGGCATTTGATTGATTTTAGTGTTCTATAAACATTTGTTATAGCGATAATGCACTACACTGGCGACACACTTAATCGCACTATGGCCAGATCCGCAAGCCGGGAGATTTCCCGGCTTGCTAGTGGCCGCCCCTCGGCGTGCCGCGCGTCACCGACGCGCGGTCACGCGTCATCGGGAGCCTGCGCCCCCTGCACGCGCGTCCAGGGCTCCCCGAGGGAGCCCTGGTGTCCCGCGATGTGGGGGACGGCGGCAGGGGGTTCCGGGGGACCCGGCAGCGGTAGGGAGAGCGCCCCGATCAGAGGGCACTCTTCCGCTGCTTTGGCGCGCGCCCGTCACCCTCCGGCGCGCGCCAGGCTACTGCTGCGGCCGAGAACGGGCAAATGCTCGAATAAACTCGGCCGCAGCAGTAGGTGTGACAGTTTTCTTTTCTTTTTTCATAAATATATATATAAATGTTATTTTCAGTATCTTCAGCTAATAAATAAACTTACAAGACTGTATTCAGAACTACAGCTGGGGAGAGAAGGTTTGGGAAAGGGGACAGCAGAAGGGAAGAGGAAGATGCTAGAGGTCCAGCATAACAGGTATAAACGCTGCAGGAGGAGAGCAGCGTTGGGACTATCTGGACATCTTTTTCTCCCGACCCCTTTGGGTTATGTAAGGGCAGGAGAGTGAGGAAATTATTCCAGGTCTGTTACATGAGGAGGGAATAATGATGCAGACAAATCAGGAGAATACAAGAACTAGTCTCAAGTTCCTACAGTGATTTATATACATCAGAAGACCCGGCACTGAGTGAGATAGGGCAGTTTCTAAATCGGTTAAGATGACCAACCCCTGATAAGGAAGAGACAGAAGCCTCTTTATAAGACCCATCAGTAACTCTGAGATGGATGATGCTATAGCACCCTGACAATGAAAGAAATCTCCTGGAGCAGAAGGACTAACTGCAGAGTTTTATAAATGCTACAAGGATGTTTTTCTCCCGCTCCCAAGAACTAGGAAACTCCCCGCAGGAATCCTTATCAGTATTATTATATATATATATATATATATATATATATATATATATATATATATATATGGGCTGCACAACTACCTGGGTGTCCTCTACTATAGGGGTCTCCTCCACTGTGGTCCGTCTCACTGTCCTGGGGGAATTATTATGCGCTGCCTCAGGACACTCCCTAAAAGAAAGACCCTGCCCCCCGCAGAAATGACACGTCAGAACATTAGGACAGAGAACGATTATGCCCCAGAACGTAACAGTGACCGCACCTCATTGTGTCACAGCCTGCACTTAAATGTCTGTGTGTACCACATTTACACTGGCGACACACTTTATTCGAGCTCGGCTAGTCCCACGAATTCGGGTATACCCGGGTGTATTGAGGTTTGTGACTGTTTTCTGCCCGAGTGCATTGAGGTATTTTCCAAGCAGGGATTGAAGCATTTTATTCCCGCTGGCTGCAATACTGCACAGTATATATATATATACTGCATTACAATTCATGAATTTATGCCATCTGGTAGACACGCGAAGCATTGCAGCCTATTAAATCCTAATCATTATCATTTAACAGATCAGCCGCCCGTCAGCCAGGCATGAACCCAGGCTGGGAAGGCAAACGCAACGGGGCTTGCCAGAGGTGAGGAGCGGCGCATTCCAGGTATCTGCCAGGTACATACTGGGTATTTGCTCGAATAAAGTGTGTCGGTGCAGTAAAGCAAAGCTTGGGCTGGCCATTGTAGAAACCGACCCATCTGACCACTTAACCTTTGCCGTGTTACTGCCCCCTGTGGTTGCCCCACCTGTGCCTGAATCCTGTCTCGGTGCTGTGTTACTGCCCCCGGTAGTTGCCCCATCATGCCTGAATCCTGTCTCTATGCCGTATTACTGCCACCAGTGGCTGCCCCAACTGGAGCTTGTCTATGTGCCATATTACTGCCCCAGTGGTTGCCCCGTCTGAGACTGGAGCTTGTCTCTGTGCTGTATAACTGCCCCCAGCAGACGATTCCTCTGTATCTGGGTTGTGTCTCTTCATGCATTTCTCAGGAGGCTCAAACTCTGTAACTAACATCCCCCTCTGCTATTCCTGCAGCTCTGTCACTGAGAGAATGAGCATGGCAAAAGGATGATTATTATCTTCAAAATGAGCACAGCTTTGAATTAAGTGAATGACGGGTGTCTCCTTTTCCCAGGGCCAGCGTTTATCCCGTGCAGCTCCCGGAGACATCACATTAATCACCCTACAGTTTGTGATGCTAGAAAATGCTGCCCTGTTCTATAGGACAATGGGGCACGTTATTCTATACTACACTACACCATTCACGCTGGCGTGCAGCTTCCATAACGCCGAACTCAGGGGGATTGTGGAGGCCGGAGACATCTTAATTGGTGGGGTGTTACACCTTCATGGGGACAAAATATACCCCAATATTAGCTTCACAGAGGAACCCGCCCCGATCATCTGCAAAGCGTAAGATTTATTTCTTTATAATTTGACTTAACCATTTGTTGATGTCATCTTTAAAGGGTCTGTCCCACACAGGGGTAAAGTGACCTAATAACAGACATGTTTAATGGGTTAAAACTTAGAATTCATTCTTTTATTGCATTTGTCATGGCAGAAACGCAGCTCCTCCTATAATAAATGTACTTTATTGATAACAAGTCCATCGGAGTGTGATGTATAGTCACAGTTATACTTCCATTCGATGGGGGATTCCTGTGAACCCGGGGCAGAATTCCCTGTTATTGTCAGTGCGCCTTCTTTTTTCTTCCCCCTTTACCATCATTTCATAATTTATCTATAGAATACACCCCCATTCTTCACTCATTAATATATGACACGTGGATTGATCCTCAAAATATCCTAATTGTTAAATTGCCTCATCAGATTTCCCCTCCCCCACTCTCACGCCCAGGTTTCGGTTTGATAATTACCAGCGTGTCCAGGCCATGCGGTTTGCTGTGATGGAGATCAACAGGGACCTTGAGCTTCTACCCAACGTCACCTTGGGTCTCCATATCTATGACTCTTGTACTGTGATGCAGAGGGCAGTAGCAGGAACCATACAGGTGCTAACTGGGCACGGGCCGCCTGTGCCCAATTACAGGTGCCATCGAGGTGTCCCCTTGGCAGCTGTCATCGGCCATGCTTTCTCTACAAACAGCATTATGACGGCTCATATCCTGGGGCTGTACCGTTACCCGCAGGTAAGGTTGATGCAGTGATAAATGTCAAAAGTCTGCCGGATGCCAAACTGTTGTAAAACCAGCCCCAAAAACAGCGAAGGATTCTTGTTGGAAGATTTCCCTTTGATAAATGTGGAACTGTTATTATCTTTGCTCCACTTTCGCATCTGGGAGACTTTTATAAATGTAGCCCCCCAAATCCTGGAACCAATTCTGGCATCTTCCTCTTAACAGATCAGCTTCTACTCCACAAGCTCCGTCCTGAGCGACCGGAGACTGTTCCCTTCCTTCTTCAGGAATATCCCCAGTGACGCCTTCCAGTCCCAGGGACTGGCCCAGCTGGTGTTGCACTTTGGCTGGACTTGGGTGGGACTGGTGGCTATTGACGATGATTATGGGCAGCAGGGCATCCAGGTCATCAGGAGAGAGATACTTAAGGCCGGAGCTTGTGTGGCCTTCACGGAGAACATCATTGTAAATCAGCCTGACCGTAATGCTCCGCACATTGTCCGGGTAATCAAAGAGTCAACAGCCAAGATTGTGGTTGTCTTCTCCACTGGTTTTGATTTGACCTTTATATTAAATGAGATGTTGAGACAGAAGATGGCAGGAAAGATATTGTTGGCCAGTGAAGCTTGGGCCACCTCTGACTTCCTATTAGTTGACAAATACTCAGAAATTCTTTCTGGAACAATTGGCTTTGCCATCCCCAGTGGGACAATCCTAGAGTTTAAAGAGTTCCTCAACAGCATCCACCCCTCCATGTCTACGGGAGGAGAGTGGGTGAAGATATTCTGGGAGGAAGCTTTCAGCTGCAAGTTCCCAGACCTGAAAAACTTAACAGGCGCATCAGTGACTTCAACAAAACAGTGTACGGGAGCAGAAAACCTAGAAAACATCCAGACCAGCTATAATGATGTCTCTGACTTAAGAGCAACCTACAATGTCTATACCGCAGTTCGTGTTGTTGCCGAAGCTTTGCAAGATTTGACCGACTGCCGTGAAGGAGAAGGACCATTCTCACATGGAAGATGCTCAGATATTTGGAGTTTCAGACCATGGCAGGTAGAGATCTTTAACAAACAGAAAACTAGTGTACAGCATAATACAGTAAAAATAAAATGATATTAGATATCTTTTGATGGACCAACATTAGAGATGAGATTACAGTGTGCAGAGCTTTCCAAACATCATAGGTTTCTTCTCTGGGTGTACTGTGTCAGCACAGATAGAAGGAAACATGTATATTCTCACCACTCCACGACCCTCCTCATCACCTCAGGAGATATATGTGTCCTTCTAAGTGGGCTGCTAGATTACACTTGAATATTAAACGTATGAGGTTTGGTAAACTTTGTACATTAAGATTTCATCTCTGAAAAACTTTGTCGGTCTCTGTCACGATGACACCAACTTTTATCAACACATTTATATTTCTGGGTACTTGATTGAACAGAACAAGTTGCAAAATAAATTGTGATTTATTTCCTTAATAGACAAACACACGACATCTGCAGAATAAACTTAAAACAACACTCACTGGGATAAGGGAACAAAATAAATTGTCCTTGGAACGAAAGAAATTGCCCTTTGCTTGCCAGTACAAGAAATGCAGCCTTGGTTTTAAAAGTCCTGTGGTTGTGTTGTTGTTAACCCTTCACTCCTGGACTGGTTGCTGCTGTGCTGGAACAAAGTCTTGCATCTTTACATCATGGATTATAATTCAGGAATCACACTGGGGATACCTGGAGAGCCAAAGTTATAGACAGCCCAAAGCTATCTTTAACATGTGGATCCAATCCCTCGTGGGAACAAAAAAAAAACACGAATAGCCAAGTTACCCACAGTTCAAAAGACCGGTCAAAAGGGCTGTCCGGTGGGCAGGGCGCATGGGTCAGGTTGACGCCCATGCCACTTAGCATACCTGGGATACACCCATAACTTGGTGCCGCTCCGTCTGATTTTTGACCAATATATGTAAATAGACTGGCATCTGTGATACTTCAAAATGCTGGCCGTGTATAACTTATGGGTATCTGGGTCTTTTCATAACTGACACCCTTTTAGACAGAGAGACTCTAAATCTGAGAGACCCCTTTTGAGGCTCGGTCATAAAAATACCTACAGCTCATTGAAATACCGGTTTCTCTACTGCCATCATGTGTCGGTTAAAGGGTATGGCAAGCAATGCATTTTTTCTTTTAACATGGCAGCCAGGGAATGGCTTGTAAATGGGGGACAAAAAACGCCTGGGACAGGGCAACCACAGTAATGCATAGCAAATCAGGTATTAACCCCTTCCTCCCCGTCACAGTCTCCTCAAAGGTATCCCAGTCTGCAAACAATCTCCATTTCTCCAGGCCACCAATATGGCATCTAGGACTTTGTACTACACTGGTCAAGACACAGAGCTTAGCTTTGGGGTAATAGGAAGAGTTATAGGGGTACATACAGAGAACTCCATTAAATATGGACTAGTAACATGATGTTACCTAAATAGATAATGTCCATTAGCTTACAACAAAAGACAGGGGGTGCCAATGCTACATCCAATTGACAAAACATATATGGTAATAAGTACTAAGTTCAAATACTTCAATAATAATAATAATAATAATAATAATTACTTTGTTATTTAGTTAAAACCTTTGGCCAAATCATTATAAGCCTGCATACCAAACGTCAAGGTATAACCAAAAATGCAGGTCCTACACTACACTGTGAACCCTTCCTTTTACCTCTGTATGAGGGGAAAGAACCATAATAGGTCCTGTTCTTGCAGCAAAGTGAAAAGACCTCCCAAGTTAAAAAGTCGAGGAGGTGTGAGCTCTGGGGGGAGGTGCCACCTACCTCCATGCAACTGTTACCAGTCTGAAATTGATTAACACACACACATTCTCAGCTAGCTCAAACTCCTACACCCACCACATCATGAATATATATTAGCTTTCCTGATTTGAACAAAGCAAAATATATGCAAAACCAATGGTCGTTAGGGACTTCATTTACATATAGGCTTAATGTGAAGTTGGCACTGTCATGCGTTATCTTCAAATAACGTGGCGACAAGTCTCTTACTCAAAGATGGCGTTACTTTTATCAGGATTCCTGAATAGTTGATTAAAGTAAAAAAAAAAGAGAAGACAGGAGAGGATAAAACCAATAGGTATAGGCAGTGTTCAACAAACCTATACATTTGCTCGCCCCGGGCGAGTGGATTTAACCCCCGGGCGAGTAAATATTGGCCCAAGCAGCACACGTTTGGTACTAGGTGGCGAGTAGATTTTTTTGTGTGGCGAGTAGATTTTTTGGGGATTTGTCAACCACTGGGTATAGGTATGATTGAACGAACTGTGACTTTACACTTATCCTGACCCTATAACAGACCTATCTCAGGGTGTGGATGGGAGTAATACCACCTTTAGCTCTGACCTGACTAAGGTTCCATTCAATCCCTGCAGTAAGTATAACAGAGCTCTGAGGATCGGAGCTGTTACAGGGAGCACCTCTTTAGCATACAGTACAGTACCAATACACTAACGCTCGTCATTAGCACTGTCTGTTACAGTAACGCAAGGTCTCGTTGTGGCTTAAAACTGCTCATAACGCATCATTACTGAGATATGAGGTTTCCTGTTAGAACTCTAACGAGATGTTAATTAAAGATAAAGGATCGTTAAATATTTAACAGACTTTGGAGGATCTACCCTATAGTGAGCGGTTCTATGGGGTAATAGGAGGATTTAAACGGTAGGTAGGGGTTATATAAAACAATATGAGGAATTATAGGGAGTGGTAATATGGGGTAATAGGATGAGTTGTAGGGAGGGGTTATTCAGAGCAATTGAGTGTTTTATAGGGAGTGGTTATATGGGGTAATAGGAGACGTTATAGGGAGCGGTTATATGGGGTAATAGGAGGAGATATAGGGAGCGGTTATATGCGGTAATAGGAGAAGTTATAGGGAGTGGTTATATGGGGTAATAGGAGGAGTTATAGGGTGTGGTTATATAAGTTTCTTGGAAGAGTTATTAAGAATGGGGTAATATAGGGTACTTGGAGGAATA
Organism: Ascaphus truei; assembly: GCF_040206685.1. NCBI lineage: Eukaryota > Metazoa > Chordata > Amphibia > Anura > Ascaphidae > Ascaphus > Ascaphus truei. The sequence goes on along the minus strand of NC_134502.1, from coordinate 28,390,941 downwards.
AAAGTGGGGGATTATATGGGGCAGTAGGAGGAGTTGTAGGAAGCAGTTATAATGGGTAATTGGAAGAGTTATAGGGAGAGGTTAAATGGGGCAATAGGAGATGGGGACCAGGTATATGGAAAAATAGATGAGGTATTGGTGGAGGAAATATGTCAACAACATACCCAATTTGGATATAAATTACCAGCACCTCTGGATGGATCACAAGGATTCGTTTGATGCATAATGACTATTAAAATGACAAACGTTGTTCACCCTCCCCCCCCCCCCTTTCGTGCTTGGTGTGAACTTCATTTCTGTGGCAGAGTTCAGAGCAGGCAGCTCTTGTCCCCCACTAAGGCCCACTTCAACCGTGTTGGCCGGTCTTGCAGCCTCGCTCCAGCTAAGCCCGAGTCCACTGTCTCTCTCTTCTCTCCAGATGAGATCTTTATTAGATATGTCCACCCCCCCCTATTCCCCCAGTCCCCCCTCCCACTCCCCCACCCTCTACCAGTATCTTTGACTTCATGATAGGGGCATATTGTCCTTGCAGGCTCTGTTCATTGTGCGCGAAGGCTGTGAAGCCGGGTCAGCTGGGTCAGCTGGGGTATGACTCAGTCACCGTCATGCTATATTCCTCTCTAGGCCAAGCAGTCAAGCATCCCCTCGTTGGCACTGCCGAGGACCTCGACTGTGGGTGAGTGGAGAGAAAGGTTAGGCATCTTGCTGCACACATACCTGGCTGAACCCCTAAGTTCTTTCCATCCTAGCCATCTTCTTTCTCCCCTGATCATACTCTGGGGTGTCCCCCCTCCCATCCCTCCCACCTTGCTGGAGGAGTGTCTCCCGCTCTGCCTTTACCTGCTCCCTCTCACATATCTTCCTCATCAAAGTATCCTCTCGGTCCCCCTTCACTCTCTTGCCCCCCACCTCGCTTCCCCCTCTCTCTCCCCCCCTCTCTCCCCCCCTCTCTCCCCTCCCCCCCCACTCTCTCCCCTCCCCCCCTCTCTCCACTCCCCCCTCTCTCTCCCCCCTCTCTCCCCCCCTCTCATCCTGCCTACATCAATTTTATTGTAGATTTCATACACACATTTCGTTTTACAAATGTTAGGTCCTTTGCGTGTATTCCCTTTCCCCCCTCTCTACCCCCTCACTTGCCTCCCCCCTTGCTTCCCCCCATCTCTCCTTTGCTCCTCCCCCCATACTTCCTCTGCTTTCCCCCCTCCCTTATCAATTCCTCTCCCCTCCCTCCCCTCCCCCCTTGGTGTGGGCTACTTATGTCGTTTTTCAATTAATTTTATTTATTTGGGGGCGCCCCTGGACTCTACTGCCCCCCGCCGTCAGGTCTCTTGCTCCCTTCTGCGCCTCCTCCTTAGGAGCAGCGGAGATCCACCGGCTCACTGCGCACTCTCGCCACCAGGGGGCTCCCCCCTGCGATCCGCTCCCGTCCTTCTTCTAAGCTGGCATGTCGCCTCACGCCACCAGGGGTCTCCCTCCTTCAACACTCCTGCCGCCGTCAAGATGGCCGTGTTGCCGCTTCCCGCCACCAGGGGACTTCTTCCTTCTTCTTCTTCACGAGGTGAGATTAAAATGGCCGCGCTGCACTCTTCCCGCCACTAGAGGGGATCTGCTACCCACCAACTGAGCCCTATGAAGTTCTGTGCCGGGGATGGCTCCTTTAAGTCCAAGCTTGTGGGTGATTGACACCGGAGCCACACTTAAGCACAGTGTTTGCTCCGTGTCGGCTCCACACGCTACCAGGACGCCTCCGGGGCTGGTGCTTCTGCTGTATGCTGCTGCTGCTCGGGACCCAGGGAAGAAGTAGGTAGACCATTTCTTTTTAGGAACTCCGCGCCCCCATCCATTTGTTTCAAGGTTGACGCCACTCCATTTTTTTATGACCATGAGTCCGAATGGGAACAGCCATCTATATCGGAGCCCATTGTCCCGCAGGACTTTGGTGATGGCTGACAGGGCTCTTCTTTTTGCCAGGGTCTGGGGGTCGAGATCCTGAAACACCTGCAGTTTCACTCCCTCAAACTCCAGGGCTCTAGTCGTTCTGGCAATCTGGCAAACGCTTTCCTTTATTTTAAAATATTGCAGCCTGTCCGGGGAGGATTGCAAGAAATGTTTAAATTCGCTGTTTAAAGTTAAGTTCTATAATTACACTGGTTTAGTTAGAAATATAGTTTGACGGTAATAATTTTTATATGATTCTTTAATGGAGGGTGCTGGCTTAGGGACCGCCTGGGTCAGCTGCCTGCGTCTCAAACTGTGCACAGCGGTATCACACCCCCATGCACAGACAAGTCCCTCGGGCACCCAACCACCGACGGCAGTCGGGGTTTGAGAGGTTCCTTCTAGGCCTCAAGTGGCATAGGATAGGCTCGTGGGCAAAGGGACCGATGCTGATCATGGTCAGTCTCGGCCCCTCAATTAATTTGTTCTTTCCTTACCTTCTCCCCATCTCCCACCCCTCTTCCTCCCCTGTGATGCGGGTGCTGTCCCCGGTTTGGGTTAATGGACTGGGGGGACCCCGGGTACAACAGCTCTACAGCAGCATTATAGAATATAATAGCTCAGACGAAGAGGACCAATGTCGCTGACCATAGAATCCCAAAATACTAAGGGTTTGAACAGCCCAGGCAAACGCAGAGTAGCGATTGCGGATTACAAGCGTAAGCATACGGACGTTGTACTGCTCCAGGAGACGCACTTTAGCACTAGAAGCGCCCCCAAATACAGGGATAAAAGTTTTAAATGGTTTTATCTATCCTCGGCAAGGAGGGAAAAGAAGAGAGTGGTGGCAATCCTGCTTCATAACAATCTCCCCTTTGTAGAGGAGGTAGTCAAGAGGGACGGGGACGGCAGGTTTCTCGTAATTGTAGGTTCCATACAAGCACAGCCAATAACGATAGCTACAGGCTATGCCCCGTGTGATCAGGATCCCTCCTTCTTTAAGAAGTTCTTCCATACGCTAAAATCAGTAGCTAGGGGAGATATAATACTAGCGGGAGATTTTAATGTAGCGGTTAACCCAAAGATGGACAGATCAGGCCCCTATAAACCCAACAAGGGAAGCTACATCGAAGCCTTGCGAGAAGGGCTGGCTGAGAGTCAGTTAGTGGACATATGGAGGGAGATGCACCCGTTAGAAAGGGACTATACTTTCTTCTCCCACCCCCACTCCACCTACAGCAGAATCAATTTCTTTTTTGTCTCTAGCAGACTGGTCCCAAAGCTCCCCCACTCAGGGATCCATGATATTTTATGGTCGGATCATGCACCCATAGAGCTACGGTGCACTCAAAATTTCTTGGACAGGCCAGGGGCAAACTGGAAACTAAGTGAGGCAATCTTAAAGGTCCCAGAGTTAGAACAAGTAATTGGCAGGGAAATAGATCAATTCTTTCAAATGAATACCGGGAGCGTTCAGTCCCATTCAGTCCTCTGGGAAGCACACAAGGCAACCCTAAGAGGGACTCTCATTAACTTGGCGGCGAAAAGGAAAAGAGAGAGAAACGAGAAAATTGTCACCTTGCAATCTAAACTTAGGGAGCTACTACTCAAACATAAGCAAGGTCATAACTCGGCTCTCCTCAAAGAAATTCATAACGCCAGAATCTAGCTTAATCTGGTCTTAACCTCCCAGGCAGACAACACACTGAGTTGGTCCAAACGGCTATTTTATGAAACATCAAACACACCAGATACCTTGCTAGCTAATAAATTGAGAAACAGACACCCAAATTATAATATACGGGAGCTGAGGCTAAAAACAGGGGCCACAACAGCCAACCCAAAACGTATAGTGGAGGAATTCAGGAGCTTCTATGAAGACCTATATAACGGGGAAAAAGTGGCATACAATGGTAAAACGAAAAGAGCTCTGAGGGAGTTCCTGAAGAGCTCACAACTGCCAAGACTGAGTGGTTCGGAAAGGGACACATTAGGGGCTAATTTTACGATAGAGGAACTTACCCAGGTTATTCAGGACCTCAAAACGTCAAAAGCACCTGGCCCAGACGGGTTCCCAAACCTGTATTATAAAAAATATATCAAGCTCCTGGGGCCTCATCTCCTCAGAATGTTTAATGCGGTGTTAGAAGGCGCCGCGTTCCCGGAACAGATGCTCCAAGCATCCATCTTAGTAATATATAAGCCTGGGAAAGACCTATTAGATTGTGCAAGCTATGGGCCCATTCCACTAATTAACACCGACATCAAAATGTACGCCAAATTACTGGCCAACAGATTAAGTCACATCCTGCCCAGACTCATACACCCAGATCAAGTCGGGTTCATTAAGGGTCGACAAGCCGCAGATAATACACGACGGATTATTGATCTGATAGATATAGCCAATACATGTAAAATTCCAGTTATGGTGCTGAGTCTGGATGCTGAAAAAGCCTTTGACAGGTTTGACTGGCCTTACCTGAGGGCCACGCTTGGAGAGTTTGGGTTTGGGGACCAGGTGATTAACGCGATCCTGTCACTGTATAAGGGTTCAGCGGCTAAAGTAATACACCAAGGATTTCCGTCTGACCTCTGCAAAATTAGAAGTGGCACTCGACAGGGGTGCCCGCTATCCCCCCTCCTATTTGCATTGTGCATGGATCCCTTGGCGGCCCAAATCAGAAATAACACCGATGTGGGGGGAATTGAGACCGACACGCAAACACACAAAGTAGCGCTCTACGCAGGTGATGTGCTGCTGGCGATCTTGAGGCCTCTCACCTCCCTACCGAACCTCTTCAACTTGCTAGGGAAATTCCAAGACATCTCAGGCTTTAGGATCAACCAATCCAAGTCTGAAGCTTTGAATATAAGCCTCCCGAAAGAGACAGAAAAATTGATACAGATCAATTTTAATTTTAATTGGCAGAAAACAGGAGTGAAATACCTAGGTGTGCTCATCCCCAAAGATTACAACGGTATATATCGAGCAAATTACCCCAAACTGATCCGCACTCTAAAAGAGGACATCAGGAAGTGGGCGACCTTTAGGATATCTTGGATCGGAAGGATCCATAGCATAAAGTTGAATCTCCTCCCACGCATCCTCTATCTGTTCCATACGTTACCGGTGCCACTTAGACTGAAGCACATACTCTCACTTCAGTCTGCCATCTCCAAATTTATATGGGGAGGGAAAAAGCCGAGAGTAAAGGGTATGATTCTAAAAAAAACAACATTGGCGGGAGGGCTGGCGGTACCTTGATTGTTATCCTATTATAAGGCGGCGCAACTATGCCAAATCTCCCAATGGCACACAAGCCCTGATTCGAAGTGATGGGTAGCATTGGAGAGCGAAGCCTGCTCCCCAACGGTGTTGAAGAACTTGATCCGGTTACCCAAAAAAGCTTTAAAGCTGATAAAAAAAAAGCCGCTGGCATTGATGGCTAATTCACTGGCTATCTGGGAGGCCAATAAATTTAGGTGCTCTCTTACATCCAGAGGTTCGCTGATGACCCCGTTATGGGGCAATCCAGATTTTGCCCCAGGTTTGACCAGAAAGGAATTTACAATTTGGAAACAATTAGGCCTTGTTAGACTTCGAGACCTAGAGGGTAGAATAGACATTAAGCCCTTTGAACAGATTCGCGCTGATAAGAACCTCGCCCTCTCTGAGATTTTCAGATACCCCCAACTGCGAGCATTCTATAATAAAATTACCCCTAGACCCCCACTAACCATGTTTGAAAAGCTCTGTCTAGTAGAGACTGATACTAGTGGACTCATATCGCAATTGTACAGAGAAGTGATCAGTTCAGGGGGAAAGGTAGATCAAAAACTGAAATATATGGACCAATGGGAGAAATATTTAGGGGAAGTATTAGATGAAGAGGATTGGGATAAGATAGTATCGGAGTCTGCCAAGAGTTCTATATGTATGACATTGACGGAGAACGCGCTGTTAATGCGCTGGTACCACAATCCCATGAAATTATCTAAATTTGTACCAGGGAACTCCCCACTGTGCCCTAGACAGTGTGGAGCAACGGCTGACCTGTTACATATGCTGTGGTCCTGCCCGCGAGTCAGACCGCTATGGCAAGAGATTAGAGATTGGCTTCAGAGGATTCTTGACCTCAAAATCCCTCCTGAACCGACCGGCACCGGTTCTGAATAAAGCAAGTCATAAAATGGTTGCTTATTTCGCAACAGCCACGCGGTGTGAGATCGCAGCATTATGGAAACAGCCCGAAATTCCATCAATTCCCAAGATTCGGAACAGAATTTGGTTTGAATGCCAGATGGAAAAATTGACGAGTTTAGTTAATGACACTGGCGAAATTTTCCTTAAAACCTGGATGCCTTGGTTGGCCCAGCTGGACATCCCGGGAGTGGAGAAAGATACCATCTTGCTTTGATAGGTTCAGATGTGTTCTCCTTTGATGGTGATCTAAGATGGGTGCTCACAGATAAATGTAGGACCCGAGACGCCTTTTGTGAATAGCCTGTACGGGCGACTAATACCCCCACCCCCACCGGTTTCCCCCCCCCCCTTCCTTCTTGTCTACCCCCTCTCCCTCCCACTTTTCATGAATATGTGTTTTCTCTTTTGGAAGAAAATGTGTTGGTAAAAATTCTTCAGTGGTTATATCTGTATATGTATACTTTTGAAAACACAATAAAATCAAAGTTATAAAAAAACAAAAATGATAAAACTTCCACTGCTTTCACTGAATTTCCTTTGATAGCCCCATTGGTTTCAATTCCTTTACCAACCCCATTGTCTGCACTAACTCTGAGCCTATGTTACCTAACAGAACCAACATACTCTCTCCTCAGCTCTTGCACTATGTGAAGAAGGTACGCTTGAGACTGAGCAATGGGAGGGAGCTCTTCTTCAACGAGAACGGGGACCCACCTGCGGTGTATGATATAGTGAACTGGCAGCAGAGACCGGAGGGCGGAATAAAACCGGTCAAGGTGGGCAGCTACGATACCGGAGCTGCCATTGGACAGGTTTTCACCATCAATGCTAGTGCCGTGCATTGGGCGTCAGGTGGAAGGGAGGTAAGGTACTGCCATGGAGAGGAGATACATGTATAGGGAGCGGTAACAGGAGGTGTTATAGGGAGCTGTTATATGGGCGATAGGAGGAGTTATAGTGAGTGGTTTCTTGGTGCAATAGGGGGAGTTATATGGATCTTTGAATTGGGCAACGGGTGGAAATACTTGACATAAATGTACCCGCTCATTCATTTACTTACAACATGCCTTCTCTGTCCCACTGTGGTTCGATAAAATGACTCAACCTTTAACTTTCATTGCTGGTGACAACGTGGCATGTCCCAATCATCCAGTCTGTCTCAGCCAGTCAGGACCGAGTTTGTCATTTTTATAGTACTGTATCCAAGTCATATCTTCATCTTATACACTTCATCCTTCTAAATTCTCCTCCAGGTCCCTCTCTCTCTCTGCAGCAACAGTTGTCCCCCTGGTTTCAGGAAGGCAGCATTGAGAGGGAAGCCTGTCTGCTGCTTCCAATGTGTCCTCTGTCCCCAAGGAGAGATCTCCAACAAAACAGGTGAGAAGATCTTAGAAGAACTAGAAAAAAAACATAAATTCTGAACATAATGTGATTGATTATTACATTCATTATTGTTGTCTCTCTTTCAGACTCTGTTGATTGCTTTAAATGTCCGTGGGATATGTGGCCCAATCTCCAGCGGGAAACATGCCTCCCAAAGTCCAGAGAATTTCTCTCCTATGAAGAGCCATTGGGTGTCACCTTGGCTGCTACAAGTGTCTCCTCGTCTTTAGTCCCAGTTGTCATGGTTGGACTTTTTATTCACTTCAAGACCACTCCCATTGTCAGAGCCAATAACTACACCCTCAGTTGTCTTCTCCTGTGGACTCTGTCCCTCTGCTTCCTCTGCTCTTTGGTTTTCATTGGTTATCCCCAACCTGAGACGTGTCTTTTGCGCCAAGTAGCTTTCGGTATGGTCTTTGCCATGTGTGTCTCATGTATCTTGGCCAAAACCATCATGGTGGTCATTGCCTTCCAGGCCACCAAGCCTGGTAGCAACCTAAGGAAGTGGACCAGCAACCGAGTGTCTTATCTTGTTGTTATTTTATGCATTCTAATTCAATCTTTTCTCTGCATCGTCTGGCTCTCATTCTCACCTCCGTTCCCAGAACACAACACCCAAACTAAACCTAGGGTCATTATCATTGAGTGTAATGAGGGCTCCCCCATCGCCTTCTGGTGCATGTTGGGATATCTTGGCCTTCTGTCTAGTGTTAGCTTCATTGTTGCCTTCCTGGCCAGGCAGCTCCCCGACAGCTTCAACGAGGCCAAGTTCATCACCTTCAGCATGCTGGCCTTCCTCAGTGTCTGGGTGTTCTTTATCCCGGCCTCCCTCAGCGCACGCGGCAAGTACACCGTGGCCATGGAGGTCTTCGCCATCCTGTCCTCCAGCTGGGCTCTGGTGGTCTGCATGTTTGTGCCCAAATGTTTCATCATATTGTTCCGACCCGACATGAACTCGAGAGAACGTCTCATGGGGAAAGACAGAGGTCTGACTCACAACGTCAAATAAATGTAAAAACTGGATGTCTACTCAGACCCAATAAACCATTTCTGCATTCACCACTTTGTATATTAATTAAAAAGTTTTACCTCTGTTGCTTTTACGTAATTGTTGCTGGGTGAAAAACTCTTTTGGTAACGGAATAAATAAATGGTGGAGAAGAAGTGACAGAATAAATGTGTAGGTTTCAATTATTAATGATCAAGAGTATGTGCGAGTAAATTAATTACTGTAACAGTGAAGAAACAAGGAACACGGTGACACATCAGTGAATTTATGCAAATGATGTATCGGCGTACTCCATGCACAGAGAGAAGCCGCCTCTCCCTGCACAGCTCTCACAGGCGATTGCACTGCTTTTATTTACATTTTAATTCTCGTGTACGGGAGGAGGGGGTCTCTGGAGAAAACCACATACATTTTAATGGGCAACCTCAATGAAAAATATGCAATGCAAAAAAAAAAATACAAACAACGTTTTTCGTACTTTTGACATCTTCACCATCCACCTTCGATTCCAGCAGCAACAGCAGGAACCTCTTGACACTAAACGCAATGATCCTCAACAGCTGCTAAATTCGTCTTCTTTCTTTGTAATCCAATCCAATGGGGCAGATGTTGTCCCTTCAGCTTCTTAAACTCTAATGAGCCACGACAGGTCTTATGTAAGGCCTGTGACATCACATTTGAGTGTCAAATGGTACACCCCCAATCCGATTGGCTGGTGTACCATGTGACAGGGTTCTTCTTTTTTTTTAAAGGAGGTGTCGTCATCTTATAGAAGGTACGTCACATCCTTTAAAAAATAAATGGATGCCATCACATTGTACTACAATACAACCGATCAGATTGTGAGATATACCATGTGAGGCATCACATGGTACACATCCAATCCGATTTTTTTAATTACCGTGTGACAGCTTCCATTTTTTTAATAAGGATGTGACATCATCTTAAAACGATGATGTCACATTCTTTTTTTTTTAAATTGGTGCCATCACATGGTACTTCAACCAATCAGATTGAGGGTGTACCATGTGGTATATCTCACAATACGAACTTTAGAGAATAGGCCCCTAAGTGCACGTATACAACGCTTATTTGCTCCAGGGTTTTCGGTTCACTTGGTGGTGAGGGGACACATTCCACCTGAACCTGACCGGCTGGGTTAGATGCTGCTTCTCCGTACACCTCTTAGAACCCCGTACCCCTGCATCGGAATTACTGTACCTATTGATTTAATACAGTGGTTTCTGGTTATTGATGGTGATTGTAATATTATTCTCCACAAGATTTTTTAATATCCACGTGTTATTTAAACTTACCTCAACCGGACTCGGCAGCACTGACTCTGGACTCTGTTCTCCTTTGTGTTTTAGGTCCTGATATTTCAGGACCGTTATAGCGCGATCCGTTACAACGCGAATCCGCTTATAGCGCTGGGCAAGCGTGGCTCCCAATTTTCGTACTTATGAATACTTTACAACACGATTGTTGGTGTCTTAAATACTTTAATGTACAATGCATACAATTGTACATTAGTTCTAGCGCGATCCGCTTATAACGCGATGTGATTCTTTGGATCCCAAGCACAGCGCTATATAGGGGGTTGAGCTGTAGATAGTCAGATGGGGCAGTTGGCACTCCCATAAATAAAGAGATAGTTTGCTGGTGCATGTCCCATAAGGATAATATAAAAATACGCTACCGTGTAATCCAGGGAATAAAGAGACAGAATACAGCGGAGTAGTATAGAAAAAAAAGTGTATTAGTGAAAATGGAACTTCAAAACACCAACGTTTCAGCCCTCGCAGAGGGACCTTCCTCAGCACCCTGAGATAAGGCAACAGGAACAATCCAAAGTGCAAAAACTCTCCTCTGGTATGTAAAAAAAAAAAGAGAAATGACATAAGGCAAATGTGTATTAAACAACGTAATTAAAAGCATACGTATGAATACCCACTCACGTGGTAAAGGATTAAATCAGGTGTTTCAAGATTTCTGATCTGGAGCAGTATAGGGCAGGAACTCTCCCGGACCATAAAAGAAAAAATATTGGTTGAATTTTGGGTGTGGATTTTGGGGGGCAGTTTAATTTGTGTGAGACTGCAGAGGATAAAACTGAGGCCCGGGGGGTTACTTGCGGGGGGAAGGGAGAAAGGTACAGTATGGGCAGTGGCAGTGCCAGCCTCCCCCCCCCCCCCACACACACACACTACTACACCATGATATATATACACAGCACAGGTATATAACGGGCAGTGCCAGCCTCCCCCTCACACACTACTACAACATGTATACTCAGCACAGGTAAAGCGCAGGCAGAGGCAGTGCCAGCCTCCCCCTCACACACACTACTACACCATGTATACACAGCACAGGTACAGCGCAGGCAGCGGCAGTGCCAGCCTCCCCCTCACACACAGGAAGGGGAGGAGCTGTGAGCCAAGATGGCCGCAGACCCTGGAGGAGGGAGAGGAGTTGGAACCAGGTCTCAAGCTAATCTGATTGCAGATAAGAAAGTTTCCCTGGAAGCTAAAGTGCAGAAATGTTTGCAAAAGAAAGAGTCAGAAAATATAGAAAAAGAGATGAATGAAAATGTTGGCCAGAAAGAGGCTGACATGGAGAATACTTAAAGTACTCAGAACCAGACGGGTAAGAGAACTGCGGCTAAAAAAAGCCCAATGTCTAATGAAGCCAAGAGTAAAAGGCAGGCAGAACATGAGAAAAGGAGACTTGGGGTCAGAGAAATTATTATCAAACAAATTAGTAAGGACATACACACTAATGCACAGGCAACTGCAGCTACACCTGACATAGAGACCCTGCATACACCTGTACCTGAGACAAAGACCCTGCATATAGCTGCACCAAACACAGAGACCCCACATACTGTACAACTGTACCTGACACAGAGACCCTGCAAGCAGCTGAGGGGAGCAGACAGGTGCAGGAATTAGCAGCCACACCCAAGAAAGACAAACTGCAACCAACCCAAGCTGAGAGCCTGAATAATGCTGGCAATACACCTGAGACAGAGCAGCAAACAGCCCAGGCACAGGAAGAAGTGTCTGAAATAGAAAAGGCTGAAGCAGTGGAAAATGCTGAAGCAGTAGAAGCTTTTGAGGCACAACAAATGGAGATTTCTAAAATGGGAGAGAAATCCATACAGACTGCAGCAGCATCAAAGCCCTTAGCATAAACAGGAGCGGCAAAAACAAAGTCCTTAGGTTAAGCAGGAATGGCAGCAAAACCAACAGGAGCGGCTTAGCCAGCTCTGCGCCAGCAGTCAGCATGAAGTACAAGACGCCCCGGTACATCTTATATGTCATTTGATGATGCCAGAAAGCGCAGGAACGTTGTCAGACTGCATTATTGTGGGGATATGGTTCCTATACCGGACAGATTTGTTGTAGGAAAAGACTTGATCAAAGTTTCTCTTGGCTTCCAACCCAGTGAGGTGTATGCTTTGTTACATGCTCCTAGTAGCAGGAACTATGAAGTCAGCTTTAAGACACCAGAGGGCTAGAAAAATTCTGGTTTCGTTACAAAGAAGTGAAGGATAATCCTGAATGGGAATTTATCAAAGTTATCCAGGTATCTCGCCCTGTGACCGTGGAAGTGAATATTATCTTTGATATTGAGACTGTAGCGGTAGAAGATATACGTTTTTGGCTGCAAAGACAGTGCGATATTCAGTCCGGTCCAGTGAAAATATGGATGCTGAATGTTTCTGGAATGGGGGCTACAAGTTTAAAGTTAAGCTCAGGTACACACACAATGTGGCATGTCACCTCCCAAACGCCATATATATTGGAAGGGATCGCGGGCGATGTTTTTATTTGGGACACTATGGAGAGAGACCTCGCTCAAACCCCTAGATGGACAGCCTAAAAAGTGTTTTAAATGTGATTCCCCCAGGCACTTAAGCTCAGCATGTGATCAAATCAGGTGCACTTTATGTGGTTCAATTGGTCATCACAGCTCTGAGTGTGACAAGGACATAGAGGGTCATGCACTAAGCAGTGATAAGTGCTTTTAAGTGAGATAAAAGCCATTATAGCGTGATACTGCCTTCTGTGAGATTCACAAAGCAGTGATAAGTGCTTTTAAGTAGCCATTATTGCACGATATTGCAATGTTATCACTGCTTTGTGAATCTCACAGCAGGCAGTATCACGCTGTAAAGGCAGTTATCTCACTTAAAAGCACTTATCACTGCTTTGTGCATCACCCCCATAGTCTGCAACCTGTGCTATAAATGTGGTCATTCCTATAAAGATTGCCCAGAAGCCGAACACAACCATTATGGGCAGAATGAAATATGTAGTGTGCAGATAACCGCATCTCCTAGTGATAAAGAGAATACCACAGAGTAATCAGAAAGTCTTCAACTTACACCTGCAGAAGAGGTTTTAAAGTCTCTGGGTCTGACATATACACTTCCAGCCTAAAGGGGGTCAGACGGAGAGCACAGGAGTGTACAAAACACAGAGAATTCTACTCAGGAAGGTGATGTACCCCGCAAGGATGGCGACAAACCCCGCAAAGATTGCAGCACAACTCACGAAGATGGCGATAATGAATGGGAAACAATAAAAAATAAAAACAAGACTGCCCAAACCAGCTCAGCTGGAAAGAAAACTACAATAACTGGAGATAAAGAAACTGTCCAAGAAGAGATCTCACTGCACAATAGCTATGAGGTATTGGAGGAAAAAGAGTTGAAGTGAAAAGATTTACTGAATGACGTAGACCCCGATATGTCGGACAGTCAGACCTGGCAGCAGTCTGTATCTATTCAGGACATTGAAATGGCCGAACCATCAAATAAGAGAAATCTGCCACCAGAGAGTCCCCCCGGGAGAAAGAAAATGGTCAAAAAGAAAAATGGAGCAAAAAATAAAAAAAAGGGATGGTGGTGATTCACTAAATGTGCTAAAGTGCCCCTCTCGGCTGAAAGTGGCAACTATTAATGTGAATAGTGTTAAGGGGAAAAAGATACAGACTCAAGTCTTTTCTAGTCTAAAGGACTTTAAGAATTAGATTTTCTTTTTGCAGGAAACTTGCTTGACTAATTTGTGTAATTTATCTATCAGTAAAGTGTATATAGCAGGGGGAATCTGAGAGGTTGGAGAGATGCGATTAGATATCTTTGAAAAGGGAATCTCTCTAAGATAAATGCATTGTTTGTGATTTTCTGGATGTTATTCTGTAAGTATTGTGTATATTTGTAAATAATTGTATTTTGTATTTAAAATAAAAAAAAGATTCCCCTCACACACACTACTACACCATGTATACACAGCACAGGTACAGCGCGGGCAGTGCCAGCCTCCCCCTCACACACATTACTACACCATGTATACACAGCACAGGTACAGCGCGGGCAGCGGCAGCCTCCCCCTCACACACACTACTACACCATGTATACACAGCACAGGTACAGCGCCGGCAGCGGCAGTGCCAGCCTCCCCCTCACACACACTACTACACCATGTATACACAGCACAGGTACAGCGCGGGCAGTGCCAGCCTCCCCCTCACACACACTACTACACCATGTATACACAGCACAGGTACAACACGGGCAGCGGCAGTGCCAACCTCCCCCTCACACACACTACTACACCATGTATACAAAGCACAGGTACAGCGCGGGCAGTGCCAGCCTCCCCCTCACACACACTATAACACCATGTATACACAGCACAGGTACAGCGCGGGCAGTGCCAGCCTCCCCCTCACACACACTACTACACCATGTATACACAGCACAGGTACAGCACGGGCAGCGACAGTGCCAGCCTCCCCCTCACACACACTACTACACCATTTATAAACAGCACAGGTACAGCGCGGGCAGCGGCAGTGCCAGCCTCCCCCTCACACACACTACTACACCATGTATACACAGCACAGGTACAGGACGGGCAGCGGCAGTGCCAGCCTCCCCCTCACATACACTACTACACCATGTATACACAGCACAGGTACAGCGCGGGCAGCGGCAGTGCCAGCCTCCCCCTCACACACACTACTACACCATGTATACACAGCACAGGTACAGCGCGGGCAGCGGCAGTGCCAGCCTCCCCCTCACACACACTACTACACCATGTATACACAGCAAAGGTACAGCGTGGGCAGCGGCAGTGCCAGCCTCCCCCTCACACACACTACTACACCATTTATAAACAGCACAGGTACAGCGCGGGCAGTGCCAGCCTCCCCCTCACACACACTACTACACCATCTATACACAGCACAGGTACAGCGCGGGCTGCAGCAGTGCCAGCCTCCCCCTCACACACACTACTACACCATTTATACACAGCACAGGTACAGCGCAGGCAGCGGCAGTGCCAGCCTCCCCCTAATAAACACTTCCATATTTTAGTTTCCATATGAAATTCACATAGCTCAGATAATTAAACAATTTCAGAGCATAATAACCTCTCAAGGCAGAAAGTTTCCAAAGTCCGTTACCTCGTTGGGAATGTGTTATTCTCAGACGAGCAGTCCCAACGCGTATGCATAAAATGAACTCATTATCTCATTAAATGAAATTGCCTTTAACCCTTTCAGCACCGCAGCGGTAGCAATGTATGTGCTCTGCATATTATGTTCTGTACTGTGATGCTGTTTATTCCAGCAGTGTGATGGTTACTGCTTATTTATCCTCTATAGGAATAGAGATTCCCTAACAGCAAAATTGACCCTGTATAAAAAGGGGCTTTCATATAGAAACGGTATGAGACCGACGCAGAAGAGGTGAGTGTATCCTGCCACCGCACACACAGCTCTGTCACTGCACCTCCATCCTGTCCTGCAGCCCCCTTACACACACACAGCTCTGTCACTGCACCTCCACCCTGTCCTGCAGCCCCTTACACACACAGCTCTTTCACTGCACCTCTATCTTGTCCTGCAGCCCCCGTACACACAGCTCTGTCACTGCACCTCCATCCTGTCCTGCAGCCCCCTTACATACACACAGCTCTTTTGAGATCAGTATCCTGTGTACTCAAAAATATCTCTTACCAATAATAGGTTATTAAATATCGCTCTCCCTCTCACTGTACAGCCCTGCCACTTACTAATCAGTGTATCTGACACACAACGTAACCTAACAAAATAAAATCTTAGCGAAAATCTTGTAGTCAGGGGTTAATAACGCTATGGGTCTCCAACTCTTTAAATCACGTTTATTGCCTCTTTATATAATAAAACTAATAAGGATTCCTGCGGGGAGTTTCCTAGTTCTTGGGAAAGTAACGTGGAACTGTAACGCTGAGCTAGGAGCGGGAGAAAAACATCCTTGTAGCATTTATACAACTCTGCCGTCAGTCCTTCTGTTCCAGGAGATTTCTTTCATTGTCAGGATGCTATAGCATCATCCATCTCGGAGTTACTGATGGGTCTTATAAAGAGGCTTCTGTCTCTTCCTTATCAGGGGTTGGTCATCTTAACTGATTTAGAAACTGCCCTATCTCACTCAGTGCCGGGTCATCTGATGTATATAAATCACTGTAGGAACTTAAGAATATTTCTTGTATTCTCCTGATTTGTCTGTATCATTACGCCCTCCTCATGTAACAGACCTGGAATAATTTCCTCACTCTCCTTCCCTTACATAACTCAAAGGGGTCGGGAGAAAAAGATGTCCAGATAGTCCCAACGCTGCTCTCCTCCTGCAGCGTTTATACCTGTTATGCTGGACCTCTAGCATCTTCCTCTTCACTTCTGCTGTCCCCTTTCCCAAACCTTCTCTCCCCAGCTGTAGTTCTGAATACAGTCTTGTAAGTTTATTTATCAGCTGAAGATACTGCAAATAACATATATATATATATATATATAGAAAGACAAAAAAAGAAAAACGCCCGATCCCAGTGCAACATGAAACAAAACATTTAATAACCAGACCTAAATTCAACAGATATAAACTCACAAACAAATGCGAAATAAATGCATGTAATGAGTATACTCATTCGCCAACTGTGGACCTGTTTTGCTCCCACGCCAACCAGCTCTTCACTGGAGTTCCAGACTGTCTCAGCCGCCGACCAGCAGGGCTTTCACAGGGCCACGACCTCTCACGATGTGAACCGGATGCAGATCTCTCCACCCAGCACATCCGGATGGCATAACCGGTCGCGCAACCCCGCGGTGTAATTGAGTACTTGGCGTCGCAATTCTACCAAGGTGTACTGAGGTTTGGCAATGTCCCAGCGGCAAACGAGTATATAATAAAATAAGCCAATAGCTCACACTAAACTTCCCTACGCGTTTCTTCACACAAAGGGTGATTTCATCAGGGGATATGCAGTGACCTACGTCATAGCTATTTATATGTGTATATGCCAATCAGCCCCCTCCCTGGCCGATTGGTAATTGATAGATACCTATTAATAATTAAATTATTCTATAAAAGCAAATGGCATTTTTTTCTCTATACAAATAAACCTAATAATAGAACTTGCAATAAAAATAACAGCAACATTACATTTGTTATACATGTAGTTATAAAGTCCTAGCAAAGGTCAGAAAATGGGAATGCACATAAATATATAACATTTAAATGATAGATGGTGACCACAACCAGTCATGTGTTTAATTAGGTGTTTCCTAATATATATATATATATATATTATTACGGTGATAGTCAATTGACATATTAGATTATTTAACCTTTAATAGGTACTTCCCACACCTTGTATAAACTTTGGGTTCAGTGCTGACCATATTCATGATCAACAGATACCCCAAATAGCCTGGTATAGGATTATTAATTGGATAAATGAACCTTGAAGAAAGAAAACATTATCAGAATGTTAATACTTAGATATTGAATGACCATGCACAGATAGAGAATGAAGTATATTGTTATGTAAATGAATGATTGAATTAAATAGTATAACTAACTGCTCTAAGTCTACCTTAACTAAATAGTTACACAGTATGAATGAATAACGTCATGAACCTATAAATTTATACTGTATATCCTTCTAAACAGCATAAAAAGAGGAAAATTATTACAGACCGAGACTTTGTATCCCAAAATCCTATACCAGGCTATTTGGGATATCTGTTGATCATGAATATGGTCAGCACTGAACCCAAAGTTTATACAAGGTGTGGGAAGTACCTATTAAAGGTTAAATAATCTAATATGTCAATTGACTATCATTCTTTCTATGCTTTCTTTTTTTGTCTTTCTGTAGATTCACTGGGAGGTCGTTGGTTCCTTGCAGAGAGCAGCCGGTATCCAGAGTTTTCATTTTTTACTTTTGATTTTTATTTTTTATTTTTGATTTTTACACAGGACCATATATTTTTTAATATTGGACACAAACAATTCATTTTTTATACATTGGTATTTTACCTAAGTCATAGCTCACACTAATACAGTCAATTATTGTAGTTTATTATTGTGTAGATTTATATCTGTATTATTATAAATTGATAGACACTTTTACCTCTGACATCCTATTATTTAATGTATACATATATCTATATAATCAATTGAATATCTGAATATCATTTGGTGTGGAGAGAGATATAATCTGAGGGGCGCAGTTTTTTCTATGTATATATATATATATGGGCTGCACAACTACCCGGGTATCCTCTATTATAGGGGTCTCCTCCACTGGGGTCCGACTCACTGTCCTGGGGTCATTATTATGCTCTATCTCAGGACACTCCCTAAAAGAATGACCCTGCCCCCCACAGAAATGACACGTCAGAACATTAGGACAGAGAACGATTATGCCCCAGAACGTCACAGTGACCGCACCTAATTGTGTCACAGCCTGCACTTAAATATCTGTGTGCACCACATTTAAAGCAAAGCCTGGACTTGCCATTGTAGAAACTGACCCACCTGTCCCTTTGACCTTTGCCGTGTTACTGCCCCCAGTGGTTGCCCTTTCTGTGCCTGGAGCTTGTTTCTGTGCCCTGTTACTGCCCCCAGTGGAGTGGTTGGCTGGTCTGTGCCTGGAGCCTGTCTCTGTGCTAAGTTTCTGCCCCCAGTGGTTGCCCCATCTGAGACTGGAGCTTGTCTCTGTGCGGTATAACTGCCCCCAGCAGACGATTCCTTCATGGGTTGTGTCTCTTCATGCATTTCTCAGGAGGCTCAAACTCTGTAACTAACATCCACCTCTGCTATTCCTGCAGCTCTGTCACTGAACCTCCATACTGCCCCATATAACCCCTCCAGGCTGAGAGAATGAGCATTGCAAAAGGATGATTATTATCTTCAAAATGAGCACAGCTCTGAATTAAGTGAATGACGGGTGTCTCCTTTTCCCAGGGCCAGGGTTTATCCCGTGCAGCTCCCGGAGACATCACATTCATCACCCTACAGTTTGTGATGCTAGAAAATGCTGCCATGTTCTATAGGACAATGGGGCACGTTATTCTATTCTACACTACACCATTCACGCTGGGGTGCAGCCTCCATAACGCCGAACTCAGGGGGATTGTGGAGGCCGGAGACATCTTAATTGGTGGGGTGTTACACCTTCATGGGGACAAAATATACCCCAAAATTAGCTTCACAGAGGAACCCGCCCCGATCATCTGCAAAACGTAAGATGTATTTCTATAAAATTTGACAACCATATGTTGATGTCATCTTTAAAGGGTCAGTCCCATGTAGCAGCAAAGTGACCTAATGACAGGGATGTCTTTAATGGGTTAAAGGGTCAGTCCAATGTAGGAGCAAAGTGACCTAATGACAGGGATGTGTTTAATGGGTTAAAGGGTCAGTCCCATGTAGGAGCAAAGTGACCTAATGACAGGGATGGGTTAAAGGGTCAGTCCCACGTAGGAGGAAAGTGACCTAATGACCGGGACGTGTTTAATGGGTTAAAAGGTCTGTCCCATGTAGGAGCAAAGTGACCTAATGACAGGGACGTGTTTAATACACTGGCGACACACTTTATTCGAGCTCGGCTAGTCCCACGAATTCGGGTATACCCGGGTGTATTGAGGTTTGTGACTGTTTTCTGCCCGAGTGCATTGGGTTATTTTCCAGGCAGGGATTGAAGCATTTTATTCCCGCTGGCTGCAATACTGCACAGTATATATATATATATACTGCATTACAATTCATGAATTTATGCCATCTGGTAGACACGCGAAGCATTGCAGCCTATTAAATCCTAATCATTATCATTTAACAAATCAGCCGCCCGTCAGCCAGGCATGAACCCAGGCTGGGAAGGCAAACACAACGGGGCTTGTCAGAGGTGAGGAGCGGCGCATTCCAGGTATCTGCCAGGTACATACTGGGTATTTTCTCGAATAAAGTGTGTCGGTGCAGTAGTTTAAAGGGTCATTCCCACATAGGGGCAAAGTGACCTAATGACAGGGACATGTTTAATGGGTTAATGGGTCAGTCCTACGTAGGGGCAAAGTGACCTAATGACAGGGACGTGTTTAATGGGTTAAAGGGTCAATGACATGTAGGAACAAAGTGATCTAACGACAGACATGTTTAATAGGTTAAAGGGTCAGTCCCACGTAGGGGCAAAGTTATCTAACGACAGACAGACATGTTTAATAGGTTAAAGGTGCCTTATTCACAAAACAGCTCTATCTCGCATTTTTTCTATGATCACCCTTTTCTAGTAGCTACGAGAATCTCATCGAGGCTCTCAGCTAGCAGGCAACTCACAAATTTAATCTCACCACCCCAAGGGGGGCGAGATGGAATTTGTGTGAAGGACTTAGAATTTATTTTTTATTGCATTTTTAATGGCCAAAACATCGCTCCTCCTAAAATAAATGTACTTTATTGATAACAAGTCCATCAGAGTGTGTTCTATAGTCACAGTTATACCTCCATTCGATTGGGGGATTCCTGTGAACCTGGGGCAGAATTCCCTGTTATTGTCAGTGCGTCTACTTTTTTCTTCCCCCTTGTAACAGGGGACTTATCCCTGTTCAAAAATGTGCCTCTAATCCAGCAGTGTGGTGGTTAACTGCTGGTAGACAATTAACCAACACCACCTGGCTGATTACAGGTGTCAGAAAAAGCCTGCCTCTGAGACAGGAAGAGAGATTCTTCCTGAGCTCACACGTGAGCTGACCTGACCCAGGAAGCAGAAAGACAGAGAGTTCCATTGTCCACAACTGGGCTGGCCTGTGGAACAAACAGATGTCTTGAGCTGCAAACTGACAACAAGACAAAGGGGACACGATTCTAAACCTGGATCCTGACATTACCTTAGCACACAAGGGTGTGGATGCCAGGAGAACATAGAAGCCTTCCCCTACAGCTACAAGAGACAGATAAGACTTTTCTTATAAGACTGTTATCTATATCAATATATAAATGTCTCCATGATTTGGGCTGGTGAATCGCTGGGCTAACCACGCAGTTAAAGAGGGCTGGACTGCAAGTGTATATATACTCCAAAGTGGAGCAGATTTTGTTTGCTGATTTTCACATGTTTGCTGTGTTTAAAGGGACAGGCGCAATAAAGCCTTATTTTAATTTCACTTTAAAACAGTCTCCATTGCGTACCTCTACACATGTTCTCTTACACCCCTTAACCATCATTTCATAATTTATCTACAGAATACACCCCCATTCTTCACTCATTAATATATGACACGTGGTTTGATCCTCAAAATATCCTGATGGTTAAATTGCCTCATCAGATTTTCCATCCCCCACTCTCACGCCCAGGTTTCGGTTTGATAATTACCAGCGTGTCCAGGCCATGCGGTTTGCCATGAAGGAGATCAACAGGGACCTTGAGCTTCTACCCAACATCACCTTGGGTCTCCATATCTATGACTCATGTGCTGTGATGCAGAGGGCAGTAGCAGGAACACTACAGGTGCTGACTGGGCACGGGCCGCCTGTGCCCAATTACAGGTGCCATCGAGGTGTCCCCTTGGCAGCTGTCGTCGGCCATTCTATCTCTACAAACACCATTATGATGGCTCATATCCTGGGGCTGTACCGTAACCTGCAGGTAAGGTTGAGTTTGCTGTCCATGGTGCTGAAATAATCATTGGAGCATGAGCATTCCACATACTAGTCTGCCTGTGTATTATACATGTAATTACACATACGGTCGTCTGCCTGTGTATTACACGTGTAATTCCACATACTGTAGTCTGCCTGTGTATTACATGTGTAATTCCAGATACTCTGCCTGTGTATTACACGTGAAATTACACATAGCCTGCCAGTTTATTTGTTTTTAGGGGTCTCTGAACTGGGGGTGTGTTTGTCAACTAAGTGTTTTCTTTTCCCTTATCCCAACATGTCCTTATCAAAGAGCCAATACAGATAAAGGGAGTTGCGGAGATGGTCTCTAGCTGTAGATGCATTTGCTGAACCCACAGAGACATCACTCACAAGAGAGCCGGCGGAGGAAATACCACACCTCCCAAGTCTTACTTTACACAAATAATAAAAAATATTAAAGGTGCCAGATTTGAGTTTAAAAAAAAAAGGTTTCTATCCCATAATACAATTATATATATTAAAGTGTCCTCAGACCTGGCAGATTTGATCAACACAAGGAAAAAGGAAACCCGTGTCAGTAAGACATGCACATGTAAGCAGATCACATGATGTACGTAGCTTTAACAGACATTATTGCACCAGTTAACACAATGCATGTTGTTAAGCCTAATGCAATATTTACCATGAGATTTAATGCAGTGATAAATGTCAAAAGTCTGCCGGATGCCAAACTGTTGTAAAACCAGCGCCAAAAACAGTGAAGGAATCTCGTTGGAAGTTTTCCCTTTGATAAATGTGGAACTGTTATTTTTTTGCTCCAGTTTCGCATCTGGGAGACTTTTATAATTGTAGCCACCCAAATCCTGGAACTAATTCTGGCATCTATCTCTTAACAGATCAGCTTCTACTCCACAAGTTCCGTCCTGAGCGACCGGACACAGTTCCCTTCCTTCTTCAGGAATGTCCCCAGCGACGCCTTCCAGTCCCAGGGACTGGCCCAGCTGGTGTTGCACTTTGGCTGGACTTGGGTAGGACTAGTGGCTACTGACAATGATTATGGGCTGCAGGGCATCCAGGTCATCAGGAGAGAGATACTTAAGGCCGGAGCTTGTGTGGCCTTCATGGAGAACATAATTATAAGTCAGCCTGACCGTAACGCTCCACACATTGCCCGGGTCATCAAAGAGTCTACAGCCAAGGTTGTGGTTGTCTTCTCCCCTGGTTTAGATTTGACCTTTATATTAAATGAGATGTTGAGACAGAACGTGACAGGGA
The DNA here is from genome assembly GCF_040206685.1 of Ascaphus truei. NCBI lineage: Eukaryota > Metazoa > Chordata > Amphibia > Anura > Ascaphidae > Ascaphus > Ascaphus truei. The sequence goes on along the minus strand of NC_134502.1, from coordinate 28,368,150 downwards.
AGATATTGTTGGCCAGTGAAGCTTGGGCCACCTCCCCATTCCTATCAGTGGACAAATACTTAGGACTTCTTTCTGGAACAATTGGCTTTGCCCTCCCCAGTGGGACAATCCCAGAGCTTAAAGAGTTCCTCAACAGCATCCACCCCTCCATTTCTACGGGAGGAGAGTGGGTGAAGATATTCTGGGAGGAAGCTTTCAGCTGCAAGTTCCCAGATCAGAATAACTTAACAGGCTCATCAGTGACTTCAACAAAACAGTGTACGGGAGCAGAAAACCTAGGAGGCATCCAGAACAGCTATAATGATGTCTCTGACTTAAGGGCAACCTACAATGTTTACACCGCAGTTCGTGTTGTTGCCAAAGCTTTGCAAGATTTGATCGACTGCCATGAAGGAGAAGGGCCATTCTCACGTGGTGGATGCTCAGATATTTGGAGTTTCAGACCATGGCAGGTAGAGATCTTTAACAAAACACAAAATTAGAGAACAGCATGATACGGAAGTAATGATTGTAGACACCTTTTGATGGACCAACATTAGAGATGAGATTACAGTGTGCAGAGCTTTCCAAAGCTCGTAGGTTTCTTCTCTGAGAGTACTGTGGCAGCACAGGCAGAAGGAACAATGTATCTTCTCACCACTCCACGTCCCTCCTCATCACCTCAAGAGATATATGCTCCCTTCTAACTGTGCTGCCAGATTATACATGAGGAAGAAATGTATGAGGGTTGGTAAACTCTCTACAATAGAATTTAATCTCTGAAGAAATCTAATGTCGGTCTCCTCAAAGGTTCCCAGGAATAAAAGGGAAGTGATATATAGAGCAGTAGGAGGAGTTGTAGGGAGCGGTTATTTTGGGTAATTGGAAGAGTTATAGGGAGAGGCAATGGGGCAATGGGAGATGTTATAGGGACCAGTTAAATGGAAAAGTAGATGAGGTAGAATGAGATATACAGCAGCGGCAGCTCTTATTCGAGCAAATGCCGCTGGCTGTATGAAGCTGGGAAGCGGGTAGCCGCGGCGCGTGGCGGCGCACTGTGACGTCACGGTCACAAGCGCGCCCGGCTTCCCCGTCTTCCCCGGCTTCCCCAGGCTTCCCCGACACCCCTGGAGTTCAAATCTAGGTAAGCGGGGGTGCGGGGAAGCAGAGGGGCAGAGTAGAAGCCGGGTTCGGGGTGTCTTTGGGGGGGTAATTGCGCGCGATGTGGAGGGGGGGTGCGTGGGGGAAACGCGGCGGCGCGCGTTTCTGACTGGCGGCAGCTGGGGTAGATCCCGGCATGCCGCCGGCATTTACTTTAATAAAGTATGTCGCTACTGTATGCATATATATATATGCGTATATGTATAGGCAGTTTATATGTCGACAACATACCCAATTTGGGTGTAAATTACCAGCACCTCTGGACAGATCACAAGGATTCGTTTGATGCATAATAACTATTAAAATTATAAAAGTCCCACTGCTTTCACTGAGTCTCCTTTGATAGCCCCATTGGATACCATTCCTTTACCAGCCCCATTATCTGCACTAACTCTGGGCCTATGTAACATAACAGGACCTCCCTACTCTCTCCGCAGCTCTTGCATTATGTGAAGAAGGTGCGCTTGAGACTGAGCAGTGGGAGAGAGCTCTTCTTTAATGAGAACGGGGACCCACCTGTGGTGTATGATATAGTGAACTGGCATCTGAGCCCGGAGGGCGGAATAAAACCGGTCAAGGTGGGCAGCTACGATACCGGAGCTGCCATTGGACAGGTTTTCACCATCAATGCTAGTGCCGTGCATTGGGCGTCAGGTGGAATGGAGGTAAGGTACTGCCATGGAGAGGAGATACATGTATAGGGAGCAGTAGCAGGAGGCATTATAGGGAGCTGTTATATGGGCGATAGGAGGAGTTATAGTGCGCGGTTTTATGGGGCAATAGGAGGAGTTATATGGATCTTTGAATTGGGCAACGGGTGGAACTACTTGACATAAATGTACCCGCTCATTCATTTACTTACAAAATGCCTTCTCTGTCCCACTGTGGTTCAATAAAATGACTCAACCTTCAACTTTCATTGCTGGTGACAACGTGTCATGTCCCAATCATCCAGTCTGTCTCATCCAGTCAGGACCGAGTTTGTCTATTTTATAGTACAGTATATGTCATATCTTCCTCTTACACTTTATCCTTCCAAATTCTCCTCCAGGTCCCTCTCTCTCTCTGCAGTAACAGTTGTCCCCCTGGTTTCAGGAAGGCAGCATTGAGAGGGAAGCCTGTCTGCTGCTTCCAATGTGTCCTCTGTCCCCAAGGAGAGATCTCCAACAAAACAGGTGAGAAGATCTTAGAAAAACTAGAAAAACAACATCAATTCTGAACATAATGTGATAGATTATTACATTCATTATTTTTATGTCTCTTTCAGACTCTGTTCATTGCTCTAAATGTCCATGGGATATGTGGCCCAATCTCCAACGGGACAAATGCCTCCCAAAGACCAGGGAATTCCTCTCCTATGAAGAGCCATTGGGTGTCACCTTGGCCACTACAAGTGTCTCCTCCTCTTTAGTCCCAATTGTCATGGGTGGACTTTTTTTCCACTACAAGACCACTCCCATTGTCAGAGCCAATAACTACACACTCAGTTGTCTTCTCCTGTGGTCCCTATCCCTCTGCTTCCTCTGCTCTTTGGTTTTCATTGGTTATCCCAAACCTGAGACGTGTATTTTGCGCCAAGTAACTTTTGGTATGGTCTTTGCGCTTTGTGTATCATGTATCTTGGCCAAAACCATTATGGTGGTTATCGCCTTCCAGGCCACCAAGCCTGGAAGCAACCTAAGGAAGTATACCAGCAACCGAGTGTCTTATCTTGTTATAATTATATGCATTCTAATTCAATCTTTTCTCTGCATCGTCTGGCTCTCATTCTCACCTCCGTTCCCAGAACACAACACCCAAACCAAATCTGGGGTCATTATCATTGAGTGTAACGAGGGCTCCCCCATCGCCTTCTGGTGCATGTTGGGATATCTTGGCCTTCTGTCTACTGTTAGCTTCATCGTTGCCTTCCTGGCCAGGCAGCTCCCCGACAGTTTCAACGAGGCCAAGTTCATCACCTTCAGCATGCTGGCCTTCCTCAGTGTCTGGGGGTCCTATATCCCGGCCTCCCTCAGTGCACGTGGCAAGTACACCGTGGCCATGGAGGTCTTCGCCATCCTGTCCTCCAGCTGGGCTCTGGTGGTCTGCATGTTTGTGCCCAAATGTTTCATCATATTGTTCCGACCCGACATGAACTCGAGAGAACGTCTCATGGGGAAAGACAGAGGTCGGACTCACAAGATCAAATAAATGTAAAAACGGGATGTCTACTCGGACCCAATAAACCATTTCTACATTCACCTCTTTGTATATTAATTAAAAAGCTTTACCTCTGTTGCTTTTACGTAATTGTTGCTGGGTGAAAAACTCTGTTTGTAACGGAGTAAATAAATGGCGGAGAAGAAGTGATAGAATGAATGTGTAGGTTTCAATTATTAATGATCAAGAGTATGTGCGAGTAAATTAATTACTGTAACAGTGCAGAAACAAGGCACACGGTGACACGTCAGTGGACTTATGCAAATGATGTATCGGTTTAATGAAGTCGTAAAAGAATCCCCCAAGGTTAAAAAGTCAGCGCCCTGCAAAACCGTCTAAGTGCAGGGTATGATAAAAAAGGATTTATTGACCTCGTGGCTTATGGAAAATGATACGTGGCAGGCGTGCTCTGACGCGTTTCATGCTTTACAGCACATGTCCCGTCTCATTTTCCATATGCCACAAGTTAAATAAATCTCTTTTTTATCACACCCCGTGCTAAGCCCGTTTTTGCAGGGCGCTGCCTTTTTCACCTTGGTAGATTCTTCTTCACGAACATTCCGGCAGGAAGTTCCTGGAGACTTTCAGCACCTGGCTGTGGGTACACACCTCAGGGGCTACCTGCCTATTACTGCAATGTTGAGAACTGAATACTAAGAGGCCTGTTCTAGTAGCTTCCATAACTTTGCTGCCATGTCGAATGGTTTGGCATGTTCCCACCGAACGGCTTGTCATTTGTGTTATCGCGGTATTCAGAAAGGATCTGAAAGCATTTCCACAAGTCTCGAACCGGGAGCTAGGAAAATGCCAATACTGCTCGGGACAACAGCGATGGTATCTCAGCCTTTTTCTCAGTTCTGTAAGAGCTGCATAAAGAGAGCAGCACAGAGAGAGCTGCCTCTCCCTGCACAGCACTCACAGCGATCTCCCTGCACAGAGAGAGCCACCTCTCCCTGCACAGCTCTCACAGGAGATCTCCCTGCACAGCTCTCACAGGCGATCTCCCTGCACAGAGAGAGCTGCATCTCTGCACAGCTCTCACAGCGATCTCCCTGCACAGAGAGAGTCGCCTCTCCCTGTACAGCACACACAGGTACTCACAGGCCCGGGGGTGACTTGCGGGGGGAAGGAAGAAAGGTACAGCATGGGCAGCGGCAGTGCCAGCCTCCACCTCACAAACACTATTACACCATGTATATACAGCACAGATACAGCACGAGCAGTGTCAGCCTCCCCCTCACACACAGGAAGGGGAGGAGCTGTGAGCCAAGATGGCGGCAAACCCTGGAGGAGGGAGAGGAGTGGGAACCAGTTCTCAAGCTAATCTGAATGCGGATAAGAAAGTTTCACTGGAAGCTAAAGTGCAGAAATGTTTGCAAAAGAAAGAGTCAGAAAATGTGGAAAAAGAGATGAATGAAAATGTTGAGCAGAAAGAAGCTGAAATGGAGAATACTGAAAGTCCAGCTCAGAACCAGACGGGTAAGAGAACTGCGGCTAAAACCAGCTCAAGGTTTAGTGAAGCCAGGAGTAAAAGGCAGGCAGAACATGAGAAAAGGAGACTTGGGGTCACAGAAATTGTTATCCCACAAATTAGCAAGGACATGCACACTAATGCACAGGCAACTGCAGCTACACCTGAGACAGAGACCCCGCAAGCAGCTGCACCTGAGACAGAGACCCCGCAAGCAACTGTACCTGACTCAGTGACCCCGCAAACAACTGTACCTGACACAGTGTCCCCGCAAACAACTGTACCTGACGCAGTGACCCCGCAAACAACTGTGAAGGGGTAAAGATCATCGGGAAGCACAAAACAGAAACAGAAGAAAATTCCCTGATGGTGCAGTATTGTGATTGAAAATAAATATTCAAGGTGCAGTGTGCTAAATACTCACAAATATAGAGTGAGCAATGTTCCCATAAAGGTATCTTTTGAATGACAGCCCGTCGGACCGTCAGACAGGTAAGTGGAATGGTAAGTGCTGGAGACCTTAAATGAATAACATAAACACGGACATAGTGCAGACTGTATAAAAATCTCTTTAAAAGTAAGTGTATGTGCAGTGCACTCACATGGTATAAAAAGGGTATAAGCGTTTAGATCACACAGGTCGGATCTCAGCAATGTGTAATAGCTGCTCTCTCAGTCCCCCCTCCGCCTCAGCGGGCGTGCGTGTCACCGGTGCGTCTCACCCAAACCGGAAACCGGAAGTGACGTCATCTGCTCTGGGGGACTCCGATCCTGTGGGAGTTTTCTCTCGTCAGCCTCACTCTACGCGTTTCTCCGTATTGCGGTTTCTTCAGGAGTGCCACTTTTTGATATATTTGTTTTTCACCCGCAAACAACTGTACCTGACGCAGTGACCCCGCAAAAAACTGTACCTGACGCAGTGACCCTGCATGCAGCTGCACCGGAGACAGAGAAACTGCATACAACTGTACCTGATACAGAGACACTACAAGCAGCTGAAGGTTGCAGACAGGTGCAGGAATTAGCAGCCACACCCAAGTCAGACACATAGCAAACAGCCCAGGCTGAGAGCCTGAATGATGCTGGCAATACACCTGAGACAGAGCAGCAAACAGCCCAGGCACAGGAAGAAGTGTCTGAAATAGAAATGGCTGAAGCAGTGGAGAACGCTGAAGCAGTAGAGGCTTTTGAGGCGCAAGAAATGGAGATTCCTAAAGTGGGAGAGAAATCCATACAGCCTGCAGCAGCATCAAAGCCCTTAGCAGAAACAGGAGCGGCAAAAGCAAAGTCCTTAGCTGAAGCAGGAACGGCAGCAAAACCAACAGGAGCGGCTGAGCCAGCTCCCCCACAGCAGTCAGCATGGAGTACAAGACGCCCATCTTATATTTCATTTGATGATGCCAGAAAGCGCAGGAACGTTGTCAGACTGCATTATTGGGGGGATATGGTTCCTATACCGGACAGATTTGTTGTAGGAAAAGACTTGATCAAAGTTTCCTCTTGGCTTCCAACCCAGTGAGGTGTATGCTTTGTTACAGGCTCCTAATAGCAGGAACTACGAAGTGAGCTTTAAGACACCAGAAGGGCTAGAAAAATTCTGGTTTCGTTACAGAGAAGTGAAGGGTAATCCAGAATGGGAATTCTTTAAAGTTATCCAGGTATCTCGCCCTGTGACCGTGGAAGTGAATATTGTCTTTGATATTGAGACTGTAGCGGTAGAAGATATACGTTTTTGGCTGCAAAGACAGTGCGATATTCAGTCCGGTCCAGTGAAAAATATGGATGCTGAAGGTTTCTGGAATGGGGGCTACAAGTTTAAAGTTAAGCTCAGATACACACACAATGTGGCATGTCACCTCCCAAATGCCATATATATTGGAAGGGATCGCGGGCGATGTTTTTATTGGGGACAGCCTAAAAAGTGTTTTAAATGTGATTCCCCCAGGCACTTAAGCTCAGCGTGTGACAAAATCAGGTGCACTTTATGTGGTTCAATTGGTCATCACAGCTCTGAGTGTGACAAGGACATAGAGGGTCATGCACTAAGCAGTGATACGTGCTTTTAAGTGAGATAAAAGCCATTATAGCGCGATACTGCCTTCTGTGAGATTCACAAAGCAGTGATAAGTGCTTTTAAGTAGCCATTATTGCACGATATTGCAATGTTATCACTGCTTTGTGAATCTCACAGCAGGCAGTATCACGCTGTAAAGGCAGTTATCTCACTTAAAAGCACTTATCACTGCTTTGTGCATCACCCCCATAGTCTGCAACCTGCGCTATAAATGTGGTCATTCCTTTAAAGATTGCCCAGAAGCCGAACACAACCATTATGGGCAGAATGAAATGTGTAGTGTACAGATAACCGCATCTCCTAGTGATAAAGAGAATACCACAGAGTCATCAGAAAGTCTTCAACTTGCACCTGCAGAAGAGGTTTTAAAGTCTCTGGGTCTGACATATACACTTCCAGCCCAAAGGGGGTCAGACGGAGAACACAGGAGCGATCTGAGTTTTGTACCAAACACAGAGAATTCAACTCAGGAAGGTGATGTAACCCACAAAGATGGCGACAAACCCCACAAAGATGGCGGCGAACCCCGCAAAGATGGAGGCGAACCCCGCAAAGATTGCAGCACAACTCACGAAGATGGCGATAATGAATGGGAAACAATAAAAAATAAAAACAAGACTGCCCAAACCAGCTCAGCTGGAAAGAAAACTACAGAAACTGGATATAAAGAAACTGTCCAAGATGAGATCTCGCTGCACAATACATATGAGGTTTTGGAGGAAAAGAGTTGGGGTGAAAAGATGGATGACGCAGACCCCGATATGTCGGAGATTCAGACCTCGCAGCGGTCTGGATCTATTCAGGACATTGAGATGGCCGGATCATCAAATAAGAGAAATCTGCCATCGGAGAGTAGCCCCGGGAGAAAGAAAATGGTCAAACAGAAAAATGGTGCTAAAAAAAAAAGAAAAGGGTGGTGGTGATTCACTAAATATGCCAAAGTGCCCCTCTCCGCTAAAGGTGGCAACTAATTAATGTGTATAGTATTAAGGGGAAAAAGACAAGGACAGAAGCCTTTTCTAGTCTAAAGGACATTAAGAATTAGATTTTCTTTTTGCAGGAAACTTGCATGATTACTTTGTGTTATTTATCTATCAGTAAAGTGTATATAGCAGGGGGAATCTGAGAGGTTGGAGAGATGCGTTTAGGTATCTTTGAAAAGTGAATCTCTCTAAGATAAATGTTATGTTTGTGATTTTCTGGATGTTATTCTGTAAGTATTGTGTGTATTTTTAAATAATTGTATTTTGTATTTAAAATAAAAAAAAGATTCCCCTCACACACATTACTACACCATGCATACACAGCGCGGGCAGCGGCAGTGCCAGCCTCCCCCTCACACACACTACTACACCATGTATACACAGCACAGGTACAGCGCGGGCAGTGCCAGCCTCCCCCTCACACACACTACTACACCATGTATACACAGCACAGGTACAGCGCGGGCAGTGCCAGCCTACCCCTCACACACACTACTACACCATGTATACACAGCACAGGTACAGCGCGGGCAGTGGCAGTGCCAGTCTCCCCCTAATAAACACTTCCATATTTTAGTTTCCATATGAAATTCACATAGCTCAGATAATTAAACAATTTCAGAGCATAATAACCTCTCAAGGCGGAAAGTTTCCAAAGTCCGTTACCTCGTTGGGAATGTGTTATTCTCAGACGAGTAGTCCCAACGCGTACGCATAAAATGAACTCATTATCTCATTAAAATAAATTGCCTTTAACCCTTTCAGCGCCGTAGCGGTAGCAATGTATGTGCTCTGCATGTTATGTTCTGTACTGTAATACTGTTTATTCCAGCAGTGTGAGGTTTACTGCTTATTTATCCTCTAAGGGAATAGAAATTCCCTAACAGCAAAATTGACCCTGTATAAAAAGGGGCTTTCATATAAAAACGGTATGAGACCGACGCAGAAGAGGTGAGTGTATCCTGTCACCGCGCACACAGCTCTGTCACTGCACCTCCATCCTGTCCTGCAGCTCCCTTACATACACAGCTCTGTCACTGCACCTCCATCCTGTCCTGCAGCCCCCTTACACACACACAGCTCTGTCACTGCACCTCCATCCAGTCCTTTAGCTCCCTTACATACACAGCTCTGTCACTGGACCTCCATCCTGTCCTGCAGCCCCTTACACACACACAGCTCTTTCACTGCACCTCTATCTTGTCCTACAGCCCCCTTACACACAGCTCTGTCACTGCACCTCCATCCTGTCCTGCATCCCACCCCACACACAGCTCTTTTGAGATCAGAATCCTGTGTACTCAAAAATATCTCTTACCAATAATAGGTTATTAAATATCGCTCTCCCTCTCACTGCACAGCCCTGCCACTTACTAATCAGTGTATCTAACACACAACTTAACCTAACAAAATAAAATCTTAGCGAAACTCTATTAGTCAGTGGTTAATATCGCTATGGGTCTCCAACTCTTTAAATCACGTTTACTGCCTCTTTATATAAAAATACTAATAAGGATTCCTGCTGGGAGTTCCCTAGTTCTTGGGAGAGTAACATGGAACTGTAACGCTGAGCTGGGAGCGGGAGAAAAACATCCTTGTTGCATTTATAAAACTCTGCAGTTAGTCCTTCTGCTCCAGGAGATTTCTTTCATTGTCAGGATGCTATAGCATCATCCATCTCGGAGTTACTGATGGGTCTTATAAAGAGGCTTCTGTCTCTTCCTTATCAGGGATCGGTCATCTTAACTGATTTAGAAACTGCCCTTTCTCACTCAGTGCCGGGTCTTCTGATGTATATAAATCACTGTAGGAACTTGAGACTAGTTCTTGTATTCTCATGATTTGTCTGCATCATTACGCCCTCCTCATGTAACAGACCTGGAATAATTTCCCTATCTCTCCCCCCCTTACATGACCCAAAGGGGTCGGGAGAAAAAGATGTCCAGATAGTCCCAACGCTGCTCTCCTCCTGCAGAGTTTATACCTGTTATGCTGGACCTCTAGCATCTTCCTCTTCACTTCTGCTATCCCCTTTCCCAAACCTTCTCTCCCCAGCTGTAGTTCTGAATACAGTCTTGTAAGTTTATTTATCTGCTGAAGATACTGAATATAACATATATATATATATATATATATATATATATATATATATATACTGCACAACTTCCCGGGTGTCCTCTACTACAGGGGACTCCTCCACTGGGGGCGACTCACTGTCCTGGGGGGCACTATTATGCGCTGTCTCAGGACACTCCCTAAAAGAATGACCCTGCCCCCAACAGAAATGACACGTCAGAACATTAGGGCAGAGAACGATTGTGCCCCAGAACCTCACAGTGACCGCACCTCATTTTGTCACAGCCTGCACTTAAATGTCTGTGTGTACCACATTTAAAGCAAAGCTTGGGCTGGCCATTGTAGAAACCGACTCATCTATCCCCTTAACCTTTGCCGTGTTACTGCCCCCTGTGGTTGCCCCGTCTGTACCTGGAGCTTGTTTCTGTGCCCTGTTACTGCCCCCAGTAGAGTGGTTGGCCGGTCTGTGCCTGGAGCCTGTCTCCATGCTGTGTTACTGCCCCCAGTGATTACCCCGTCTGTGCCTGGAGCCTGTCTCTGTGCTCTGTTACTGCCCCCAGTGGTTGCCCCGTCTGTGCCTGGAGCTTGTTTCTGTGCCATGTTACTGCCCCAGTGGAGTGGTTGGCCGGTCTGTACCTGGAGCCTGTCTCTGCGCTATGTTACTGCCCCCAGTGGTTGCCCCGTCTGGGACTGGAGCTTTTCTATGTGCTATATTACTGCCCCCCAGTGGTTGCCCCGTCTGAGACTGGAGCTTGTCTCTGTGCTGAATAAATGCCCCCAGCAGACGATTCCTCTGTATCAGAGTTGTCTCTTCATGCATTTCTCAGGAGGCTCAAACTCTGTAACTAACACCCCCCTATGCTATTCTTGTAACTCTGTCACTGAACCTCCATCCTGCCCCATGTAACCCCTCCAGGCTGAGAGAATGAGCATGGCAAAAGGATGATTATTATCTTCAAAATGAGCACAGCTTTGAATTAAGTTTGACGGGTGTCTCCTTTTCCCAGGGCCAGCGTTTATCTCGTGCAGCTCCCGGAGACATCACATTCATCACCCTACAGTTTGTGATGCTAGAAAATGCTGCCATGTTCTATAGGACAATGGGACACGTTATTCTATTCTACAGTGCACCATTCACGCTGGGGTGCATCCTCCATAACGCCGAACTCGGGGGGATTGTGGAGGCAGGAGACATCTTAATTGGTGGGGTGTTACACATTCATGGGGACAAAATATACCCCAAAATTAGCTTCACAGAGGAACCCGCCCCGATCACCTGCAAAACGTAAGATGTATTTCTTTCCAATTTGACTTAACCATTTCTTGATGTCATCTTTAAAGGGTCAGTACCACGTAGGGGCAAAGTACCCTAATGACTGGGATGTGTTTAATGGGGTAAAGTGTCACTCCAATGTTGGGGCAAAGTGACCTAATGACAGGGATGTGTTTAATGGGTTAAAGGGTCAGTCCCATGAAGGGGCAAAGTAAACTAATGACTGGGATGTGTTTAATGGGTTAAAGTGTCACTCCCACGTAGCGGCAAAGTGACCTAATGACAGGGATGTGTTTTATGGGTTAAAGGGTCTGTCCTACATAGGGGCACAGTGACCTAATGACAGGGACCTGATGGTTAAATTGCCTCATCAGATTTCCCATCCCCCACTCTCACGCCCAGGTTGCGGCTTGATAATTACCAGCGTGTCCAGGCCATGCGGTTTGCCGTGAAGGAGATCAACAGGGACCTTGAGCTTCTACCCAACATCACCTTGGGTCTCCATATCTATGACTCTTGTACTGTGATGCAGAGGGCAGTAGCAGGAACCCTACAGGTGCTGACTGGGCATGGGCCGCCTGTGCCCAATTACAGGTGCCATCGAGGTGTCCCCTTGGCAGCTGTCATCGGCCATGCTTTCTCTACAAACACCATTATGATGGCTCATATCCTGGGGCTGTACCGTTACCCACAGGTAAGGTTGAGTTTGCTGTCCGTGGTGCTGAAATAATCATTGGAGGATGAGCATTCCACATACAAGTCTGCCTGTGTATTAAACATGTAATTCCACATACTGTAGTCTGCCAGTGTATTACACATGCTGTAGTCTGCCTGTGTATTACACGTGTAATTCCACATAGTCAGATACTGTAGTTTAATTTCTTAGGGATGTCTGAATTGGGGGAGTGTTTGTCAACCAAGTGTTATCTTTTCCCTTATCCCAACATGTCCTTATCAAAGAGCCAATACAGATAAGGGGAGTTAGGGAGATGGTCTCTAGCTGTAGATGTATTTGCTGAACCCACAGAGACATCACTCACAAGAGAGCAGGCGGAGGAAATACCACACCTCCCAAGTCTTACTTTACAAAAATAATTTAAAAAAAATAAAAAGGTCTCACTCCCATAATACAATTGTAGAGATTAAGGTGTCCTCAGATATGGCAGATTTGATCAGCACAAGGAAAAAGGAAACCCGTGTCAGTTAGACATGCACATGTAAGCAGATCACATGATGTACGTAGCTGTAACAGACATTATTTCACCAGTTAACACAATGCATGTTGTTTAGCCGAATGCAATATTTACCATGAGATTTAATGCAGCGATAAATGTCAAAAGTCTGCCGGACGCCAAACTGTTGTAAAACCAGCGCCAAAAACAGTGAAGGAATCTCGTTGGAAGTTTTCCCTTTGATAAATGTGAAACTGTTATTATTTTTGCTCCAGTTTGGCATCTTGGAGACTTTTATTATTGTAGCCATCCAAATCCTGGAACTAATTCTGGCATCTTCCTCTTAACAGATCAGCTTCTACTCCACAAGTTCCCTCCTGAGCGACCGGACACAGTTCCCTTCCTTCTTCAGGAGTGTCCCCAGCGACGCCTTCCAGTCCCAGGGACTGGCCCAGCTTGTGTTGTACTTTGGCTGGACTTGGGTGGGACTTGTGGCTGTTGACAATGATTATGGGCAGCAGGGCATCCAGGTCATCAGTAGAGAGATACTTAAGGCTGGAGCTTGTGTGGCCTTCACTGAGAACATCATTATAAGTCAGCCTGACCGTAACGCTCCATACATTGCTCAGGTCATGAAAGAGTCAACAGCCAAGGTTGTGGTTGTCTTCTCCCCTGGTTTAGATTTGACCTTTATATTAAATGAGATGATGAGACAGAAGGTGGCAGGGAAGATATTGTTAGCCAGTGAAAGTTGGTCCACCGCCCCCTTCCTATCAGTGGACAAATACTCAGGACTTCTTTCTGGAACAATTGGCTTTGCTCTCCCCAGTGGGAAAATCCCAGAGTTTCAACAGTTCCTCAACAGTATCCAACCCTCCATGTCTACAAGAGGAGAGTGGGTGAAGATATTCTGGGAGGAAGTTTTCAGCTGCAAGTTCCAAGACCTGAAAAACTTAACAGGCTCATCAGGGAATTCAACAAAACAGTGTACAGGAGTTGAAAACCTAGAAGGCATCCAGAACAGCTATAATGATGTCTCTGACTTAAGGGCAACCTACAATGTCTATACTGCAGTTCGTGTTGTAGCCAAAGCTTTGCAAGATTTGATCGACTGCCATGAAGGAGAAGGGCCATTCTCACATGGAAGATGCTCAGATATTTGGAGTTTCAGACCATGGCAGGTAGAGATCTTTAACAAACCCAAAATTAGAGAACAGCATAATGCAGAAGTAATGATTCTAGACACCTTATGATTGACCAAGATTAGAGATGAGATTACGTTGTGCAGAGCTTTCCAAACCTCATAGGTTTCTTCTCTGAGAGTACTGTGGCAGCACAGACAGAAGGAAACATGTATCTTCTCCCCACTCCACGTCCCTCCTCATCACCTCAGGAGTAATATGTGTATTTCTAAGTGGGCTGCCAGATTACACATGAAGAAGAAATGTATGAGGTTTGGTAAACTCTGTACATTAGAATTTCATCTCTGAAGAAATCTCCTCAAAGGTTCCCAGGAATAAAAGGGAGGGGTTATATGGGGCAGTAGGAGGAGTTGTAGGGAGCGGTTATATTGGGTAATTGGAAGAGTTATAGGGAGAGGTTAAATGGGGCAATAGGAGGTGTTAGAGGGACCCGTTATATGGAAAAATAAAATGAGGTATAGGGGAGGTAATATGTCAACAACATACCCAATTTGGGTGTAAATTACTAGCACCTCTGGACAGATCACAAGGATTAGTTTGATGCATAATGACTATTAAAATGATAAAAGTCCCTCTGCTTTCGCTGAGTCTCCTTTGATAGCCCCCATTGGATACCATTCCTTTACCAGACCCATTGTCTGCACTAACTCTGGACCCATGTTACATAACGGGACCTCCCTACTCTTTCCGCAGCTCTTGCACTATGTGAAGAAGGTGCGCATGAGACTGAGCAGTGGGAGGGAGCTCTTCTTTAACGAGAACGGGGACCCACCTGCGGTGTATGATATAGTGAACTGGCAGCTGAGCCGGGAGGGCGGAATAAAACGGATCAAGGTGGGCAGCTACGATACAGGAGCTGCCATTGGACAGGTTTTCACCATCAATGCTAGTGCCGTGCATTGGGCGTCAGGTGGAAGGGAGGTAAGGTACTGCCATGGAGAGGAGATACATGTATAGGGAGCGGTAGCAGGAGGCGTTATAGGGAGCTGTTATATGGGCGATAGGAGGAGTTATAGTGAGCGGTTTTATGGGGCAATAGGAGGAGTTATATGGATGTTTGAATTGGGCAATGGGTGGAACTACTTGACATAAATGTACCCGCTCATTCATTTACTTACAAAATGCCTTCTCTGTCCCACTGTGGTTCGATTAAATGTTTCAACCTTCAACTTTCATTGCTGGTGACAACGTGTCATGTCCCAATCATCCAGTCTGTCTCAGTCAGTCAGGACCGAGTTTGTCCTTTTTATAGTACTGAATCTGAGTCATATCTTCCTTTTGTACACTTCATCCTTCCAAATTCTCCTCCAGGTCCCTCTCTCTCTCTGCAGTAACAGTTGTCCCCCTGGTTTCAGGAAGGCAGCACTGAGAGGGAAGCCTGTCTGCTGCTTCCAATGTGTCCTCTGTCCCCAAGGAGAGATCTCCAACCAGACAGGTGAGAAGATCTTAGAAGAACTGGAAAACCAACATCAATTCTGAACATAACATGATAGATTATTACATTTATTATTTTTGTGTCTCTTTCAGACTCTGTTGATTGCTTTAAATGTCCGTGGGATATGTGGCCCAATCTCCAACGGGACACATGCCTCCCAAAGTCCAGAGAATTCATCTCCTATGAAGAGCCATTAGGTGCCACCTTGGCTGCTACAAGTGTCTCTTCGACTTTAGTCCCAGTTGTCATGGTTGGACTTTTTATCCACTTCAAGAACACTCCCATTGTCAGAGCCAATAACTACACCCTCAGTTGTCTTCTCCTGTGGTCCCTGTCCCTCGGCTTCCTCTGCTCTTTGGTTTTCATTGGTTATCCCCAACCTGAGACGTGTCTTTTGCGCCAGGTAGCTTTCGGTATGGTCTTTGCCCTTTGTGTATCCTGTATCTTGGCCAAAACCATCATGGTGGTCATTGCCTTCCAGGCCACTAAGCCTGGTAGCAACCTAAGAAAGTGGACCAGCAATCGGGTCTCTTATCTTGTTGTCTTTTTATGCATCCTTATTCAATCTTTTCTCTGCATCGTGTGGCTCTCATTCTCACCTCCGTTCCCAGAACACAACATCCAAACCAAACCTGGGGTCATTATCATTGAGTGTAATGAGGGCTCCCCCATCGCCTTCTGGTGCATGTTGGGATATCTTGGCCTTCTGTCTACTGTTAGCTTCATCGTTGCCTTCCTGTCCAGACAGCTCCCCGACAGCTTCAACGAGGCCAAGTTCATCACCTTCAGCATGCTGGTCTTCCTCAGTGTTTGGGTGTCCTATATCCCGGCCTCCCTCAGTGCCCGTGGCAAGTACACCGTGGCCATGGAGGTCTTCGCCATCCTGTCCTCCAGCTGGGCTCTGGTGGTCTGCATGTTTGTACCCAAATGTTTCATCATATTGTTCCGACCCGACATGAACTCGAGAGAACATCTCATGGGGAAAGACAGAGGTCAGACTCACAAGATCAAATAAATGTAAAAAACGGGATGTCTACTCGGACCCAATAAACCATTTCTACATTCACCTCTTTGTATATTAATTAAAAAGCTTTACCTCTGTTGCTTTTACGTAATTGTTGCTGGGTGAAAAACTCTGTTTGTAACGGAATAAATAAATGGCGGAGAAGAAGTGATAGAATGAATGTGTAGGTTTCAATTATTAATGATCAAGAGTATGTGCGAGTAAATTAATTACTGTAACAGTGCAGAAACAAGGAACACGGTGACACGTCAGTGGACTTATGCAAATGATGTATCGGTTTAATGAAGTCGTAAAAGAATCCCCCAAGGTTAAAAAGTCAGTGCCCTGCAAAACCGGATAAGTGCAGGGTATGATAAAAAAGGATTTATTGAACTCGTGGCTTATGGAAAATGATACGTGGCAGGCGTGCTCTGACGCGTTTCATGCTGTACAGCACATGTCCCGTCTCCTTTTCCATATGCCACAAGTTAAATAAATCTCTTTTTTATCACACCCTGTTCTAAGCCCGGTTTTGCAGGGCGCTGCCTTTTTCACCTTGGTAGATTCTTTTTCACGAACATTCTGGCAGGAAGTTCCCGGAGACTTTCAGCACCTGGCTGTGGGTACACACCTCAGGGGCTACCTGCCTATTACTGCAATGTTGAGAACTGAATACTAAGAGGCCTGTTCTAGTAGCTTCCATAACTTTGCTGCCATGTCGAATGGTTTGGCATGTTCCCACCGAACGGCTTGTCATTTGTGTTATCGCGGTATTCAGAAAGGATCTGAAAGCATTTCCACAAGTCTCGAACCGGGAGCTAGGAAAATGCCAATACTGCTCGGGACAACAGCGATGGTATCTCAGCCTTTTTCTCAGTTCTGTAAGAGCTGCATAAAGAGAGCAGCACAGAGAGAGCTGCCTCTCCCTGCACAGCACTCACAGCGATCTCCCTGCACAGAGAGAGCCACCTCTCCCTGCACAGCTCTCACTGGAGATCTCCCTGCACAGCTCTCACAGGCGATCTCCCTGCACAGAGAGAGCTGCATCTCTGCACAGCTCTCACAGCGATCTCCCTGCACAGAGAGAGTCGCCTCTCCCTGTACAGCACACACAGGTACTCACAGGCCCGGGGGTGACTTGCGGGGGGAAGGAAGAAAGGTACAGCATGGGCAGCGGCAGTGCCAGCCTCCCCCTCACAAACACTATTACACCATGTATATACAGCACAGATACAGCACGAGCAGTGCCAGCCTCCCCCTCACACACAGGAAGGGGAGGAGCTGTGAGCCAAGATGGCGGCAGACCCTGGAGGAGGGAGAGGAGTGGGAACCAGTTCTCAAGCTAATCTGAATGCGGATAAGAAAGTTTCACTGGAAGCTAAAGTGCAGAAATGTTTGCAAAAGAAAGAGTCAGAAAATATGGAAAAAGAGATGAATGAAAATGTTGGGCAGAAAGAAGCTGAAATGGAGAATACTGAAAGTCCGGCTCAGAACCAGACGGGTAAGAGAACTGCGGCTAAAACCAGCCAAAGGTCTAATGAAGCCAGGAGTAAAAGGCAGGCAGAACATGAGAAAAGGAGACTTGGGGTCACAGAAATTGTTATCCCACAAATTAGCAAGGACATACACACTAATGCACAGGCACCTACAGCTACACCTGAGACAGAGACCCCGCAAGCAGCTGCACCTGAGACAGAGACCCCGCAAGCAACTGTACCTGACTCAGTGACCCCGCAAACAACTGTACCTGACACAGTGACCCCGCAAACAACTGTACCTGACGCAGTGACCCCGCAAACAACTGTGAAGGGGTAAAGATCATCGGGAAGCACAAAACCATGTAAAACAGAAGAAAATTCCCTGATGGTGCAGTATTGTGATTGATATGAAAATAAATATTCAAGGTGCAGTGTGCTAAATACTCACAAATATAGAGTGAGCAATGTTCCCATAAAGGTATCTTTTGAATGACAGCCCGTCGGACCGTCAGACAGGTAAGTGGAATGGTAAGTGCTGGAGACCTTAAATGAATAACATAAACACGGACATAGTGCAGACTGTATAAAAATCTCTTTAAAAGTAAGTGTATGTGCAATGCACTCACATGGTATAAAAAGGGTATAAGCGTTTAGATCACACAGGTCGGATCTCAGCAATGTGTAATAGCTGCTCTCTCAGTCCCCCCTCCGCCTCAGCGGGCGTGCGTGTCACCGGTGCGTCTCACCCAAACCGGAAACCGGAAGTGACGTCATCTGCTCTGGGGGACTCCGATCCTGTGGGAGTTTTCTCTCGTCAGTCTCACTCTACGCGTTTCTCCGTATTGCGGTTTCTTCAGGAGTGCCACTTTTTGATATATTTGTTTTTCACCCGCAAACAACTGAACCTGACGCAGTGACCCCGCAAAAAACTGTACCTGACGCAGTGACCCTGCATGCAGCTGCACCGGAGACAGAGAAACTGCATACAACTGTACCTGATACAGAGACACTACAAGCAGCTGAAGGTTGCAGACAGGTGCAGGAATTAGCAGCCACACCCAAGGCAGACACGCAGCAAACAGCCCAGGCTGAGAGCCTGAATGATGCTGGCAATACACCTGAGACAGAGCAGCAAACAGCCCAGGCACAGGAAGAAGTGTCTGAAATAGAAATGGCTGAAGCAGTGGAGAACGCTGAAGCAGTAGAGGCTTTTGAGGCGCAAGAAATGGAGATTCCTAAAGTGGGAGAGAAATCCATACAGCCTGCAGCAGCATCAAAGCCCTTAGCAGAAACAGGAGCAGCAAAAGCAAAGTCCTTAGCTGAAGCAGGAACGGCAGCAAAACCAACAGGAGCGGCCGAGCCAGCTCCCCCACAGCAGTCAGCATGGAGTACAAGACGCCCAGGTACATCTTATATTTCATTTGATGATGCCAGAAAGCGCAGGAACGTTGTCAGACTGCATTATTGGGGGGATATGGTTCGTATACCGGACAGACTTGTTGTAGGAAAAGACTTGATCAAAGTTTCTCTTGGCTTCCAACCCAGTGAGGTGTATGCTTTGTTACATGCTCCTAATAGCAGGAACTACGAAGTCAGCTTTAAGACACCAGAAGGGCTAGAAAAATTCTGGTTTCGTTACAGAGAAGTGAAGGATAATCCCGAATGGGAATTCTATAAAGTTATCCAGGTATCTCACCCTGTGACCGTGGAAGTGATTATTATCTTTGATATTGAGACTGTAGCGGTTGAAGATATATGTTTTTGGCTGCGATATTCAGTCCGGTCCAGTGAAAAGTATGGATGCTGAAGGTTTCTGGAATGGGGGCTACAAGTTTAAATTTAAGCTCAGATACACTCACAATGTGGCATGTCACCTCCCAAACGCCATATATATTGGAAGGGATCGCGGGCGATGTTTTTATTGGGGACAGCCTAAAAAGTGTTTTAAATGTGATTCCCCCAGGCACTTAAGCTCAGCGTGTGACAAAATCAGGTGCACTTTATGTGGTTCTATTGGTCATCACAGCTCTGAGTGTGACAAGGACATTGTCTGCAACCTGTGCTATAAATGTGGTCATTCCTTTAAATATTGCCAAGAAGCCGAACACAACCATTATGGGCAGAATGAAATGTGTAGTGTACAGATTACCGCATCTCCTAGTGATAAAGAGAATACCACAGAGTCATCAGAAAGTCTTCAATTTGCACCTGCAGAAGAGGTTTTAAAGTCTCTGGGTCTGACATATACACTTCCAGCCCAAAGGGGGTCAGACGGAGAACACAGGAGTGATCTGAGTTTTGTACCAAACACAGAGAATTCAACTCAGGAAGGTGATGTAACCCACAAAGATGGCGACAAACCCCACAAAGATGCCGGCGAACCCCGCTAAGATGGAGGCGAACCCAGCAAAGATTGCAGCACAACTCATGAAGATGGCGATAATGAATGGGAAACAATAAAAAATAAAAACAAGACTGCCCAAACCAGCTCAGCTGGAAAGAAAACTACAAAAACTGGAGATAAAGAAACTGTCCAAGAAGAGATCTCGCTGCACAATACATATGAGGTATTGGAGGAAAAGAGTTGGGGTGAAAAGATGGATGACGCAGACCCCGATATGTCGGACAGTCAGACCTCGCATCGGTCTGGATCTATTCAGGACATTGAGATGGCCGGATCATCAAATAAGAGAAATCTGCCATCAGAAAGACCCCCCGGGAGAAAGAAAATGGTCAAAAAGAAAAATGGTGCAAAAAAGAAAAAAAAGGGTGGTGGTGATTCACTAAATATGCCAAAGTGCCCCTCTCCGCTGAAGGTGGCAACAAATTAATGTGTATAGTGTTAAGGGGAAAAAGACCCGGACTGAAGTCTTTTCTATTCTAAAGGACTTTAAGAATTAGATTTTCTTTTTGCAGGAAACTTGCCTGATTACTTTGTGTTATTTATCTATCAGTAAAGTGTATATAGCAGGGGGAATCTGAGAGGTTGGAGAGAGGCGTTTAGGTATCTTTGAAAAGTGAACCTCTCTAAGATAAAATGTAATGTTTGTGATTTTCTGGATGTTATTCTGTAAGTATTGTATGTATTTTTAAATAATTGTATTTTGTATTTAAAATAAAAAAAAGATTCCCCTCACACACATTACTACACCATGTATACACAGCACAGGTACAGCGCAGGCAGTGCCAGCCTCCCCCTCACACACATTACTACACCATGTATACACAGCACAGGTACAGCGCGGGCAGCGGCAGCCTCCCCCTCACACACACTACTACACCATGTATACACAACACAGGTACAGCGCGGGCAGTGCCAGCCTCCCCCTCACACACACTACTACACCATGTATACACAGCACAGGTACAGCGCGGGCAGCAGCAGTGCCAGCCTCCCCCTCACACACACTACTACACCATGTATACACAGCACAGGTACAGCGCGGGCAGTGCCAGCCTCCCCCTCACACACACTACTACACCATGTATACACAGCACAGGTACAGCGCAGGCAGCGGCAGTGCCAGCCTCCCCCTCACACACACTACTACACCATGTATACACAGCACAGGTACAGCGTGGGCAGCAGCAGTGCCAGCCTCCCCCTCACACACACTACTACACCATGTATACACAGCACAGGTACAGCGCGGGCAGTGCCAGCCTCCCCCTCACACACACTACTACACCATGTATACACAGCACAGGTACAGCGCAGGCAGCGGCAGTGCCAGCCTCCCCCTCACACACACTACTACACCATGTATACACAGTACAGGTAAAGCGCGGGCAGTGCCAGCCTACCCCTCACACACACTACTACACCATGTATACACAGCACAGGTACAGCACGGGCAGCGGCAGTGCCAGCCTCCCCCTAATAAACACTTCCATATTTTAGTTTCCATATGAAATTCACATAGCTCAGATAATTAAACAATTTCAGAGCATAATAACCTCTCAAGGCAGAAAGTTTCCAAAGTCCGTTACCTCGTTGGGAATGTGTTATTCTCAGACGAGCAGTCCCAACGCGTACGCAGAAAATGAACTCATTATCTCATTAAAAGAAATTGCCTTAAACCATTTCAGCGCCGCAGCGGTAACAATGTATGTGCTCTGCATATTATGTTCTGCACTGTGATGCTGTTTATTCCAGCAGTGTGAGGGTTACTGCTTATTTATCCTCCAGGGGAACTGAAATTCCCTAACAGCAAAATTGACCCTGTATAAAAAGGGGCTTTCATATAGAAACGGTATGAGACCGACGCAGAAGAGGTGAGTGTATCCTGTCATCATGCACACAGCTCTGTCACTGCACCACCATCCTGTCCTGCACCCCCTTACACACACACAGCACTGTCACTGCACCTCCATCCTGTCCTGCAGCCCCTTACACACACAGCTGTCATTGCACCTACATCCTGTCCTGCAGCCCACCTACACACACACAGCTCTGTCACTGCACCTCCATCCTGTACTGCAGCTCCCTTACACACACACAGCTCTGTCACTGCACCTCCATCCTGTCCTGCAGCCCGCTTACACACACAGCTCTGTCACTGCACCCCCATCCTGTCCGCCAGCCCCCCCCCCACCCCCCGTACACAGCTCTTTTGAGATCAGTATCCTGTGTACTCAAAAATATCTCTTACCAATAATAGGTTATTAAATATCGCTCTCCCTCTCACTGCACAGCCCTGCCACTCACTAATCAGTGTATCTGACACACAACTTAAGCTAACAAAAAAACATCTTAGCGAAAATCTTGTAGTCAGCGGTTAATAACGCTATGGGTCTCCAATTCTTTAAATCACGTTTACTGCCTCTTTATATACTGTAATAATACTAATAAGGATTCCTGCGGGGAGTTTCCTAGTTCTTGGGAGAGTAACATGGAACTGTAACGCTGAGCTGGGAGCGGGAGAAAAACATCCTTGTAGCATTTATAAAACTCTGCCGTCAGTCCTTCTGCTCCAGGAGATTTCTTTCATTGTCAGGGTGCTATAGCATCATCCACCTCGGAGTTACTCATGGGTCTTATAAAAAGGCTTCTGTCTCTTCCTTATCAAGGGTTGGTCATCTTAACTGATTAAGAAACTGCCCTATCTCACTCAGTGCCGGGTCATCTGATGTATATAAATCACTGTAGGAACTTGAGACTAGTTCTTGTATTCTCCTGATTTGTCTGCATCATTACGCCCTCCTCATGTAACAGACCTGGAATAATTTCCCTATCTCTCCCCCCCTTACATAACCCAAAGGGGTCGGGAGAAAAAGATGTCCAGATAGTCCCAACGCTGCTCTCCTCCTGCAGAGTTTATACCTGTTATGCTGGACCTCTAGCATCTTCCTCTTCATTTCTGCTATCTCTTTTTCCAAACCTTCTCTCCCCAGCTGTAGTTCTGAATACAGTCTTGTAAGTTTATTTATCTGCTGAAGATACTGAATATATATATATATATATATATATATAGGCTGCACAACTTCCCGGGTGTCCTCTACTACAGGGGACTCCTCCACTGGGGACGACTCACTGTCCTGGGGGGCACTATTATGCGCTGTCTCAGGACACTCCCTAAAAGAATGACCCTGCCCCCCACAGAAATGACACGTCAGAACATTAGGGCAGAGAACGATTGTGCCCCAGAACCTCACAGTGACCGCACCTCATTGTGTCACAGCCTGCACTTAAATGTCTGTGTGTACCACATTTAAAGTAAAGCTTGGGCTGGCCATTGTAGAAACCGACCCATCTATCCCCTTAACCTTTGACGTGTTACTGCCCCCTGTGGTTGCCCGTCTGTGCCTGGAGCTTGTTTCTGTGCCCTGTTACTGCCCCCAGTGGAGTGGTTGGCCGGTCTGTGCCTGGAGCCTATCTCTGTGCTGTGTTACTGCACCCAGTGGTTGCCCCGTCTGTGCCTGGAGCTTGTTTCTGTGCCATGTTACTGCCCCCCGTGGAGTGGTTAGCCGGTCTGTGCCTGGAGCCTGTCTCTGTGCTGTGTTACTGCCCCCAGTGGTTGCCCCTTCTGTGCCTGGAGCTTGTTTCTGTGCCCTGTTACTGCCCCCCAGTGGAGTGGTTGGCCGGTCTGTGCCTATATCCTGAAGGAGTGTACCTGTTCCGGTTGAGGAGAGGCAATTCAGCGGGCACCACGAGGCAGGGAAAAAGCCCATTTCTGGGTGAAACGCGTTAGAGGTGCAGGGGTATGCTTTTTCCCCCCTCTTTTTAACTTTGCTTTAATAAAGGAAATGTTATACAGCACAGTCCAGCTTCCGCAACTTTTTTTTTTCCCTGCCTCGTGGTGCCCGCTGAGTTGCCTCTCCTCAACCGGAACAGGTACACTCCTTCTGCTTACTACATCAGCCATGGAGCACACAGAACCGGCGTCTATACCACATGTGAGTACAAGTGCTGCTTAAAGAGAGCTACCCCAGGCATATAGGTTTATCTAGTTCAGGGAGACTGCAGAGGTCAAGGGGGGGGTTCAAAGTCTCCCCACTTACAACTCCGCACATCTCTGCCATACCTTGTGCCATCTAGGGGGTTTATGCATATAGCCTCAAGCATGCATCATCACACCAAGTGATCCGGTTTAAATGCAGTCAGAAATATTCATTCTCCAATTATTGTGGGTTTATACAAAGCTCTGTAGCACTGGTTGATTGGGGCCATCCACCCATATACTTTTTTCCTGTGCCTGTATCCTGTCTCTGCGCTATGTTACTGCCCCAGTGGTTGCCCCGTCTGGAACTGGAGCATGTCTATGTGCCATATTACTGCCTTCCATGGTTGCCCCGTCTGAGACTGGAGCTTGTCTCTGTGTGGTATAACTGCCCCCAGCAGACGATTCCTCTGTATCTGGGTTGTCTCTTCATGCATTTCTCAGGAGGCTCAAACTCTGTAAATAACATCCCCCTCTGTTATTCCTGCAGCTCTGTCACTGAACCTCCATCCTGCCCCATATAACCCCTCCAGGCTGAGAGAATGAGCATGGAAAAAGGGTGATTATTATCTTCAAAATGAGCACAGCTTTGAATTAAGTGAATGACGGGTGTCTCCTTTTCCCAGGGCCAGCGTTTATCCCATGCAGCTCCCGGAGACATCACATTCATCACCCTACAGTTTGTGATGCTAGAACATGCTGCCCTGTTCTATAGGACAATGTGGCACGTTATTCTATTCTACACTACACCATTCACGCTGGGGTGCCGCCTCCATCATGCCGAACTCAGGGGGATTGTGGAGGCCGGAGACATCTTAATTGGTGGGGTGTTACACCTTCATGGGGACAAAATATACCCCCAAATTAGCTTCACAGAGGAACCCGCCCCGATTACCCGCAAAACGTAAGATTTATTTCTTTCCAATTTGACGTAATCATTTGTTGATGTCATCTTTAAAGGGTCAGTACCATGTAGGGGCAAAGTACCCTAATGACTGGGATGTGTTTAATGGGGTAAAGTGTCACTCCCATGTTGGGGCAAAGTGACCTAATGACAGGGATGTGTTTAATGGGTTAAAGGGTCAGTCCCACGTAGGGGCAAAGTAACCTAATGACTGGGATGTGTTTAATGGGTTAAAGTGTCACTCCCACGTAGCGGCAAAGTGACCTAATGACAGGGATGTGTTTTATGGGTTAAAGGGTCAGTCCTACATAGGGGCACAGTGACCTAATGACAGGGACCTGATGGTTAAATTGCCTCATCAGATTTCCCATCCCCCACTCTCACGCCCAGGTTGCGGCTTGATAATTACCAGCGTGTCCAGGCCATGCAGTTTGCCGTGAAGGAGATCAACAGGGACCTTGAGCTTCTACCCAACATCACCTTGGGTCTCCATATCTATGACTCTTGTACTGTGATGCAGAGGGCAGTAGCAGGAACCCTACAGGTGCTGACTGGGCATGGGACGCCTGTGCCCAATTACAGGTGCCATCGAGGTGTCCCCTTGGCAGCTGTCATCGGCCATGCAATCTCTACAAACACCATTATGATGGCTCATATCCTGGGGCTGTACCGTTACCCGCAGGTAAGGTTGAGTTTGCTGTCCGTGGTGCTGAAATAATCATTGGAGGATGAGCATTCCGCATACTAGTCTGCCTGTGTATTACACATGTAATTCCACATAGTCAGATACTGTAGTTTAATTTCTTAGGGATGTCTGAATTGGGGGAGTGTTTGTCAACCAAGTGTTATCTTTTCCCTTATCCCGACATGTCCTTATCAAAGATCCAATACAGATAAGGGTAGTTGGGGAGATGGTCTCTAGCTGTAGATGTATTTGCTGAACCCACAGAGACATCACTCACAAGAGAGCCGGCGGAGGAAATCCCACCCCTACCAAGTCTTACTTTACAAAAATAATTTTAAAAAAATAAAAAGGTCTCATTCCCATAATAAAATTGTAGAGATTAAGGTGTCCTCAGACATGGCAGATTTGATCAGCACAAGGAAAAAGGAAACCCGTGTCAGTAAGACATGCACATGTAAGCAGATCACATGATGTACGTAGCTGTAACAGACATTATTGCACCAGTTAACACAATGCATGTTGTTTAGCCGAATGCAATATATACCATGAGATTTAATGCAGTGATAAATGTCAAAAGTCTGCCGGACGCCAAACTGTTGTAAAACCAGCGCCAAAAACAGTGAAGGAATCTCGTTGGAAGTTTTCCCTTTGATAAATGTGAAACTGTTATTATTTTTGCTCCAGTTTGGCATCTTGGAGACTTTTATAATTGTAGCCATCCAAATCCTGGAACTAATTCTGGCATCTTCCTCTTAACAGATCAGCTTCTACTCCACAAGTTCCCTCCTGAGCGACCGGACACAGTTCCCTTCCTTCTTCAGGAGTGTCCCCAGCGACGCCTTCCAGTCCCAGGGACTGGCCCAGCTTGTGTTGTACTTTGGCTGGACTTGGGTGGGACTTGTGGCTGTTGACAATGATTATGGGCAGCAGGGCATCCAGGTCATCAGTAGAGAGATACTTAAGGCGGGAGCTTGTGTGGCCTTCACGGAGAACATCATTATAAGTCAGCCTGACCGTAATGCTCCATACATTGCTCAGGTCATGAAAGAGTCAACAGCCAAGGTTGTGATTGTCTTCTCCCCTGGTTTAGATTTGACCTTTATATTAAATGAGATGATGAGACAGAAGGTGGCAGGGAAGATATTGTTAGCCAGTGAAAGTTGGTCCACCGCCCCCTTCCTATCAGTGGACAAATACTCAGGACTTCTTTCTGGAACAATTGGCTTTGCTCTCCCCAGTGGGAAAATCCCAGAGTTTCAACAGTTCCTCAACAGTATCCAACCCTCCATGTCTACAAGAGGAGAGTGGGTGAAGATATTCTGGGAGGAAGTTTTCAGCTGCAAGTTCCAAGACCTGAAAAACTTAACAGGCTCATCAGGGACTTCAACAAAACAGTGTACAGGAGCAGAAAACCTAGAAGGCATCCAGAACAGCTATAATGATGTCTCTGACTTAAGGGCAACCTACAATGTCTATACTGCAGTTCGTGTTGTAGCCAAAGCTTTGCAAGATTTGATCGACTGCCATGAAGGAGAAGGGCCATTCTCACATGGAAGATGCTCAGATATTTGGAGTTTCAGACCATGGCAGGTAGAGATCTTTAACAAACCCAAAATTAGAGAACAGCATAATGCAGAAGTAATGATTCTAAACACCTTATGATTGACAAAGATTAGAGATGAGATTACGTTGTGCAGAGCTTTCCAAACCTCATAGGTTTCTTCTCTGAGAGTACTGTGGCAGCACAGACAGAAGGAAACATGTATCTTCTCACCACTCCACGTCCCTCCTCATCACCTCAGGAGTTATATGTGTATTTCTAAGTGGGCTGCCAGATTACACATGAAGAAGAAATGTATGAGGTTTGGTAAACTCTGTACATTAGAATTTCATCTCTGAAGAAATCTCCTCAAAGGTTCCCAGGAATAAAAGGGAGGGGTTATATGGGGCAGTAGGAGAAGTTGTAGGGAGCGGTTATATTGGGTAATTGGAAGAGTTATAGGGAGAGGTTAAATGGGGCAATAGGAGGTGTTAGAGGGACCCGTTATATGGAAAAATAGAATGAGGTATAGGGGAGGTAATATGTCAACAACATACCCAATTTGGGTGTAAATTACTAGCACCTCTGGACAGATCACAAGGATTAGTTTGATGCATAATGACTATTAAAATGATAAAAGTCCCTCTGCTTTTGCTGAGTCTCCTTTGATAGCCCCCATTGGATACCATTCCTTTACCAGACCCATTGTCTGCACTAACTCTGGACCCATGTTACATAACGGGACCTCCCTACTCTTTCCACAGCTCTTGCACTATGTGAAGAAGGTGCGCATGAGACTGAGCAGTGGGAGGGAGCTCTTCTTTAACGAGAACGGGGACCCACCTGCGGTGTATGATATACTGAACTGGCAGCTGAGCCGGGAGGGCGGAATAAAACGGGTCAAGGTGGGCAGCTACGATACAGGAGCTGCCATTGGACAGGTTTTCACCATCAATGCTAGTGCCGTGCATTGGGCGTCAGGTGGAAGGGAGGTAAGGTACTGCCATGGAGAGGAGATACATGTATAGGGAGCGGTAGCAGGAGGCGTTATAGGGAGCTGTTATATGGGCGATAGGAGGAGTTATAGTGAGCGGTTCTATGGGGCAATAGGAGGAGTTATATGGATGTTTGAATTGGGCAATGGGTGGAACTACTTGACATAAATGTACCCGCTCATTCATTTACTTACAAAATGCCTTCTCTGTCCCACTGTGGTTCGATTAAATGTTTCAACCTTCAACTTTCATTGCTGGTGACAACGTGTCATGTCCCAATCATCCAGTCTGTCTCAGTCAGTCAGGACCGAGTTTGTCCTTTTTATAGTACTGAATCTGAGTCATATCTTCCTTTTGTACACTTCATCCTTCCAAATTCTCCTCCAGGTCCCTCTCTCTCTCTGCAGTAACAGTTGTCCCCCTGGTTTCAGGAAGGCAGCACTGAGAGGGAAGCCTGTCTGCTGCTTCCAATGTGTCCTCTGTCCCCAAGGAGAGATCTCCAACCAGACAGGTGAGAAGATCTTAGAAGAACTGGAAAAATAACATCAATTCTGAACATAACATGATAGATTATAACATTCATTATTTTTGTGTCTCTTTCAGACTCTGTTGATTGCTTTAAATGTTCGTGGGATATGTGGCCCAATCTCCAACGGGACACATGCCTCCCAAAGTCCAGAGAATTCATCTCCTATGAAGAGCCATTAGGTGCCACCTTGGCTGCTACAAGTGTCTCTTCGACTTTAGTCCCAGTTGTCATGGTTGGACTTTTTATCCACTTCAAGAACACTCCCATTGTCAGAGCCAATAACTACACCCTCAGTTGTCTTCTCCTGTGGTCCCTGTCCCTCGGCTTCCTCTGCTCTTTGGTTTTCATTGGTTATCCCCAACCTGAGACGTGTCTTTTGCGCCAGGTAGCTTTCGGTATGGTCTTTGCCATTTGTGTCTCATGTATCTTGGCCAAAACCATCATGGTGGTCATTGCCTTCCAGGCCACTAAGCCTGGTAGCAACCTAAGAAAGTGGACCAGCAATCGGGTCTCTTATCTTGTTGTCTTTTTATGCATCCTTATTCAATCTTTTCTCTGCATCGTCTGGCTCTCATTCTCACCTCCGTTCCCAGAACACAACATCCAAACCAAACCTGGGGTCATTATCATTGAGTGTAATGAGGGCTCCCCCATCGCCTTCTGGTGCATGTTGGGATATCTTGGCCTTCTGTCTACTGTTAGCTTCATCGTTGCCTTCCTGTCCAGACAGCTCCCCGACAGCTTCAACGAGGCCAAGTTCATCACCTTCAGCATGCTGGTCTTCCTCAGTGTTTGGGTGTCCTATATCCCGGCCTCCCTCAGTGCCCGTGGCAAGTACACCGTGGCCATGGAGGTCTTCGCCATCCTGTCCTCCAGCTGGGCTCTGGTGGTCTGCATGTTTGTACCCAAATGTTTCATCATATTGTTCCGACCCGACATGAACTCGAGAGAACATCTCATGGGGAAAGACAGAGGTCAGACTCACAAGATCAAATAAATGTAAAAAAACGGGATGTCTACTCGGACCCAATAAACCATTTCTACATTCACCTCTTTGTATATTAATTAAAAAGCTTTACCTCTGTTGCTTTTACGTAATTGTTGCTGGGTGAAAAACTCTGTTTGTAACGGAATAAATAAATGGCGGAGAAGAAGTGATAGAATGAATGTGTAGGTTTCAATTATTAATGATCAAGAGTATGTGCGAGTAAATTAATTACTGTAACAGTGCAGAAACAAGGAACACGGTGACACGTCAGTGGACTTATGCAAATGATGTATCGGTTTAATGAAGTCGTAAAAGAATCCCCCAAGGTTAAAAAGTCAGTGCCCTGCAAAACCGGATAAGTGCAGGGTATGATAAAAAAGGATTTATTGAACTCGTGGCTTATGGAAAATGATACGTGGCAGGCGTGCTCTGACGCGTTTCATGCTTTACAGCACATGTCCCGTCTCATTTTCCATATGCCACAAGTTAAATAAATCTCTTTTTTATCACACCCCGTGCTAAGCCCGTTTTTGCAGGGCGCTGCCTTTTTCACCTTGGTAGATTCTTTTTCACGAACATTCCAGCAGGAAGTTCCCGGAGACTTTCAGCACCTGGCTGTGGGTACACACCTCAGGGGCTACCTGCCTATTACTGCAATGTTGAGAACTGAATACTAAGAGGCCTGTTCTAGTAGCTTCCATAACTTTGCTGCCATCTCGAACGGTTTGGCATGTTCCCACCGAATGGCTTGTCATTTGTGTTATCGCGTTATTCAGAAAGGATCTGAAAGCATTTCCACAAGTCTCGAACCGGGAGCTAGGAAAATGCCAATACTGCTCGGGACAACAGCGATGGGATCTCAGCCTTTTTCTCAGTTCTGCATAAAGAGAGCAGCACAGAGAGAGCCACCTCTCCCTGCACAGCACTCACAGGCGATCTCCCTGCACAGAGAGAGCTGCATCTCCCTGCACAGCACTCACAGGCGATCTCCCTGCACAGCACTCACAGGCGATCTCCCTGCACAGCACTCACAGGCGATCTCCCTGCACAGAGAGAGCTGCATCTCCCTGCACAGCTCTTACAGGCGATCTCCCTGTACAGAGAAAGCCGCCTCTACCTGCACAGCTCTCACAGGCGATCTCCCTGCACAGAGAGAGCTGCATCTCCCTGCACAGCTCTCACAGCGATCTCCCTGCACAGAGAGAGCTGCATCTCCCTGCACAGCTCTCACAGGTGATCTCCCTGCACAGAGAGAGCTGCATCTCCCTGCACAGCTCTTACAGGCGATCTCCATGCACAGAGAGAGCCGCCTCTCCCTGCACAGCTCTCACAGGCGATCTCCCTGCACAGAGAGAGCCGCCTCTCCCTGCACAGCTCTCACAGGCGATCTCCCTGCACAGAGAGCTGCCTCTCCCTGCACAGCTCTCACAGGCGATCTCCCTGCACAGCTCCCACAGGTGCCTCTCCCTGCACAGCTCTTACAGGCGATCTCCCTGCACAGAGAGAGCTGCATCTCCCTGCACAGCTCTCACAGCGATCTCCCTGCACAGAGAGAGCCGCATCTCCCTGCACAGCTCTTACTGGCCATCTCCCTGCACAGAGAGAGCTGCATCTCCCTGCACACAGAGACGCCTCTCCCTGCACAGCTCTCACAGTCGATCTCCCTTCACAGAGAGAGCCACCTCTCGCTGCACAGCTCTCACAGGCGATCTCCCTGCACAGAGAGAGCTGCATCTCCCTGCACAGCTCTCACAGTGATCTCCCTGCACAGAGAGAGCTGCATCTCCCTGCACAGCTCTCACAGGCGATCTCCCTGCACAGAGAGAGCCGCCTCTCCCTGCACAGCTCTCACAGGCGATCTCCCTGCACAGAGAGCTGCCTCTCCCTGCACAGCTCTCACAGGCGATCTCCCTGCACAGAGAGAGCTGCATCTCCCTGCACAGCTCTCACAGTGATCTCCCTGCACAGAGAGAGCTGCATCTCCCTGCACAGCTCTCACAGGCGATCTCCCTGCACAGAGAGAGCTGCATCTCCCTGCACAGCTCTTACATGCGATCTCCCTGCACAGAGAGAGCAGCCTCTCCCTGCACAGCTCTCACAGGCGATCTCCCTGCACAGAGAGAGCCGCCTCTCCCTGCACAGCTCTCACAGGCGATCTCCCTGCACAGAGAGCTGCCTCTCCCTGCACAGCTCTCACAGGCGATCTCCCTGCACAGCTCCCACAGGTGCCTCTCCCTGCACAGCTCTTACAGGCGATCTCCCTGCACAGAGAGAGCTGCATCTCCCTGCACAGCTCTCACAGCGATCTCCCTGCACAGAGAGAGCTGCATCTCCCTGCACAGCTCTCACAGCGATCTCCCTGCACAGAGAGAGCCGCATCTCCCTGCACAGCTCTTACTGGCCATCTCCCTGCACAGAGAGAGCTGCATCTCCCTGCACAGAGAGCCGCCTCTCCCTGCACAGCTCTCACAGTCGATCTCCCTTCACAGAGAGAGCCACCTCTCGCTGCACAGCTCTCACAGGCGATCTCCCTGCACAGAGAGAGCTGCATCTCCCTGCACAGCTCTCACAGGCGATCTCCCTGCACAGCTCCCACAGGTGCCTCTCCCTGCACAGCTCTTACAGGCGATCTCCCTGCACAGAGAGAGCTGCATCTCCCTGCACAGCTCTCACAGCGATCTCCCTGCACAGAGAGAGCAGCATCTCCCTGCACAGCTCTTACTGGCCATCTCCCTGCACAGAGAGAGCTGCATCTCCCTGCACAGAGAGCCGCCTCTCCCTACACAGCTCTCACAGTCGATCTCCCTGCACAGAGAGAGCCGCCTCTCACTGCACAGCTCTCACAGGCGATCTCCCTGCACAGAGAGAGCTGCATCTCCCTGCACAGCTCTTACTGGCCATCTCCCTGCACAGCTCTCACAGGTGCCTCTCCCTGCACAGCTCTTACAGGCGATCTCCCTGCACAGAGAGAGCTGCATCTCCCTGCACAGCTCTCACAGCGATCTCCCTGCACAGAGAGAGCCGCATCTCCCTGCACAGCTCTTACTGGCCATCTCCCTGCACAGAGAGAGCTGCATCTCCCTGCACAGAGAGCTTCCTCTCCCTGCACAGCTCTCACAGTCGATCTCCCTGCACAGAGAGAGCTGCCTCTCGCTGCACAGCTCTCACAGGTGATCTCCCTGCACAGAGAGAGCTGCATCTCTCTGCACAGCTCTTACAAGCGATCTCCCTGCACAGAGAGAGCCGCCTCTCCCTGCACAGAGAGAGCCACCTCTCCCTGCACAGCTCTCACAGGCGATCTCCCTGCACAGAGAGCCGCCTCTCCCTGCACAGCTCTTACAGGCGATCTCCCTGCACAGAGAGCTGCCTCTCCCTGCACAGCTCTCACAGGCAATCTCCCTGCACAGAGAGAGCTGCATCTCTCTGCACAGCTCTTACAGGCGATCTCCCTGCACAGAGAGAGACGCATCTCCCTGCACAGAGAGAGTCACCTCTCCCTGCACAGCTCTCACAGGTGATCTCCCTGCACAGAGAGCCGCCTCTCCCTGCACAGCTCTTACAGGCGATCTCCCTGAACAGAGAGAGCCACCTCTCCCTGCACAGCTCTCACAGGTGCCTCTCCCTGCACAGAGAGAGCCACCTCTCCCTGCACAGCTCTTACAGGCAATCTCCCTGCACAGAGAGAGCCGCCTCTCCCTGCACAGCTCTCACAGGTGATCTCCCTGCACAGAGCGAGCCACCTCTCCCTGCACAGCTCTCATAGGCGATCTCCCTGCACAGCTCTCATAGGTGATCTCCCTGCACAGAGAGAGCCACCTCTCCCTGCACAGCTCTTACAGGCGATCTCCCTGCTTTTATTTACATTTTAATTCTAGGGTAGGGGAGCAGGGGGTCTCCGGAGCTGGACTGCATACATTTTAATGGGCAACCTAAAAAAACAAAAAAAAACTAATTGAAAAAAAATACAATCAATGTTTCTCGTACTTTTAACATCTTCACCATTCAATTCCCATTCCAGCAGCAACAGCAGGAACCTCTTGACACAAAACGCAATGATCCTCAACAGCTTGTAAATTCTCCTTCTTTCTTTGTAATCCAATACAATGGGGCGGATGTTGTCCCTTCGGCTTCTTAAACTTAAATGAGACACGACAGGTCTTATGTAAGGCCTGTGACATCACATTTGAGTGTCAAATGGTACACCCCCAATCCGATTGGCTGGTGTACCATGTGACAGGGTTCTTTTCTTTTTTTTTTTTAAGAGGATGTGTCGTCATCTTAAAGGGAGGTTCGTCACATGGTACACCTCCAATCCTATTTGATGAATTACCATGTGACAGCTTCCATTTTTAAAAAAAGGATGTGACATCATCTTAAAGGATGATGTCACATCCTTTTTTTTTTTTTTAAGGCTGCCATCAAATGGTACTTCCGCCAATCGGATTGGGGGTGTGCCATGTGGTATATCTCACAATACGAAGTTTGGAGAATAGGCCCCTAAGTGTACGTATACACCGCTTATTTGCTCCAGGGTTTGTGGATTACTTGGTGGTGAGGGGATCCGTTCTACCTGACCCTGACCGGCTGGGTTGCATGATGCTTCTCCATACACCTCTTAAAACCCTGTACCTCTGCATTGGAGGCATGGGTGTAGCTATAGCCCGGGCAAAGCCTGGGGGCCTGTGCTCTTTGGTGCCCCCCCGGGTTGGTGTCCCGGCCCTCTGCCCGCACATTAATTCCCTGCAGCGGGCAGGAAGCACAGAGGGAAATCCCTAACTATTCAGGTGGGCGGGGCCTGGGACAGGGGGCGGGAGGACAGAGGGGAAGTCCTTCCTCTGCAGAGCCTCCGTAGGTTGGCAGGGCCTCAAGTAGTGCAGCATGGAACTGGAGCTTGAGAGACAGGCTGGGGAAGGTGAGAGGCAGGGAAGGGTTAAATCACAGGGGTAAAAACAGACATGGGAGAGAGAGAAAGAGAGAGAGAGAGAGAGAGAGAGAGAGAGAGAGAGGAGAGAGAGGAGAGAGAGGAGAGAGAGGAGAGAGAGGAGAGAGAGAGAGGGAGAGGGAGAGGGAGAGGGAGAGGGAGAGGGAGAGGGAGAGGGAGAAGGGGAGAGAGAGGGAGGGAGAGATATGCCCTTGTGCATGTAAAAAAACGAACAACAACATGGGGCAAATGTGTATTAAACAACTTCATTAAAAGCACACGTATGATTGACCACTCACATAGTAAAGGGTTAGATCTGGTGTTTCAAGATTTCTGATCTGGAGCAGTTATAGGGCAGGAACTCTTCAGGACCATAAATGAAAAAATATATAGTGTAATATAATTTAATAAAAAAAACACATACATGAGCAGTGAGCCCATTCAACTCCCACGCTCCCACAAGAACACAGGCAATTTGACCACTCTGGTTCCAGTAGAAGTCTTGATCGTGCCTCTCTGCAGTGGATGTAGCTGGAAGCTGGAGGGTCGGTGTGAGCCTACTCCGGAACGGACAGCAGGGTGACGACACAGCCAATGGGATCCTCCGTCTTGGGCTCCTCCGGTCTCACAGCAGTAACGCCAAGCAGCAGAGCAGACAGGCCACAGAGTGCTCGCAAACATGAAAGGGACCACCCTACGCGTTTCAATCGGTACTCCGATCTTCCTCAGGGGTTCAAGTCATCACCCAGAGGAAGGTCCCTCTGTGAGGACCGAAACGTTGGTGTTTTGATGTACTATTTTCACTAATACACTTTTTTCAATACTACTCCGTTGTGTGCTGTCCCTTGATTCCTGGATTACACGGTATTGTATGTATATATATATATATATATATATATATATATATATATACATACACGAAGAGGAAGACGATAACCTTGCATCCACGCAAGCACTATAAGCGGTCACCATCAGCCTGTATATGATAGAATCATTTCTAAACCAAGCGGTGCTCACGGGTCAGGAATAGCTATGCAACAAGAAAAAAGAAACCTGCTTAAGAGCACTCAGGTATTCCATATGAAAAATAACAATTTATTGATTGACACAAAGAAGATAGATAACAGTACAAAATATTAAAAAATAGGCTAGGACCCCTGACAAAGGATACAACCCAAAAGAAACAATGTTGCATGAAAAAGGGGGTAAATTGGTTATATAACCCCCTATGCCTAGTGTAGACAAAATAGTTGGAATCACTTTGATATGCAGTAAAATCCTTTGCAGGTTATTCCAAATTCCAAATTAATGACACATGCATATAAATGAAATAAATCTCCAAGGGCCTGGAGTGATGTAAGATTCTCCCTCATCAAGCATAAAGGTTCCACCTCTTAAGGCAGATATATGATCCAAAATCCACAGCAAATTGAGTATCTGTGAAAAAATGGTTCCTGTGCTCTGAGGGTCACTCAATACAAGCAATATCATGCATGTGGCGTAAAAGATATAAATGCCCTCAGCCGAGTGCAAAGTTGAATAACCTGTACACTGCACAAATAAGCATCAAAATTGTTCAAAGTCCAGAAGGATAATCACAGCAATGTTAGGTAGCATAGTTACGTGACTTCATAATCCAGGGGTCGTGCCTAGAACCCCCACTCCTACGCGTTTCGTCAGAGGACTTAAACTTGGAGTGGTGAGGAGGCTAGGACAACACACTGTTTAAAAAGGGTGGATTTTCACGCCAAAGAGAACAAGGAAACAGCTGTATGTATTCCCTACCATAATTGAAATTCCGTACTTCTGCGTTTCAAGATGACACGCATAGTTAATGTAGTTAGTTCCGGTATGGCGCCATGATGCGTAATACGCATGCGCAGTACTGCCGTGGCACAGGGGACAATACAACACTTTGAAGCGACATATACTTTATGTGTGGCGCCATAGCTCATAGTAGCACGCGCACTGTAGGCGTAATGTGGGAAATAAGAAGGCACATTTCCATTTGCCTGTATTGCCTATAAGGCGTCATGATATACCCTGCGCATGCGCAATGCTTATGCAGAGCAGGGAACATTTAAACACTATACTAATGGCTAGAAATCCCACAATAATCGCCCATGCGCACAATTATGGCAAGCTATAGGCGCCCCCACCAGGACACATGATATCATTGCATGTCTATACTATACATATCAAATCCAGACCATACATGCGCAATGAGTCCGTTATAATCATATACAGTCAAAGTGATTGCTAGATAGATGGGTATATAAACCCCACACCTGTCAACCACATTTAGCTTTAGATATGCTGTCCACAAGCATGTGCAGATTCCACATCATCTTATTTAAGGAAATTTGTTCATACAAAATATTGTCAGTGTCCATAGAGAATAAATGTAATATGACAATATGCTTTGTCCACATAAATGTCCAGAAACGTGGTATTGTCACGGTTGTGCTCGCCACAAACCAGGGTCGGACCGTGTGGCTGAGGTGGGGTTGTATAAGCACTGACCTTAGACCGCGCAGGCTGATCTGGATTGCGCAGTTCGGAGTCGTACATAGCAGGGTCGGGACTAGAGAAGGCAGCATCGTCAGTGGACAAGCCAGGGTCAGGATTGGAGACTTCAGGGTAAACGTTATCCAACGTTATGTCTACTAGCCATTAACATCTTTGGTGACCGGCCGGTCTGTACTGCTGCACTGCGGGAAACAATCCTTTCCCTCAGTGAGCAAGGTTTTTCTTAGGGCATTGATTTTTTATTTTTTCTGGGTTTATTATACTGTGGTTTTGATTAATTTTCTGTGTCCACCAAATTTATTTTTTAGACAGGCAGGCTCATCAGTCAGTTGTTTGTATTTCTGTTATCTTTTGGATTTAATTAAAGTACCCTTTTTATTTTTGCAAATTATTGTCTGAGTGCTACTTTAGAGGTTCCTTTTTCTTCTGTGTTTATATATATATATATATTTAACACATACCCTCACATACTCTTGGCATTCGGAACAAAGCTCTATCCTGGATCTCATCCTACCTCTCCAATCGTACTTTCAGTGTCTCTTCTGCTAACACCCCCTCCTCTATTGATCTCTCTGTGGGGGTACCCCAGGGCTCTGTCCTGGGACCTCTTCTCTTTTCTCTGTATACACTCTCTCTAGGTGACCTAATAACATCTTTTTGGTTTAATTACAGTATCACCTCTATGCTGACGACACACAAATATATTTCACAACACTCGACTTTACACCTGCTGTACAAACCAAAGTTTCTGAATGTCTCTCTGCTATATCATCCTGGATGGCCCTCCGCCGCATTAAACTCAACATGGCTAAAACAGAGCTCCTCATACTTCCTACCAAACCTGGCCCTACTACCTCCTTCCACATTACTGTTGGAACTACGATCATTCACCCAGAAGCCCAAGCACGCTGCCTTGGGGTCACACTCGAATCCTCTCACATTTGCCCCTCACATTCAAAACATTTCTAAAACCTGTCGCTTTTTCCTCTGCAATATAACAAAGATACGCCCTTTCCTCTGTTGCTCGACTGCTAAAACTCTGACTCATGCCCTCATTCTCTCCTGTCTTGATTACTGTAACCTCCTGCTGTCCGGCCTTCCTGCCTCTCACCTGTCTCACCTACAATCTATCCTTAACGCTGCTGCCAGAATCACGCTACTCTTTCCTAGATCTGTCTCAGCATCTCCCCTCATGAAATCCCTCTCCTTGCTTCCGATCAAATCCCGCATCTCACACTCCATTCTTCTCCTCACTTTTAAAGCTTTACACTCTTCTGCCCCTCCTTACATCTCAGCCCTAATTTCTCGTTATGCACCATCCAGACTCTTGCGTTCTTCTCAAGGATGTCTTCTTTCTACCCCCTTTGTATCTAAAGCCCTCTCCCGCCTTAAAGCTTTTTCATTGACTGCCCCTCACCTCTGGAATGCCCTTCCCCTCAGTACCCGACTAGCACCCTTTCTATCCACCTTTAAGACCCACCTTAAGACACACTTGCTTAAAGAAGCATATGAATAGCACTGTGGCTATTCTGAACACATGATACATAAAGCTTGGCCCCCTGCAGACGCACTTACCAGAACTCCCTCCTACTGTCTCTGTACGTTCTCCCTACCTAACAATTAGACTGTAAGCTACTCGGAGCACGGACTCCTCTTCCTTAATGTCTAAAGCACTTATTCCCATGATCTGTTATTTATATTATCTGTTATTTATATGATTACCACATGTATTACTGCTGTGAAGCGCTATGTACATTAATGGCGCTATATAAATAAAGACATACAATACAATACAATACATACATTCCCTTAATCAAAACTCCTCCCCATCGCTGCAGTGCAAAGATTGGCGCCAAAACCGGGTTGTCAACCGGGCCGAACAGTCAATCCATGGACTCTAGTTACTAAACTTTGAGGTTGTACTGATGTAACTAACATTAATGCCCTGCTTTCTCACGGACGCAATGTAAATGCAACATGTTATTTTATTGCAATACCTACTTTGCCAACTGGGTGTCTCATTGAGTCATATGATTGTTCATGTTTTGCAGCATTGGAGGGGGCCATGGACGGTGATGAAGATGAGGATGGCCTTCATCACGGCAGCCGGACATGGGTGAGTGCAATATGTATTGAATGTATTTATTGTTCTTTATGTATTTTAAATGGGCAAATGCACTATTATCCATTTGTGTATTTGTGTTTTTAATTCTTTTTGGGGGGCACTGAATTGGTACTGCAGGCCCACGGAGACACCTGTGAGTAACACCCGAGGGCCACCGCCGGCCTATGGTATCATTGCTGTGCATATACTGTATATTAGGGGGGGACAGGGGATGTTGGTGTAATATATATATATATATATATATATATATATATATATATATATATATACATATATATATACATATATACATATATATATATATATATACATATATATATACATATATACATATATATATATATATATATATATATATATATATATATCTACAAAAACACAGAAAAAACAGGCGCACTCATAGCGTAAAATTGTATAACAATAAATTTATGGAATAAGGGATAAAAATACACACTCACAAACAGAGCTGAATAAAATGCATTTTTGAGTACAACTCAGCCCGTTCAGACGCAGGAACCCAAAGAGGAGGACTTCAGTGTGATGTCCGCGGTGTGTCTTGCCACAATAACCCCTCTATGTCCCAGCAGGGACCAAAAGCCACGAGGTGCACTTGTTCCGCTTCCCCTTGCTCCGGCACTACACAGAGCATACACTGAATCAAATCTCGCGTGAGCTCGATGACGTAAGCGAGGTTTCAGCCGGAGAGAGTTCAAAGTGTAAACAGGGACTTGAGTGTCTGAATGGCTGGTAGCAAAATGCTAGCAACGCAGCAAAAGTGCAATATATGCAGATGAGTGTCAGTATAAAATATACAAACTGGACAGTAGGCTCCACAGCAATCTCTACGCGTTTCGTCTCGAACGAGACTTCATCAGGAGTAATAGCATAGGCATTAAACACAGTTATATAGTACATAAGACCAATCAGAGCATAGAAGACAGAGGATTAGTAATGAGATACACATGATGAGTAATAGGGTTGGATTAATCCCCATATATGCCAAAGCACACATAGATACGGATTCACAATTTTAATCCTAAGGACCAAATATATTATTGCATATAGTATTAAGCGCTTCAACTAGTGCATTAATTATATATCACAATTGTAAAACAAAAATTAAGCACACAAGTTAGCCAAAAATGTTAACCACAAAGATTAAGTAGAATGTCATTGGTAGATAACTTGCATAGTAACATATATATAATACATATAATACAAGAAACAGATGTCAATACATGTTAAACAATACCCTAAGTATAAAGAGATAGTTGAATAACCACTAAATGTAGAAGGAGATAAAATAGGTATTATAGAGACTCAGAGGGACCCAGGTGCAAAAAATAAGACAAAGGAGCTAACAAAAAAGCTGAAAATGTGTAATAAATATAATATAAAAAAATATATAAAAAATAAATAAAAAAATATAAAATAATATATATGTAAAGAGGGAAAGGAGACAGGGGAAGAAAAAGAGGTGTATGGATGAGAAATAAAAAATGTATGAATAAAGGTGAAAATATAAATAAAAATGAAAAAAAAAAAATAAAGTACATAAAAGTGGCAAATAAAAATAAAAATAAAGATATAAATGTAATAAAAAATGTGTGAACAATGAAGGATACGGACCAATGGTGGTCACGCAAGCAAAGTCAATGGTACCCATATAAATGATGTAGATTAGGCCAAGTTAAGAATGAACAAATGATTTGGTATATAAATGTAATAATACTGAGCCACTGTGGTGTAATGGTGCCCACACGGAGGGAACGAAATAAATCGTTCAACCCAGACCTCCCTGCTATGCAAGTTATCTACCAATGACATTCTACTTAATATGTATATATATATATATATATGTATATGTATATGTATATATGTATATGTATATGTATATATATGTATACATATTAAGTAGAATGTCATTTTTTTTTTTTTTTAAATTGTATTTTTTAGCTGTTTTTATTAGACATCCATTATGCACTATTGGTATATTTATTTCATTATATAAGGATATAGTATATTATAATTATTATTATTGTTTATACAATCATTTTATATTATTGGTCTATATTTAAAATTTTCTATATTTCTGGCTATTCACACACGAGCGCAGACCTTAATTGTATATATATGTATATATATATGTATATATATATATATGTATATGTATATATATATATATATATATATATATATATATATATATATATATATATCACAACAAGAGAAAAAATACTGTGCTTAGCATAGGTTTTTTATTCTTATCTGTATTATTTTTACTTTTATTTTTATAGAGATATTATATAGTGATAGATTGGCGCTAATATTTTTTCTCTTGTTGTGATATATATATGTATATATATATATGTATATATTTATTTATTTTTTGTGGGGCTGTTGTGTGTGCATTTTTTTTATTGTGGGTAGCGGGGGTGGGCGAAGTGGGTATTAGCCCCAACGGTGGGTGTTTAGGGCTTGCGAGTGGGTAGCGGGAGGGCTTAATCCCATCATGACCGTAGCGGTATTAACCGCTAAGATAATGAAGTGGTTAAGTCTACCCGCAAGCCATAAACAGCCACCAAGGGTAAACTACCCACCCGCCCACTGTCCCCCCCCTCCCCACCCACCCACTGTCCCCCCCTTCCCCTTGGCCACTGTCCCCCCCCCTCCTGTCCACTTCCCCCCCCTCCTGTCCACTGTCCCCCCCTCCTTTTCCCCCGTCCCCCTCCCCTCCTTTTCCCCCCCTCCCCCCCCCCCTTTTCCTAGCGCTAAATGTAACTCATGGCCAACGCCGGCTCTCCCCCCCCCGCTCCCCTTTCTCCCCCCCCCGCTCCCCTTTCTTCCTCCCCCCGCTCCCCTTTCTCCCCCCCCCCCGCTCCCCTTTCTCCCCCTGCTCCCCTTTTCCCCCCCGCTCCCCTTTCTCCCCCACTCCCCTTTCTCCCCCCCCCGCTCCCCTTTCTCCCCCCCCCGCTCCCCTTTCTCCCCCCCGCTCCCCTTTCTCCCCCCCGCTCCCCTTTCTCCCCCCCCGCTCCCCTTTCTCCCCCCCCTGCTCCCCTTTCCCCCCCGCTCCCCTTTCTCCCCCGCGCCCCTTTCTCCCCCCCCCGCTCCCCTTTCTCCCCCCGCTCCCCTTTCTCCCCCCCCGCTCCCCTTTTTCCCCCCCCCGCTCCCCTTTCTCCCCCCCCCGCTCCCCTTTCTCCCCCCCCCCGCTCCCCTTTCTCCCCCCCCCCGCTCCCCTTTCTCCCCCCCACTCCCTTTTCTCCCCCCCCGCTCCCCTTTCTCCCCTCCCCCCTCCTCCCTTCTCCCCTCCCCCCTCCTCCCTTCTCCCCTCCCCCCTCCTCCCTTCTCCCCTCCCCCCTCCTCCCTTCTCCCCTCCCCCCTCCTCCCCTTTCCCTCCCCCCTCCTCCCCTTTCCCTCCCCCCTCCTCCCCTTTCCCTCCCCCCTCCTCCCCTTTCCCTCCCCCTCCCTTTCACCCGCCCTTACTCCGCCCGCCTCTGCCTTTCACCCACCGCCTCACAGCCGCTGCATGCACTCAACAGACTCCCGCCACACTCGACACATATCTGCCGCCACACACACCTGCTGCCTCCCGCCCCTACGCACCGACATCACTGACCCACCGCCTCACACCCTAGCAGGACCCCCACTCACAGAGAGCACTCACAACCCACGCGACACCTGCCGCCTCACACGCTAGCAGGACACCACTCACAGACAGCACTCACAACCCATGTGCCACCCGCCGCCTCACACCCTAGCAGGACCCCCACTCACAGACAGCACTCACAACCCACGCGCCACCTGCCGCCTCACACCCTAGCAGGACCCCCACTCACAGACAGCACTCACAACCCACGCGCCACCTGCCGCATCACACCCTAGCAGGACCCCCACTCACAGACAGCACTCACAACCCATGCGCCACCTGCCGCCTCACACCCTAGCAGGACACACGCCTCACATTTTTACATCTGTTATGTCACCAAAATATACATTGTACTGTGGTGTGTTTACAATAAACCATTTTTAAAACAACATCGTATTACATTTTATTCCTTCTTTCTTTTCAACATTATTATCCAACCGTTACAACAAATAATCACCTATTGTTCCACGATTTATAAATAATACTACCTATTACGCATTTACATCCCGGGCAACGCCGGGTCTCTCAGCTAGTTTAAAATAAAATAAAAAAAAGATTCCCCTAATAAACACTTCCATATTTTAGTTTCCATATGAAATTCACATAGCTCAGATAATTAAACAATTTCAGAGCATAATATCCTCTCAAGGCAGAAATTTTCCAAAGTCCGTTACCTCGTTGGGAATGTGTTATTCTCAGACGAGCAGTCCCAACGCATACGCATAAAATGAACTCATTATCTCATTAAAATAAATTGCCTTTAACCCTTTCAGCGCCGCAGCGGTAGCAATGTATATGCTCTGCATATTATGTACTGTACTGTGATGCTGTTTATTCCAGCAGTGTGAGGTTTATTGCTTATTTATCCTCCAGGGGAATAGAAATTCCCTAACAGCAAAAATGACCGTGTATATAAAGGGGCTTTCATATAGAAACGGTATGAGACCGACGCAGAAGAGGTGAGTGTATCCTGTCACCGCACACACAGCTCTGTCACTGCACCTCCATCCTGTCCTGCAGCCCCCTTGCACACACAGAGATCTGTCACTGCATCTCTTTCCTGTCCTGCACCCCCTTACACACACACAGCTCTATCACTGCACCTCCATCCTGTCCTGCAGCCCCCTTACACACACAGAGCTCTGTCACTGGACCTCCATCCTGTCCTGCAGCCCCCTTACACACACAGAGCTCTGTCACTGCACCTCCATCCTCTCCTGCAGCCCCCTTACACACACACAGCTCTGTCACTGCACCTCCATCCTGTCCTGCA
Source organism: Ascaphus truei (assembly GCF_040206685.1). Lineage (NCBI taxonomy): Eukaryota > Metazoa > Chordata > Amphibia > Anura > Ascaphidae > Ascaphus > Ascaphus truei. The sequence continues at coordinate 28,324,069 of NC_134502.1, read as the reverse complement.
GTCCCATTACACACACACGTCTGTCACTGCACCTCCATCCTGTCCTGTAGTCCCCTTACACACACACGTCTGTCACTGCACCTCCATCCTGTCCTGCAGCCCCCTTACACAAACACATCTGTCACTGCACCTCCATCCTGACCTGCAGTCCCCTTACACACACACGTCTGTCACTGCACCTCCATCCTGTCCTGCAGCCCCCCCACACACACACAGCTCTATCACTGCACCTCCATCCTGTCCTGCAGCCGACTTACACACACAGCTCTATCACTGCACCTCCATCCTGTCCTGCAGCTCCCTTACACACACTCATCTCTATCACTGCACCTCCATCCTATCCTGCAGCCCCCTTACAGACACACAGCTCTGTCACTACACCTCCATCCTGTTTTGCAGCCCCCCCCACAGCTCTGTCACTGCACCTCCATCCTGTCCTGCAGCCCCCCACACACACAGCTCTATCACTGCACCTCCATCCTGTCCTGCATCCCCCCCTCACAGCTTTCACTGCACCTCCATCCTGTCCTGCAGCCGACTTACACACACAGCTCGGTCACTGCACCTCCATCCTGTCCTGCAGCCAACTTACACACACACAGCTCTGTCACTGCACCTCCATCCTGTCCTGCAGCCCCCTTGCACACACAAAGCTTTGTCACTGCATCTCATCCTGTCCTGCAGCCCCCTCACACACAGCTCTGTCACTGCACCTCCATCCTGTCCTGCAGCCCCCTTACACACACACAGCTCTGTCACTGCACCTCCATCCTGTCCTTCCACTCCCTCACACACAGCTCTGTCACTGCACCTCCATCCTGTCCTGCAGCCCCCTTACACACAGCTCTATCACTGCACCTCCATCCTGTCCTGCAGCCCCCCCACACACAGAGCTCTGTCACTGCACCTCCATCCTGTCCTGCAGCCCCCTTACACACACAGAGCTCTGTCACTGCACCTCCATCCTCTCCTGCAGCCCCTTACACACACACAGCTCTGTCACTGCACCTCCATCCTGTCCTGCAGCCCCCTTACACACACAGAGCTCTGTCACTGCACCTCCATCCTGTCCTGCAGCCCCCTTACACACACAGAGCTCTGTCACTGCACCTCCATCCTCTCCTGCAGCCCCCTTACACACACACAGCTCTGTCACTGCACCTCCATCCTGTCCTGCAGTCCCATTACACACACACGTCTGTCACTGCACCTCCATCCTGTCCTGTAGTCCCCTTACACACACACGTCTGTCACTGCACCTCCATCCTGTCCTGCAGCCCCCTTACACAAACACATCTGTCACTGCACCTCCATCCTGACCTGCAGTCCCCTTACACACACACGTCTGTCACTGCACATCCATCCTGTCCTGCAGCCCCCCCACACACACACAGCTCTATCACTGCACCTCCATCCTGTCCTGCAGCCGACTTACACACACAGCTCTATCACTGCACCTCCATCCTGTCCTGCAGCTCCCTTACACACACTCATCTCTATCACTGCACCTCCATCCTATCCTGCAGCCCCCTTACAGACACACAGCTCTGTCACTGCACCTCCATCCTGTTTTGCAGCCCCCCCACAGCTCTGTCACTGCACCTCCATCCTGTCCTGCAGCCCCCCACACACACAGCTCTATCACTGCACCTCCATCCTGTCCTGCATCCCCCCCTCACAGCTTTCACTGCACCTCCATCCTGTCCTGCAGCCGACTTACACACACAGCTCGGTCACTGCACCTCCATCCTGTCCTGCAGCCAACTTACACACACACAGCTCTGTCACTGCACCTCCATCCTGTCCTGCAGCCCCCTTGCACACACAAAGCTTTGTCACTGCATCTCATCCTGTCCTGCAGCCCCCTCACACACAGCTCTGTCACTGCACCTCCATCCTGTCCTGCAGCCCCCTTACACACACACAGCTCTGTCACTGCACCTCCATCCTGTCCTTCCACTCCCTCACACACAGCTCTGTCACTGCACCTCCATCCTGTCCTGCAGCCCCCCCACACACAGCTCTATCACTGCACCTCCATCCTGTCCTGCAGCCCCCCCACACACAGCTCTGTCACTGCACCTCCATCCTGTCCTGCCGCCCACCCACACACAGCTCTGTCACTGCACCTCCATCCTGTCCTGCAGCCCCCTTACACACACACACAGTTCTGTCACTGCACCTCCATCCTGTCCTGCAGCCCCCTTACACACACACAGCTCTGTCACGGCACCTCCATCCTGTCCTGCAGCCCCCTTACACACACACACACAGCTCTTTTGAGTACAGTATCCTGTATACTCAAAAATGTATCTTACCAATAATAGGTTATTAAATATCGTTCTCCCTCTCACTGTACAGCCCTGTCACCCACTAATCAGTGTATCTAACACACAACTTAACCTAACAAAAAAACATCTTAGCGAAAATCTTGTAGTCGACGGTTAATAACGCTTTGGGTCTCCAACTCTTTAAATCACGTTTACTGCCATTTTATTTAAAAATAAGTTCTTGGGAAAGTAACATGGAACTGTAACGCTGAGCTGGGAGCGGCATTTATAAAACTCTGCCGTTATTCCTTCTGCTCCAGGAGATTTCTTTCATTGTCAGGGTGCTATAGCATCATCCACCTCGGAATTACTGTACTGATGGGTCTTATAAAAAGGCTTCTGTCTCTTCCTTATCAAGGGTTGGTCATCTTAACCGATTTAGAAACTGCCCGATCTCACTCAGTGCCGGGTCTTCTGATGTATATAAATCACTGTAGGAACTTGAGAATATTTATTGTATTCTCCTGATTTGTCTGCATCATTACGCCCTCCTCATGTAACAGACCTGGAATAATTTCCCTATCTCTCCCCCCCTTCCATGACCCAAAATGGTCAGAAGAAAAAGATGTCCAGATAGTCCCAAGACTGCTCTCCTCCTGCAGAGTTTATACCTGTTATGCTGGACCTCTAGCATCTTCCTCTTCATTTATCCCCTTTCCCAAACCTTCTCTCCCCAGTCGTAGTTCTGAATACAGTCTTGTAAGTTAATATCTGCTACTGATCAAGCTTAATATTGGTTTGTATGAAATGTATAGTGTAACAGCATCCAAAGCTAATGATCTGCCCATTAGTGCTCCTATTAGAATTATTAAAGTGGACATAGCATAATCTGACCACTAGGTGTCCTTTCACTGTGTGATAATAGGATCTGTTATATACTCGAACTATATACTGTAAATATCTAAGTACTATGTACTGTACCAGACTGTTGAATTAGTGAGTTATAACCCCAAATTGGTAGTAGGAAACCAATCCTGGAACCTCTCCCCACTAAACAGTTACAACGAAGCTGTTTAGTTGGGTTAATTGTTACATCCTTCCATTTTAATAGATTTTATTTGTTTGTCTCGTCTGTTCACTTTGCCCCTTCCAAACATTATTTTAAATTAATCACAATTAAAGTTTGTTTTAACTGTTCATGGGTGTTCTCTCGTGCCACAAAAAGGGATCCTTTCTCTCCTAGTTTATATACAATATGATATATATTTCCCAGTGCGCACTGCGCACTTAGTGTTTGAAGTATCTATAGTCTGATTTGAACGCTCTCTACGTTGACCGCGGTTACTATACGCCGTCAAAAGCGTATTTTTGTTCTCTCGGTCTTGTAAGTTTATTTATCAGCAGAATATATTTAAGTTGTGTATTTGATATACAAACACTTGCTTGATAAAATGTGAAAACCTATTTTATATCTAACGTTATATTTCCTCATCATTCTGCGTAGCTTGAAACCTAAAACTGCGTAGAAAGCCTGTTTATTAGAAAGGTTTCACATCGCTGCATCGCAGATCCGTGCTCTGACAGGTTAGAGATTCATTTCCAAACTCCTCTCCCTCTGCGTATGTCTTCTGTAATTATTGACATATTTATTTTGACACATACTGTAAGAGGAACAGGTAGAATAGTGTTGTATGCATGCATGTATGTATATATGTATCTATGTATGTATGTACCAGTATGTATGTATGTAGCCACATTAATGTACATACCACGTCACAGCAGTAATACACGTGACAATCATATTGATAACAAATAATATAAATAACACATAAAGGGGAGAAGTGCTCAGATATAAAAGTAACATTTAGGAAGAGGAGTCCCTGCTCCGAAGAGCTTACACTCTAATTGGTTGGTTGGAAGGACGTATAGAGACAGTAGGAGGGTGTTCAGGTAAGTGCGTCTGCAGGGGGCCAAGCTTTATATACAGTATGAGGTGTAAAACTATCACTCATAGAGCTACTGTACTCATACTGTATGCTTCCTTAAGCACGTGTGTTTTGAGTTGGGTGTTAAAGGTGGATAGAAAGGGTGCTAGTCGGGTGTTGAAGGGAAGAGCGTTTACAAGGTGTGGGGCAGTCAGTGAGAAAGGGTTAAGGTGGGAGAGGGCTTTAGATACAAAGAGGGTAGAGAGGAGACATCCTTGAACAGAACGCCAGAGTCGGGCTGGTGCAAAGCGAGAATAGCGTGTTCCAGGATTGCTTCAGTTACGTATCTGATACAGTAAGGTCTCTGGGGCAGTAAGTATGTAACCAAAGTAACCATGATTACTGTAGCATCAATACAGTTTCCTGATCTCTATGGGTTAGTAATGCATACAGCCTCAGATTGTTCCTCTTATGTGTCAAAATAGAGCCGCTAACTAAAGATACTATTACTTGTATCCCTTTAACACTGACAACCTGGGGACTATGTCCCCCTCACCGTGTGATGTGATATTTAAGATCTGAGAGCGAGGGGGTTTGGGTTATTACCAAACCATGAACAGTGATCCAAACTCACAGACAATTTACTGTAGCCGCTTCCGAATGAAGTCTGCATTATATCGCGGCCATAATTACCACCACAAGGAATTACAGTTTATCACTCACCTGGGACAGGATTATCTCCTCTATTAAAGCTACTGTACAGTCCCTGCATTTATTACACGTTTTAAACCTTGGAAGATCCCCCTGTGGGATCGAAACGTTGGAGTTATATGCTGTATTTAATACATTTATTTTCTTTCACCTGAGTGCTGTCTCCTTTTTGCTGCTATGCGGTAATGTATACTTTTTTTTAAAATATATACATATATGTATATATATGTAGTGAATAAATGAGAACAAGACACACCGTCAGGTAGATATTGGTGGGTGCAAATCCTATATAAATCAAATAAGCTATACGATACCGTTTGAGCGAATATCAGAGGCAGCACTCCAGAAAGTAGTCAAAAAAATAGTATTTAGTGTGACATATAAACCAACGTTTCGGTCCTCCACACGGGACCTTTCTCAAGGTGATATATATATAGCAAATAAACAAGAACAATAGGCACTCTGTCAGGTAAATCAAGATAATGGGTGCAAATCCTGTAGAGAATAACTAGGCAATACGATACCATTTATGAGACGAATATCAAGAGGCAGCACTCCAATGGATGGTCAAAAAAGCTTTGTATTGTTAAGACATCATAACCAACGTTTCGGTCCTACATGCGGGACCTTTGTCATGGTGATGTGAGAAATCATATATATGTGTATATATGTATATATGTATATATATGTATATATGGTCCAACTGTGGCCTTAATTTTATAGTATAATTATTCAAATTTAATTTTTATTTAAATAATGTTCTACTTATAATTTACTAAGGACATTATAGTATATGTACGGCTTCTTTAAGATTAATAAGGTCCTCTAGTTAGAAGGGGTCAGTAAATGCTGCTGACTTTAAAACGATGCCTGAACACCCTGAATAGGCTGCATGGGGTCAGTCCCCCCAGGTTAGTGCATCAAAAGCATTCGAGGTGGGGATCCCCGATATATGTAGCTTCCCAGTGTGGCCTTAACCATTGGACTTTTTCCTTTACATGACCCCTCTTGCCCCATTACCTCCTGTTTTCTCCTGCACATGTTTGCTCCTATTACCCCTTCTGCCCCCCTTAGCTCCTGCTCCCCTTCTTCCCCCATTGGCTCCTGCTCCCCTCCTGCCACTGTTGGCTCCTGCTCCCCTCTGGCCTCCATTCACTGCTGCTCCCACTCCTACCCCCCTTGTCTCCTGCTCCTCTCCTGCCGCCTTTGGCTTCTGTTCCCATCCTGCCCCTGTTGGCACCTGCTCCCTTCCTGCCCCCGTTGGCTCCTGCCACCCCCCCCCCCTTCCGGCTCAGAGGATATATCCATCCCAGCGTTCTCCTCTTTATGGCATGACTCTAGAGATCTATTATCCATACATTGTCACAAAAATGAGGGCTGAATAAAAACCCGGGTGTCCTCCACTACAGGGGTCTCCTCTGCTGGTGTTGTTTCACTGTCCTGGTGGGGCACTATTATGCGTTTCCTCAGGACACTCCCTGTAAGAATGACCCTGTCCCCCACACACCTCATTTTGTCACAGCTTGCACTTAAATGTCTGTGTGTACCACATTTAAAGCAAAGCTTGGGCTGGCCATTGTAGAAACCGCCCCATCTGTCCCCTTAACATTTGCCGTGTTATTGCCCCAAGTGGTTGCCCCGTCTGTGCCTGGATCCTGTCTCTGTGCCATGTTACTGCCCCCAGTGGCTGCCCCGTCTGTGCCTGGAGCATGTCTCTGTGCTATATTACTGCCCCCTGTGGTTGCCCCATCTGTGCCTGGAGCTTGTTTCTGTGCCCTGTTACTGCCCCCAGTGGAGTGGTTGGCTGGTCTGTGCCTGGAGCCTGTCTCTGTGCTATATTACTGCCCCCAGTGGTTGCCCCGTCTGGGACTGGAGCTTTTCTCTGTGCTATATTACTGCCCCCAGTGGCTGCCCTGTCTGATACTGGAGCTTGTCTATGTGCTATATTACTGCCCCCAGTGGTTGCCCCGTCTGAGACTGGAGCTTGTCTCTGTGCTGTATAACTGCCCCCAGCAGACGATTCCTCTGTATCTGGGTTGTGTCTCTTCATGCATTTCTCAGGAGGCTCAAACTCTGTAACTAACACCCCCCTCTGCTATTCCTGTAGCTCCATCACTGAACCTCCATCCTGCCCCATATAACCCCTCCAGGCTGAGAGAATGAGCATTGCAAAAGGATGATAATTATCTTCAAAATGAGCACAGTTTTGAATTAAGTGAATGACGGGTGTCTCCTTTTCCCAGGACCAGCGTTTATCCCGTGCAGCTCCCGGAGACATCACATTCATCACCCTACAGTTTGTGATGCCAGAAAATGCTGCCCTGTTCTATAGGACAATGTGGCACCTTATGCTATACTACACTACACCATTCACGCTGGGGTGCAGTCTCCATAACGACGAACTCAGGGGGATTGTGGAGGCCGGAGACATCTTAATTGGTGGGGTGTTACACTTTCATGGGGACAAAATATACCCCCAAATTAGCTTCACAGAGGAACCCGCCCAGATCACCTGCAAAACGTAAGATGTATTTCTTTCCAATTTGACTTAACCATTTATTGATGTCATCTTTAAAGGGTCAGACCCACGTAGGGGCAAAGCGACCTAATGACCAGGACGTGTTTAATGGGTTAAAGGGTCAGTCCTACGTAGGGGCACAGTGACCTAATGACAGGGACGTGATGGTTAAATTGCTTCATCAGATTTCCCATCCCCCACTCTCACGCCCAGGTTGCGGCTTGATAATTACCAGCGTGTCCAGGCCATGCGGTTTGCCGTGAAGGAGATCAACAGGGACCTTGAGCTTCTACCCAACATCACCTTGGGTCTCCATATCTATGACTCATGTACTGTGATGCAGAGGGCAGTAGCAGGAACCCTACAGGTGCTGACTGGGCATGGGCCGCCTGTGCCCAATTACAGGTGCCATCGAGGTGTCCCCTTGGCAGCTGCCATCGGCCACTCTATCTCTACAAACACCATTATGATGGCTCATATCCTGGGATTGTACCGTTACCCGCAGGTAAGGTTGAGTTTGCTGTCCGTGGTGCTGAAATAATCATTGGAGCATCAGCATTCCACATACTAGTCTGCCTGTGTATTACACATGTAATTCCACATACTGTAGTCTGCCTGTGTATTACACATGTAATTCCACATACTGTAGTCTGCCTGTGTATTACACATGTAATTCCACATACTGTAGTCTGCCTGTGTATTAAAAGTGTAATGCCAGATAGTCTTCCAGTGTATTACACATGCTGTAGTCTGCCTGTGTATTACACATGTAATTCCACATACTGTAGTCTGCCTGTGTATTAAAAGTGTAATGCCAGATAGTCTTCCAGTGTATTACACATGCTGTAGTCTGCCTGTGTATTACACATGTAATTCCACATACTGTAGTCTGCCTGTGTATTAAAAGTGTAATGCCAGATAGTCTTCCAGTGTATTACACATGCTGTAGTCTGCCTGTGTATTACACATGTAATTCCACATACTGTAGTCTGCCTGTGTATTACACATGTAATTCCACATACTGTAGTCTGCCTGTGTATTAAAAGTGTAATGCCAGATAGTCTTCCAGTGTATTACACATGCTGTAGTCTGCCTGTGTATTACATGTGTAATTCCACATAGTTTAATTTCTTAGGGATCTCTGAACTGGGGGAGTTTTTGTCAACCAAGTGTTTTATTTTCCCTTATACCGACATGTCCTTATCACAGAGCCAATACAGATAAGGGGAGTTGGGGAGATGGTCTCTAGCTGTAGATGCATTTGCTGAACCCACAGAGACATCACTCACAAGAGAGCAGGCGGAGGAAATCCCACCCCTACCAAGTCTTACTTTATAAAAATAATTTAAAAATAAAATAAAAAGTTCTCACTCCCATAATACAATTATAGAGATTAAAGTGTCCTCAGACCTGGCAGATTTGATCAGCACAAGGAAAAAGGAAACCCGTGTCAGTAAGACATGCACATGTAAGCAGATCACATGATGTACGTAGCTGTCACAGACATTATTGCACCAGTTAACACAATGCATGTTGTTAAGCCTAATGCAATATTTACAATGATATGTAATGCTGTGATACATGTCAAAAGTCTGACGGATGTCAAACTGTTGTAAAACCAGCGCCAAAAACAATGAAGGAATCTCGTTGGAAGTTTCCCCTTTGATACATGTGGGACTGTTATTATTTTTGCTTCAGTTTGGCATCTTGGAACTTTTAGAAATGTAGCTCCCCAAATACTGGAACCAATTCTGGCATCTTCCCCTTTACAGATCAGCTTCTACTCCACAAGCTCAGTCCTGAGCGACCGGACACAGTTCCCTTCTTTCTTCCGGACTGTCCCCAGTGACACCTTCCAGTCCCAGGGACTGGCCCAGCTGGTGTTGCACTTCGGCTGGACTTGGGTGGGCCTTGTGGCTAATGACAATGATTATGGGCAGCAGGGCATCCAGGTCATCAGGAGAGAGATACTTAAGGCCGGAGCTTGTGTGGCCTTCACGGAGAACATCATTATAAGTCAGCCTGACCGTAACGCTCCACACATTGCTCGGGTCATGAAAGAGTCAACAGCCAAGGTTGTGGTTGTCTTCTCCCCTGGTTTAGATTTGACCTTTATATTAAATGAGATGTTGAGACAGAAGGTGGCAGGGAAGATATTGTTAGCCAGTGAAGGTTGGTCCACCGCCCCCTTCCTATCAGTGGACAAATACTCAGGACTTCTTTCTGGAACAATTGGCTTTGCCCTCCCCAGTGGGAAAATCCCAGAGTTTAAAGAGTTCCTCAACAGCATCCACCCCTCCATGTCTACGGGAGGAGAGTGGGTGAAGATATTCTGGGAGGAAGTTTTCAGCTGCAAGTTCCCGGACCTGAAAAACTTAACAGGCTCATCAGGGACTTCAACAAAACAGTGTACGGAAGCAGAAAACCTAGAAGGCATCCAGAACAGCTATAATGATGTCTCTGACTTAAGGGCAACCTACAATGTCTATACTGCAGTTCGTGTTGTAGCCAAAGCTTTGCAAGATTTGATCGACTGCCGTGAAGGAGAAGGACCATTCTCACATGGAAGATGCTCAGATATTTGGAGTTTCAGACCATGGCAGGTAGAGATCTTTAACAAACCCAAAATTAGAGTACAGCATGATACAGAAGTAATGATTGTAGACACCTTATGATTGACCAACATTAGAGATGAGATTACAGTGTGCAGAGCTTTCCAAACCTCGTAGGTTTCTTCTCTGAGAGTACTGTGGCAGCACAGACATAAGGAAACATGTATCTTCTCACCACTTCTCGTCCTTCCTCATTACTTCAGGAGATATGTTTCCTTCTGACTGTGCTGCCAGATTACACTTGAAGAAGAAATGTATGAGGTTTGGTAAACTCTGTACATTAGAATTTCATCTCTGAAGAAATCTCCTCAAAGGCTCCCAGGAATAAAAGGGAGGGGTTATATGGGACAGTAGGAGGAGTTGTAGGGAGCGGTTATATTGGTTAAATAGAATGAGGTATAGGGGAGGTAATATGTCAACAATATACCCAATTTGGGTGTAAATTACCAGCACCTCTGGACAGATCACAAGGATTAGTTTGATGCATAATCACTATTAAAATGATAAAAGTCCCTCTGCTTTCGCTGAGTCTCCTTTGATAGCCCCCATTGGATACCATTCCTTTACCAGAACCATTGTCTGCACTAACTCTGGACCCATGTTACATAACGGGACCTCCCTACTCTCTCCGCAGCTCTTGCACTATGTGAAGAAGGTGCGCTTGAGACTGAGCAGTGGGAGGGAGCTCTTCTTTAACGAGAACGGGGACCCACCTGCGGTGTATGATATAGTGAACTGGCAGCAGAGCCAGGCGGGCGGAATAAAACCAGTTAAGGTGGGCAGCTACGATACCGGAGCTGCCATTGGACACGTTTTCACCATCAATGCTAGTGCCGTGCATTGGGCGTCAGGTGGAAGGGAGGTAAGGTACTGCCATGGAGAGGAGATACATGTATAGGGAGCGGTAGCAGGAGGCATTATAGGGAGCTGTTATATGGGCGATAGGAGGAGTTATAGTGAGCGGTTTTATGGGGCAATAGGAGGATTTATATGGATGTTTGAATTGGGCAATGGGTGGAACAACTTGACATAAATTTACCCGCTCATTCTTTTACTTACAAAATGCTTCTCTGTCCCACTGTGGTTCGATAAAATAACTCGACTTTCAACTTTCATTACTGGTGACAACGTGTCATGTGCCAATCATCCAGTCTGTCTAAGCCAGTCAGGACTGAGTTTGTCATTTTTATAGTACTGAATCTGAGTCATATCTTCCTCTTATACACTTCATCCTTCCAAATTCTCCTCCAGGTCCCTCTCTCTCTCTGCAGTAGCAGTTGTCCCCCTGGATTCAGGAAGGCAGCATTGAGAGGGAAGCCTGTCTGCTGCTTCCAATGTGTCCTCTGTCCCCACGGAGAGATCTCCAACCAAACAGGTGAGAAGATCATAGAAGAACTAGAAAAACAACATCAATTCTGAACATAATGTGATAGATTATTTAATTCATTATTGTTGTCTCTCTTTCAGACTCTGTTGATTGCTTTAAATGTCCATGGGATATGTGGCCCAATCTCCAACGGGACAAATGCCTCCCAAAGTCCAGGGAATTCCTCTCCTATGAAGATCCATTGGGTGTCACCTTGGCTGCTACAAGTGTCTCCTCGTCTTTAGTCCCAGTTGTCATGGGGGGACTTTTTTTCCACTACAAGACCAGTCCCATTGTCAAAGCCAATAACTACACCCTCAGTTGTCTTCTCCTGTGGTCCCTGTCCCTCTGCTTCCTCTGCTCTTTGGTTTTCATTGGTTACCCCCAACACAAGACATGTCTTCTGCGCCAGGCTGCTTTTGGTATGGCCTTTGCCCTTTGTGTCTCATGTATCTTGGCCAAAACCATTATGGTGGTCATCGCATTCAAGGCCACCAAGCCTGGTAGCAACCTAAGGAAGTGGACCAGCAATCGGGTCTCTTATCTTGTTATAATTGTATGCATCCTTATTCAATCTTTTCTATGTATCGTCTGGCTCTCATTCTCACCTCCCTTCTCTGAACACAACATCCAAACCAAATCTGGGGTCATTATCATTGAGTGTAACGAGGGCTCCCCCATTGCCTTCTGGTGCATGTTGGGATATCTTGGCCTTCTGTCTACTGTTAGCTTCATCGTTGCCTTCCTGTCCAGGCAGCTCCCCGACAGCTTCAACGAGGCCAAGTTTATCACCTTCAGCATGCTGGCCTTCCTCAGTGTCTGGGTGTCCTATATCCCGGCCTCCCTCAGTGCACGTGGCAAGTACACTGTGGCCATGGAGGTCTTCGCCATCCTGTCCTCCAGCTGGGCTCTGGTGGTCTGCATGTTTGTGCCCAAATGTTTCATCATATTGTTCCGACCCGACATGAACTCGAGAGAACATCTCATGGGGAAAGACAAAGGTCTGACTCACAAGGTCAAATAAATGCAAAAACAGGATGCTTACGCACACCCAATAAACCATTTCTGCATTCACCACTTTGTATATTAATTAAAAAGTTTTACCTGTGTTGCTTTTATAATATTCTTGCTGGGTGTAAAACTCTGTTAGTAAAGGAGTAAATAAATGGAGGAGAAGAACTGACGGAATGAATGTGGAGGTTTCAATTATTAATGATCAATCAAGAGTACCGATGCAGCTGCTGTTATTCACACATTTACTGGGTACTGCGCGCGTCACGCCGCGTGCTGGACCCGAGATGGTCAGTTGCGGTTGCTTTGTCTACATCCCACGTGGATTTTAACATGGGGATACCGTCAACCCCATACCGGAGCCTGTAACTCGGGAAGTAGGGGTTCCCCGAGGCTGAAATCAACTTTGTTCAGCTACGGAGACCCCCTGCGTCATTGCTGTAATGTTAGAATGTTAATAAAACCCCCGCGATCGCGCGTCTATTACAGACAGGCAGACCCGGAAACACTCACCCCTGCTGTGTTAATCCGGGGCGCCTTTTGTCTGCCCCGGAAAACTAGTGAGGATCGAGGGCATCTATCGAAAATCCATTTCCAGGTTTGTTCGAATAACAGCCGCTGCATCTGTATGTATGAGTAAATTAATTACCATTAGTGTAAAAGCCATTTAACAACCAACAAGATGGCATGCTAATGGACTTATGCCAATGATGTATAGATTTAATGAAGGGTCAACAATTTGGTTCTACGCTGGAATAGAGATGGGGAAAAAAATTTGGCGAACTTTGATCCGCAGTGGATCAGACGATTCCCCAAAAATGGCGAGTCGAGATTTGCAGATTTTTTATTACTATTGCCGATACACTCGCTGACAGATCGCTGAAGCCACGGCCACTCGCTGGCGGATCGATAGATAGATATGTTTGGGATCGATAGATAGATATGTTTGGGGTGGTAACCAGCTTAGCTTGCCACCCAGTTAGAAAGGGCTGGAGTAAAGGTTTAGTTATACTCCAAGGTGGAGTAGGCTTTTATTGTGTTTATTTTTGTATGTTTTGCCTTGTTAAAGGAACAGGCACAAAAAAAAGCCAGGATTTAATTTCACTTTAATCGGTCTCCATTAAATATACCTCTGCCCACATCTCGTACAGGAATACAGTAAGTTTTATTTATTTTTTAAGGAATTACCCAGGGACGGAAGGAAAGTACAAGGTTTAGTGTATACTTGGAGTTTTATGCTTGTGGTGTATATATCTGTGATCTGAAGTGGGGTCACTTTGTATGGTATGCCGGTAACAACCAAAGGAAAATTATTTTCTTTATGATGGGAAATAAAACCTAGACCCAGTGTAGTGGTTGAAGAATGGGTGTTAAGGACTCCAGGAAAATGTACTTGTCACAGAAATAAAATGGGTAGACGGTACAATGTATGTTAATTGCAATGTTGAATCATGTAGATATTTGTGTAAGTGTGTATTAAAAGATGACTCCAAGTTGCAATTCTCCTTGGAGGGATCTTTTAAATGGGGTTTGGGAGGGAGTGTCTTTATTTATTTTTTTGTTTTTTTCTTCTATTTTGTTATTTACAGGGAGGTTTATCTACATTGGGAGCAAAGCTACGGCAATTTAAACCCTTTTTTTAGTTGGTATGCGGAAACTGAGAAAAGAAACGGGGATAGTTACAGTATGTAAAAAGTTGGGAAAATTCTACCCTTAAAATTCCAGGGACACAACCCAATTCTATTCCTCATACTATACCCTCGCCTCCCAATTGCCACATGAGGGCCAGATGTTTTAGATCTGTTCTCTGAAAATTGACCACCTCTGTATGGGGTTCCTCTTCCTGCAGAACTACCTGATGCAGCTTAATCTCTGAGACGGTAAAAGAGAGCAAAAACAGTGCACTGCCAGGGAGCCAGGTGGTAAGAAAAATAAAATTCTATTTATTCAGCACCACTCGGTAAACATAACCCCAGGGGGTAAGACAAAGACTCCTACATGTTTCGGACCGTAGGGGTCCTTTATCAAGGAGTAACCTCCAGTCCTGGTATATCATTATGGACATTTGTGCACGTAGTTCCACCATCTCTGGAGCACACAATTCTCCATATAATCTCTGAGACGGGTGAATCCAAGTCAGGGTTTAAGTTCCCCTAGAGCTCTGGTCATTTATTTTCCCCAAGGGGCAATACCTACTGGTCCAAGCTCCTCAGTTACCCGCAGTAATACTAGATATCTGGAAGATAGTTCTAACATATATCTTTCAGTGATTTACCTGCTGAGATCTATCCTTTACAATAATTACCAGGACAAGGTTGAAATTATGTACATATTATTGCAGTGTATTCACCATGGACACCTGGGGGGGATGTGTTAAAATTCAGAACCATGTTTCCAATCCTTAAAGATGACCCAGGAAAATGGATCTTAGAATTTAAAGTTGTCTGTACTGCTTATAAAAATTGGAAGGCAGGACCTGACGAAGATTGACTACTCTCGAAACGCGTAGTAGCCCTGTGTTGGTGGAGCTGTAGTATTTTGATCACAGAAGGCCACCGTAGTTCTCACGTGAAAGCTTCTGTCACAGGCCCTGCGACTGGATGCGAGAGCAGGGAGATCCCTGAAGGAGCTGACACAGAGGATACAGGGGCTGGTAGTGCTGTACTTATATGTAAGTTCTGTATACTTAGTCTTTTGGCTTATTAAGGTTTTGCTTCTTACATGAGGATACAGACGAGCCAACGATTATCCTAAAACTTGCCTTAAATTAGCCAGGTACATGCTGGGTACATGCTGGGTACATTTCAGTGAAATTTCTGCAGAGACTAAGGCCCATCGGATTAACAGCGGGGGTCCCTGGCAGTCCCATTCAGATTGAGCTTTATTTGATTTATTCCACATCACCCTGCCATTCCCCGTGTGTATGGTTGTATGACTGATTAGTTCACATGCTATTGCATTCATCTCTGTATCCTTATTCGTTTGTTCCTATGCGCTCACCACATCTCTATGTGTACTGCTTATAAGCCCACAGCAGCTGATTTAAATCAGAACGTTGTACAGTACGTAGTACGGAATCCTGTAGAATTGTATCAACGTATACAGGGGAAAAGAACGGTATCCCATTAGATTAGATTGGAATGAGATTAACAGTTGTAAACTGACGAGAGAGAAAAAAATGAAACCGTTTCTGAATACACTGATACATTTATGGATAAGTATGCCAAATATCCAGGCATTACAGATATTGAAACTACAGGAATGCCCCAGGAGTGTTGAATATTGCTTTTGTCAACGGGCCAGAACCGTCACTTACTACGTGTTGCAGTGAAACGAGAGAGAGAGAGAAAAACAAAACCTGCTTTAGTGATTTCACTCCGACAGAGAGGGAGAGCTGCAGGATTGTTAGAGAGAACCAAAAACAGACATTCCTCTAGTTAACCCCCAGTGGGAACGGTTTGTCGTTGGATCTTGTCAGAGAGATCAATTAGGCAATGTATGTGTCCATAAGGATATAGAATCATCTCCCCCACCCTCTGTGCATTCAGCACAGGTTACTGAGTTGACTACAGTTACTGAACTGTTTTTTAGCTGCCGGATCAGCTGTGAATATTTACACGGACTCCCGGTCTGCCATTGGAGTGGTACGCCGATTCTAAATTTAATACATATCGATGATCTATTGTAAAGCTCTGCCACTCCCCTCAGAATTAGCCATAGTCAAGGCAAAGGGTTAAGCACACACATCAGACAGCAGAGCAGTGCCATTGTTATTGTTTCTGATCTTTTTGTAGGTAGGATTGGTCAGAGATGACCAACAGAAAGAAATCCCATTAGTTTGCACTCAACTAAATTATAACTCTGAGTATAAACAATTATGTATCAAACCATATGGGTACCAGAAGGTTTAAAACACAAAACAAAAAATTATTTATTTCTATATATATATATATATATACACATCTAATTGATATCTACTAAACTTATTTAAAACTAATATAAAATCTCTAAAGATAGCGGCGACGGAGCAGGTCGGCAAACCCCCAGTATGGGTGTATAGATGTAAAACCAGTGTGGTATTCAATATACTGTCAGGGCGGTCCTGTAATTGGATAAATGTGCATATATTCAGAACTAATCAATATTACTCTGAATATGGTTAATCAGCTATGTGCCAGAGGGCTTGGGTAATCCCGGCTGATTATATTACATGCACTGACATATGTGTGCCCAGGACCGTCTAATGTGTGTCACTATACAGATTGCATTTATATGCCCTTAAAGTGTATGCTCCTCAAAGATAGGGCATAATACTCCATGAGAGTGCAAAGTGTCTATAGTGCGCTAAATATCACCCGTTTCCGAGATGTAACTCGTTAGTAGGTGGGGATGCCTCACGCTCCGTCTTCAAGCTCCAAAGAACTGGCTGACGTCATCGGTCTGCGCGTCGCCTAACACCCGACGATCGTTTCACGCCGCTTGGCGCTTCTTCAAGGGGGGAGGAGTGTACATTACCTATATTTTCTGATCTTTTTGCCCTGTTTTTTTCGCATCCACCCCGTAGCGGATCATTTTGAACAAACGGAGGGATTGTCGGTGCCATTTCTAAATCATGCTTTGCTCCACAGGTGGCGCCGATGGCCCCAGCATTGTTGTGAATCCTGTTTTATCTGCAAACAGATTAATGTGGGGGCAAGCATGAAAAACTACCCGAAGCGCTCAACCGGCACCATGGGGTCTATTTGTAAATATCCAAATTGATTTGATTGAATGACCTAAGTGTGCCCACTATCGCTATGTTTTGGTGATATTATGGACATTCTCCGGCTGGATGGAGGCCTATTGCTGCGCCAATAATAAAACAAAAGCAAAGAAACGACTGCAAGAATTCTTTGCTAAGTACGGGTACTGATCAACAGTGATTTCTGGGACCCATTTCATGGGACAAGTGGTACAGGATGTAACCAGGGCATTGGGCATCCCCTACCATTTGGACTGCTCCTATCATCCACAATCTGCAGGGGACATGGAAAGAGCAAATGCCACATTAAAGCTTATAATGGCTAAAATTACACAGGAGACAGGGTTGAAATGGCCTGATGCCTTACCCTTAGCGCTTATGAGCTCCTGCAAGAAAGCACAAGTTGTCCCCACATGAGATATTAACAGGAAAGACCAATGAGGACTGGAATAAATAAGGAATTATTAGTCACGGATCTGATAATGAATGATGAAACTATAAGGCAATATTGCCAGGTGTTAACGAGAAACCTTCAGTCTTTCCACTCTCAGGTCAAAGCCGTCCTGCCAACGGAGTCCAATCAGAAGTACTACCGGTTGGCACCTGGTGACTGGGTAGTCATCAAAGTTTGACCAGGGAAACAGCTTTACAACCAAGGTGGGAAGGTCCATTTCAAGTGTTCTTGGTCACCAATACCGCAGTAAAAATAGAGGGACCAGACTCGTGGGTCCAAGCTGCGCACTGTAAACTGGTACCAGCCCCAGAACAAATGGACTTTGATTGGAAGATACCAGGCCTGGCAAGAGTGGGAAAGACGTTTTATTCATCCATATTTTTTTTTGCTTTTAGGAATACGTTTGTTTGTGTTTACAGGAATACACATTTCTTTTGTATTGGGCCAAAATGAAAAGAATAATTTTACTATTTTTCATTACGGGGGCTGAAATGTTCATTCATTTCTCTGGTAGATTCCTATATCAATTTAACCCAGGTCAAAGATTATGTTTGTGCCCATATGCCATTTAGTTCTCATGGGGGATTACCGTTCGCTCCCGTTCCACATGATATCACTGAATTTTGTATTTCTCCGAACGCAGCCAAAATATGGGATCTTACCAGAGCTTGTCATGGAATTAAATTGCAGAGTTGGGCATGTTGCAGAAATTAGACTCGGGGAAGAGCGATTACATTGCTGTATACTGCATGTCAACGCCTCTATTACAGGAAAAGGACCCCGATATGTGGGACCGTCAGATCCCCGCAGCAGTCTGGATCAAATCAATACATTGAGATAGTGCGGAAGAAACAAAACCCCACTCACATTTGAGGGTAACAGTCTACCAGAGACTGATGTTTATTGTGTTGCTTCTGCAAGAGTTACATATAATAGTCAGACCTGAGTGTGAACAACATAGGCACCTTAGCAGTTGTTAACCACTTTGCTAATTAAGGGGGTAACCCCCCCTCTACCCACCCAGGAGGCCTAATCGCCCTTCCGGGGCAACTACCCACACCCCCTCTACCCATGGATTTTCTCATTGGTAAACCATACCCATAACATCAGCCAATGCGTTTCCGCAGGTGACTTCCTCAAAAGGTAGTTGATACAATTGTAGGGTTCTCCATTGAGTTGGGTAGGCATGAGGGATTCAAGTTGGGACACGTTTTGGAGAGAAGGATTGTCAGCAGTTACTGTATAAATAGATTCTCATATTTAGTAAACTTTGCATTAGAAAAAGTTTGCGTTTGGAGGCAGATATACTGTACAATAAGTAGGGATTTCTAGCTCTCCATCGGCATTCTGTACAACCCATGAAACATCTAGTAATTTCACTCAGTTTGTGCTGAGAAGGAATCAGAAAGTATAAACAAAAATAACATTGGAAAGGGGGGGGGAATAGAAGGCAAAGCCTTTCTATAATTAACCTTCATCCCAAAACCATTCCCTGTCTATAAAAACAGTAGTCTCCTCCAATGTGTAAAGGGGAGACCTCTTCCACCACCAGCATCTCAGCACTAATGTGTTGTTTCACCTTCATACTCCATCAATGTAATGCAAGTAGTTTTTTAAATACATTTGAACTTTCATTTTTTCCTACTGTGTGTTCTTAAGATGTCAAAAAATTCTTAAAACAAATAATTATTCCTAAAAGAAAAAAAAAACATATTGTACTTTTAAACCTGCACAGTGATTCTGTATCTTACTTCACACAGTATCACTAATTTGTCATTGTTGACATGACATACAGTAAAGAACCTTGGCACAATTCTGGGCGTATCGCCAGTTGTCCTTGGAAAAATTAACTAATCCCAAAACAAAAAAAACCCCCAAAATGATTAACTTCTCTTTTTTAAAAGTCTTTCTAGATGTACAATTGTTGACTTTCTACTTTATCCTTTATGTATGTCCATAGATCATCCGTGTATTATAACATAGTGTCTCCCCAGAGCCAGGGGTACCAACACTCGTGCTAAGGTCAGGTAAAGGAAAAAAACCTAGGGCGCTTCCCAAAATAAAGTATCAATGCACCCCGCATGATGTAAAATGGCAATGTACCACAAATGAAACAAATAAATAAATAAAACGCAATAATGCCGGAAAAAGAAGCTGTATCTGGCCCGTGTGTTGTGTAGCTGCTCAACCCGGTAGAGAATCTTCCGCGATCCTTAGGTTAGAGTAGAAACAGGGTGGGGGAGCGCAATACAAAAAAAAGAGAAAATCAATAATCAATAATCATCCTATAATTATGACGAGCAATCACAAATTCTAAATATGGTGTAACATGCGACTCGGTGCACGGAGAAACGGAGGTGGAGTGTGATGGATAGAACACTATAATATGAACCTACACGGCCAAGTGCAAGTCTGTACTACACAAGGTATCTTTCTCTCCAGCCCGTATTTCCAAGGAGTGTCGGCTCTGAGTGATCCGTTCCTAATGCTACTGGTGCAGGAGTGGTGGTGGAAGTGGATGGTAAATATAATAGATGGTAGAATAATTGGCTCACCCGGCCGTGTGTGAGCCACAGCAAAAAGCAGTTCCTTTCATCCTTACAAGTGCAAAAACAAATAGCCAGGCGCTCCTCTATGAGGTATTAATTGTGATATACAGTATAATCAAATAATTAAAGCGCACACTAACTTATATATATGAAGAGTGTCCATGTGTATATAAAAAATATAAAGTGTATAATGTGCAAAAGTCACAGTTCAACCCTATGAAGAGTAGGTCAAGGTTCTCCTGAAGTGGATAATCAGATGTAGCTTTTGGGGAGTGCAGATATCACCATATGTGGAAAAAATGATATATATATTGTGACAAACAGCTTACTCCGGGGCTCCGCCGCTTGTCCGGGACGGTTAGAACACGGTCTTTTGGGGTAGGTTAAATGAGGAGGCGTCACGTACTGTTCCTTTAAACAGGCTGTGCCTGGTTTATTCAGTCCCAGGCACTGAGACTGCCACAGTGCATACAACAAAACACATCAAAACAAAAGCTGCTCACCTGAGCGATAACTTAACTTAGATTTCCCTAACTTTGTAGAGTTAGCCAAATGAATAGAACAATTGTACCTGTGTGGGGAAGGGGCTTCTCCCCACTGTGTTCAGCAGCCTTCCAGGCTCTGGAGAAGAGACAAGAGCAAACAGGAAATCAGTCTTACATACCTGATTTCTAATTAGCATGACAGGTGACAGAAATCCCTCAGTTCCAGCGCTTGCCCAAAACTGTGGGATGGAGTGCATGTATTATAAGGCTGCACTCCCAGGCCAGACAGGATAGAAACTGTTCAGTATCCTGGGAGCCCTATATACGGAATTTATTACCATCCCCTGGTTTCTGTCACATATCCTCCCCCCCAGCTCAGACCATGAGGGATGAGCGACCATGGATATTAGGGAGTGCATCCTTGACAACCCGTCAGCATTGCCATGTTTGTGCCCTGACCTGTGTTCCACAGAAAATTTAAAGGGTTGTAGGCTTAGGAACCACCTGGTCACTCTAGCATTCTTTTCCCTGTTTTGACACATCCAGGTAAGGGGTGCATGATCTGTGACCAACCGGAATTTTCTCCCCAACAGGTAGTATTTGAGCGTCTCTACAGCCCACTTTATTGCGAGACACTCTTTCTCTACTATGGAGTAATTTTTCTCCTGGGGATTTAGTTTCCTACTTAAATAAAGGATGGGGTGTTCCTCACCTTGAGACTCCTGGGAGAGTACCGCCCCCAGCCCTACCTCAGATGCGTCGGTTTGGACTACGAACTCTTTGGAGAAGTCAGGTGTGACCAACACTGGTTGGGCACAGAGAGCTTCTTTCAGGCTTCTAAAGGCCTGTTCGGTTTCGGGGGACCACTTTACCATAAGCGGTCCTCTTGCTTTTGTGAGGTCGGTTAGTGGGGTTGCCTTAGTCGCAAAATTGGGAATAAACCTTCTATAGTACCCAATTAACCCCAAAAAGGTCCTTACTTGTTTTTTTTGTAACTGGCCTTGGCCAACCTTGTATCGCCTCCACTTTGAGTGTTTGGGGTTTGAGTAAACCTCTGCAATAGAATACCCCAGATACTTGGCCTCCTCCAGACCAATGGTGCATTTAGCGGGGTTAGCAGTTAGTCCAGCAGACCGAACTGCGTCGAGCACAGCTTGGACCTTTGGAAGGTGGGATTGCCAATCTTCACTATGGATTACCACATCATCCAGGTAGGCAGCAGCATACCGAGCATGTGGTTTTAAAATTTTATCCATCATTCTTTGGAATGTGGCGGGAGCTCCATGTAAGCCAAAAGGCAGCACCCTATACTGAAAGAGGCCGTCTGGGGTTGAGAAGGCTGTCTTTTCTTTTGCCCTTTCTGTGAGGGGAACCTGCCAGTACCCTTTTGTTAGGTCTAGGGTTGTGAGATATCGGGCTTTGCCCAGTCTCTCTACAAGTTCATCTACCCTGGGCATAGGGTAAGTATCAAATTTTGACACCGCGTTTAGTTTCCGGTAGTCATTACAAAACCTTGTTGTACCATCTGGCTTTGGGACTAAGACTATAGGGCTGTTCCACCCACTTTGGGATTCCTCAATTACGCCTAGTTTTAGCATTTTTTTAACCTCTAAACTTATAGCCTCTCTTTTGGCCTCTGGGATTCGGTACGGTTTAAGGTTAACTCGGACCCCCGGTTCAGAGACTAGGTCATGTTCAATTACGCTAGTTCTACCTGGCTGTGTAGAGAAGATTTCTTTGTTTCTGCTCACTAAATTCTGAACCTCTTGTTTCTGATGAACGGACAGGGTTTCAGCTATGCTAACCTCTGGGTCAATTTCTTGACTCTCTGACGGACCTGGGGTTACTAGGGTTGACAAGACTTCTCTATCTTTCCAGGGCTTGAGTAGGTTTATATGGTAAATTTGCTCAGGTTTCCTCCTACCTGGCTGTCTTACCTTATAATTTACTTCTCCCACTCTTTCCAAGACCTCATATGGCCCATGCCATTTAGCAAGGAATTTACTTTCCACGGTGGGAACCAGAACTAGTACCCTATCACCTGGAAAAAAAATTCTGACCCTAGCACCCTTATTATACGTATTCCTCTGTGCTTCTTGAGCTTTCTCCATGTGTTCCCTCACTATGGGTAGGACTGCAGCAATGCGGTCCTGCATCTGGGCAACATGCTCTATTACACTTCTGTAAGGGGTAACCTCGTGTTCCCAAGTCTCTTTGGCTATATCCAGTAAGCCCCTTGGGTGTCGGCCATACAATAGTTAAAACGGGGAGAAGCCTGTGGATGATTGGGGAACTTCCCTAATGGCAAATAACAGGTACGGTAACAAACAATCCCAGTTTTTCCCATCTTTATCGACCGCCCGCCGTAACATGCTCTTTAAGGTTTTATTGAACCTTTCCACTAAACCATCTGTTTGTGGATGATAGACTGAGGTTCTGAGATGCTTGATTTTTAGGAGTTTACATAGCTCTTTCGTTACTTGGGACATAAACGGTGTTCCCTGGTCAGATAGAATCTCTTTAGGAATTCCAACCCGGGAAAACAGAACTACTAACTCTTTTGCTATGTTTTTGGCAGAGGTGCTACGTAGGGGAACTGCCTCCGGATATCGGGTGGCATAATCTAATATTACCAATATATGCTGATGTCCCCTAGCAGACTTTATTAGGGGTCCTACTAGATCCATAGCAATCCGGTCAAATGGTACCTCTATTATGGGAAGGGGTACCAATGGGCTGCGGTACGCCTTGAACGGGGCGGTGATCTGACATGCTGGGCATGAGGAACAATAATTCGTAATTTCTGCCAGAACCCCAGGCCAATAGAAGCTTCGGAGAACCTTTTCTTTTGTCTTTTCCACCCCTAGGTGTCCCCCCAATGGATGACTATGTACGAGGTGTAACACTACATTACGGAATGTCCGTGGTACCAACAATTGTTTAGTTGTAACTGATTTTCTTTTATCAACCCGATATACTAGGTCGTTCTCTACCTCGAAGTAGGGGTAAGCAAGCGACCTATCTGGTTGGCCAAGAGTACTATTCAGGTCCCGTATATTTCCCCTTGCTACCTCTAATGTGGGGTCCTCCCACTGGGCCTTCTTAAAACTCCCAGGACTGACCTCTAGGTCAGCGAGGGTCTTATCCGGTTCTGGGGTGGTAAGTGTCTGATCAACATCCTGATTTGGGGTATTCCCTACCAAAGTAGTGATGGGGAAGGGAATTTTACAGCACTCCTCCTTTTCCCCCTTCTTATTTGGGCCCTCGTCAACCTCCATTTCTGAAAACGGGAAAGGATTTATTTCTTCTAATACTTCGTTATGGTCCGCTATTGAACTCTGGGCGCTATTCTGAGCGGGGGACCACATTTTTAGAAAATGGGGAAAGTCGGTCCCTATTAACACATCATGTGCCAGTTTGGGTACAATACCCACCTTGAAATCTAAAGAACCAAACTCTGTTTCAAAAAAAACATCAACAGTGGAATATTCATGATTATCCCCATGTATACAACAAATTGCCATTCTTTGTGAACTGTTTCCCTGTTTCTTCTTAATGGGCAAGAGGTATTCGGACACTAGTGTGACCATGCTCCCAGAGTCCAGAAGTGCCCGAACCCTCCTACCATTAACCTTTACAAATGCCCACAGATGGTTATTCAAGGGGTCCTCTGGGCTAGGGCGCATACATTGGGACAACAGCGAATAAGGTTCCACGCTGTTGCATTGCATGGGCTCATCATTTAGTGGGCAGATTTTTGCTGTGTGGCCCCTCTCATGACAATTTACACATTTAGGTACATAGTCTGTGTCCCACTTAGAGCCTTTTCCCGGCTCCCCATGTTGGCTATTGCCCTTAGTGTGCGAACCACTGTTGCTGGTGCTGCGTGAAGGTGGTCGCCGCTCTTCAGCTCCCCTTAACCCCGGTACCCTTTTACCGTCTCTGGAAGAGTCCTGGAACCTCGGGTAGTGGGGTTGCTCCACGACTGTGGGTTGCGGGTGCTCTCCTGCTGCATTGTACCTTTCTACGAGGGCCACAAGCTCATCCGCATTGTGGGGGTCACTCCGACTGACCCAATGGCGTAAGGCAGAGGGAAGTTTCCTCAAGAACTGGTCCATGACCAACCGTTCCACGATGTGGCTTGCTGAGTTGATCTCGGGTTGTAGCCACTTCCGGGCGAGGTGGATGAGGTCATACATCTGGCTTCGGGTGGCTTTATCCATCGTGAAGGACCATGCGTGAAACCTTTGGGCGCGAACAGCCGTGGTTACGCCGAGGCGGGCGAGGATCTCGAACTTCAATTTTGCATAGACGTTAGCTTCGGCTGGCTCTAGATCAAAGTAAGCCTTCTGGGGTTCGCCGCTTAGGAAGGGTGCGATTAGACCAGCCCACTCAGCTTCTGGCCATCCCTCTCTCTGTGCCGTGCGTTCAAACGTGAGAAGATAGGCTTCCACATCATCCGAGGGTCCCATCTTCTGAAGGTAGTGGCTTGCCCTGGTCATTTTCGGAACTGGGGCTGCCGCTGCCAGTGGAAGGTTACTGATAGTCCCCCTCAGGATCTCGAGTTCCTGCTGTAAGCCCTGAGCGAACCGCTGTTGCTCCTCTCTCAGCAAGCGGTTTGTCTCTTGCTGGTTTGCATTCGCCTGTTGCAGGATTGCATTAGTCTCTTGCTGGTTTATTAACAGCTGTCGCTGGGTTTCACTCGCCTGTTGCTGGGCTTCATTCGCGTCTCTCTGGACAGCGACATTGCGTACCAGCGCACTCACCACGTCTTCCATCTTGTTTGGAGAGAGAGAAAAAAAACTTTTTTTTTTTTTTTCTTTAAAGTTCTTTAACCCCCAGACCTTTTAGTGTTCTGCCCGCATTCTCCACCATATGTGACAAACAGCTTACTCCGGGGCTCCGCCGCTTGTCCGGGACGGTTAGAACACGGTCTTTTGGGGTAGGTTAAATGAGGAGGCGTCACGTACTGTTCCTTTAAACAGGCTGTGCCTGGTTTATTCAGTCCCAGGCACTGAGACTGCCACAGTGCATACAACAAAACACATCAAAACAAAAGCTGCTCACCTGAGCGATAACTTAACTTAGATTTCCCTAACTCAGGGTGGAAGTGGCTTTTCCACTTTCCAACAACAAAACAAGGTACTTTTGTAGAGTTAGCCAAATGAATAGAACAATTGAACCTGTGTGGGGAAGGGGCTTCTCCCCACTGTGTTCAGCAGCCTTCCAGGCTCTGGAGAAGAGACAAGAGCAAACAGGAAATCAGTCTTACATACCTGATTTCTAATTAGCATGACAGGTGACAGAAATCCCTCAGTTCCAGCGCTTGCCCAAAACTGTGGGATGGAGTGCATGTATTATAAGGCTGCACTCCCAGGCCAGACAGGATAGAAACTGTTCAGTATCCTGGGAGCCCTATATACGGAATTTATTACCATCCCCTGGTTTCTGTCACAATATATAGTGTAGTAATTTCCAAAATTAAATGACAACTAGGTTTTGACAGAGATGGGGACTCACACTTTTCCTGTCAGGTAACAGCAGTGGGTATTCAGATATGATATGGGTTCTTCAAATTAGTAGAAGGCAACTGGTCTCAGCCTGGTCTTCCTCAATGTAATAGAGATGACACTCAGTGCAATATTTCATGTTCAACAGAATATTTGTATTTAGGCAAGAAAATATCTGCGCTCCCCAAAAGCTTTAATCCTTTAATCTCTTTAATCCTTAGTCTGGGTCCCCAGGACACTCCCCCCACGCTTTCCCTCACTCGCAGTAAGGCAGGTGTTGGTATCCCATGTGTACCACAAACATTCAGGATAGTAGGAATTAGAATGCAATATTTATTCAACACGATGAAAACAAAAACAATAAACCACTCGCACTGTGGGATGTGGAAGTCAATGGGGCTGTTCCGGTCTCCTTGCTGCACGGAACTCCGCTGGCCGCCGCGTCCGGAGATCAGAGATGAAGTCCCTAGCGAGCCGCTGACTACGGAAGCATACAACGTCCAAACAGGTCCACGCTCACCGAACAACGCGTTTCGCACTGATGCGTGCTTCGTCAGGTTGGAACGTCTCATTTTCCATATGCCACGAGTTCAGAAAATCTCTTTTTTATCATACCCTGTACTTAGCCCGGTTTTGCCTTTTTAACCTTGGGGGATTCTTTTACGACTTCATTAAACCGATACATCATTTGCATACGTTCACTGACGTGTCAGCGTGTTCCTTGTTACTTCACTGTTACAGTAATTAATTTACTCGCACATACTCTTGATCATTAGTAATTGAAACCTACACATTCATTCTGTCACTTCTTCTCCACCATTTATTTAATCCGTTACCAACAGAGTTTTACACCCAGCAACAATTATATAAAATCAACAGAGGTAACACTTTTTAATTAATATATAAAGCTGAATGTAGAAATGGTTTATTGTGTCTGAGTAGACATCCCGTTTCTATATTTATTTGACCTTGTGAGTCCGACCTCTGTCTTTCCCCATGAGACGTTCTCTCGAGTTCATGTCAGGTCGGAACAATATGATGAAACATTTGGGTACAAACATGCAGACCACCAGAGCCCAGCTGGAGGACAGGATGGCAAAGACCTCCATGGCCACGGTGTACTTGCCACGTGCACTGAGAGAGGCCGGGATATAGGACACCCAGACACTGAGGAAGGCCAGCATGCTGAAGGTGATGAACTTGGCCTCGTTGAAGCTGTCAGGGAGCCGTCTGGCCAGGAACGCAACAATGAAGCTAGCAGTAGCCAGAAGGCCAAGATATCCCAACATGCACCAGAAGGCGATGGGGGAGCCCTCGTTACACTCAATGATAATGACTCCTGATTTGGTTTGGGTGTTGTGTTCGGAGAAGGGAGGTGAGAATGAGAGCCAGACGATGCAGAGAAAAGATTGAATAAGGATGCATAAAATGACAACAAGATAAGACACCCGATTGCTGGTCCACTTCCTTAGGTTGCTACCAGGCTTGGTGGCCTTGAATGCGATGACCACCATAATGGTTTTGGCCAAGATACATGAGACACAAAGGGCAAAGGCCATACCAAAAGCAGCCTGGCGCAGAAGACATGTCTTGCGTTGGGGGTAACCAATGAAAGCCAAAGAGCAGAGGAAGCAAAGGGACAGGGACCAAAGGAGAAGACAACTGAGGGTGTAGTTATTGGCTCTGACAATGGGTGTGTTCTTGAAGTGGATAAAAAGTCCAAACATGACAACTGGGACTAAAGAGGACAAGACACTTGTAGCGGCCAAGGTGGCACCCAGTAGTTCATCATAGGAGAGGAATTCTCTGGACTTTGGGAGGCATTTGTTCCGTTGAAGATTGGGCCACATATCCCATGGACATTTAGAGCAATGAGCAGAGTCTGAAAGAGAGACAACAATAATGAATGTAATAATCTATCATGTTGTGTTCAGAATTGATGTTGTTTTTCTAGTTCGTCTAAGATTTTCTCACCTGTTTGGTTGGAGATCTCTCCTTGGGGACAGAGGACACATTGGAAGCAGCAGACAGGCTTCCCTCTCAATGCTGCTTTCCTGAAACCAGTGGGACAACTGTTACTGCAGAGAGAGAGAGGGACCTGGAGGAGAATTTGGAAGGATGAAGTGTATAAGAGGAAGATATGGCATATACTGTACTATAAAATTCAAACTCTGTCCTGGCTGGATGAGACAGACTGGATGATTGGGACATGACACATTGTCACCAGCAATGAAAGTTGAAGGCTGAGTAATTTTATCAGTTTGACAGTTGGTCACAAAAAAAATTTTGTAAGTAAAAGAATGAGCAGGTACATTTATGTCAAGCTTTTACTCCTATTGCCTAATTCCCCCATCCATATAATTACAATTATTGCCCCATATAACTGCTCCATATAATTCCTCCTATTGCCCCTTATAACTGCTCCATATAACGCCTAATAATGGCTCAAATAACTACTCCCTAGATCTACTGCTATTACCTCATAAACCCCATTCCAAAAAAATCCTTATTTTGCCCCATGTAACCCCTTCCTAAAACTTCTCCTATTGCCCCATACAGCTGGTTCCTATACTGTTGCGGCCGAGTTTATTCTTACCTTTGCCCGGTCTCGGCCGCAACAGAAACCGGGCGCGCGCCGAGGTGTCCCGGGCGCGCGCCGGAGACTCGGAGGATCGGTCCTCCGATCAGGGCTTCCCCCTCCCCTCTCCGGGTCCGCCGGGTCCCCCACCGCAATCCCCCACATCGCGGGACACCAGGGCTCCCTCGGATCCCGATGAAGCGTGACCGCGCATCGATGACGCGCGGCACACCGAGGGAAATAAACGAGCAAGCCGGGACACCTCCCAGCTTGCGGCACTAGCCAGGTAAGGATAAAGTGTGCCGCCTCTGTAACTCCTCCAATTGCCTTATATAGTCTCTCACTATAACTCCTCCTATTGCCCCATATAATCGCTTCCTATAACTCCTCCTATCGCCCATGTAACCGTTCCCTATAACTCCTACTACTACAGTACAGCTGATACTTGTACATGTATCTCCTCTCCATGGCAGTACCTTACCTCCCTTCCACCAGACGCCCAATGCACGGCACTGGCATTGATGGTGAAAACCTGTCCAATGGCAGCTCCGGTATCGTAGCTGCCCACCTTGACCGGTTTTATTCCGCCCTCCGGGCTCAGCTGCCAGTTCACTATATCGTACACCGCAGGTGGGTCCCCATTCTCGTTAAAGAAGAGCTCCCTCCCACTGCTCAGTCTCAAGCGCACCTTCTTCACATAGTGCAAGAGCTGCGGAGAGAGTAGGGAGGTCCCGTTATGTTACATGGGCCCAGAGTTAGTGCAGATAATGGGGCTGGTAAAGGAATGGGATCCCATGGAGTTATCAAAGGAAACACATTGGAAGCAGCGGGACACTGCTGCCCAGAGGTGACGGTCATTTACACCCAAGATTGGGTACGTTGTCGACATATAACCTCTTCATAGAGTTAATTGAATTTTTTCATATAACTGGTCCCTACTACGCCTCCTAGTGCCCTATATAACCGCTCCATATAGCTCCTATTGCCCCATGTAACCACTGCTTATAACTCTTCCTATTGCCCCATAAAACCCCTCCCTATAAATTATCCTATTACCCAACACATCTTCTCACTATAGGGTAGATCCTCAAAAATCCATGAAATATTTAACGATGTTAACTTCAATTAACATCTTGTGATGTAATACCGAGGATCTACAAAGCTCAGTAACGATGCGTTAAGTGCTAATTTTAGAAGTAATAAGCCCTTGATTTAATATAACGAGCGTTAGTGTAATGATATGCAAAACATGTGCTCCCTGTAACAGCGCCGATGCCCAGAGCTCTGTTATACTTACTGCAGGGATTGAATGGAACCTTAGTCAGGTCAGAGCTAAAGGTGGCGTTACTCCCATCCACACCCTGAGATAGGTCTGTTATAGGGCCAGGATAAGTGTAACACCACAGTTAGTTATCATTTAACTATCGTATTGTTATTTACCGGGATCATTTCCTCTCCTGTCATCTCTTTTTTAGCTTTAATTATTCAACTATTAAGGGACCGGATAGCAGGAACCCCAGCTTTGGGTAAGACAGGCTTAACTCTATGTTATTTGAAGCTAACGCAAGGGAGTGTTAACTTCACATGGCGTTAAGGCTACATGCAAATGAGGAACCTAACGACCATTGTCTTTGCATATATTTAGCTCTGTAGATACTCATTAAACACAGGTAAGCTAATGGGCATTATATATTTAGGTAACATCATGTGTGTAGCCCTGATTTAATGAAGCTCTGAGTATCTACCCCATAACTCTTCCTATTACCCCAAAGCTATGCTCTGTGTCTTGACCAGTGTAGTACAAGGTCCTAGGCGCCATATCGGTGGCCTGGAGAAATGGAGATGGGTTGCAGGCTGGGATACCGTTGAGGAGACAGACAAAGTGAAAACAACTGGGTGCTCTCACTATAAGTGACAGGTACTAGTGATACTGATACTAGTGATATATACACAGTGATAATGAAATAGTGAATAATGAAATGTAATATAGATATGCTGCTCTGACACCCAAAATAGAACATCCTCGTAGTTCTTGCACAGTAAATCCTCTTTGTATTGGGGAGCGCAGAATCAGTGGATATGAAAAAGAAAAGGGAAATCCACAGTGCAATAATGCAACAAAAAAAAAGTCAAGTAATAAACCAAACTTGATGTCTATGTGAGTTATGGCATCAATAGACCTAGGGTTTAGTTTATGACTTTTTTTTTGCATTCTTGCACTGTGCATTTCCCTTCTCTTTTTTATATCCACCGATTCTGCGCTCCTCAATACAAAGAAGATTCTTCAGAGATGAAATCCTAATGTACAGAGCTTACCAAACCTCATACGTTTCTTCTTCATGAGTAATCTGGCCACGCAGTTGGAAGGAAACATATACCTCCTGAGGTGATGAGGAGGGACGTGGAGTGGTGAGAAGATACATGTTTCCTTCTGTCTGTGCTGACACAGTTCACTCAGAGAAGAAACCTACGAGGTTTGGAAAGCTCTGCACACTGTAATCTCATCGCTAATGTTGGTCCATCAAAAGTTGTCCAAAATCATTTCATTTTTACTGTACTCTAGTTTTCTGTTTGTTAAAGATCTCTACCTGCCATGGTCTGAAACTCCAAATATCTGAGCATCTTCCATGTGAGAATGGTCCTTCTCCTTCACGGCAGTCGTTCAAATCTTGCAAAGCTTTGGCAACAACACGAACTGCAGTATAGGCACTGTAGGTTGCCCTTAAATTGGAGACATCATTATAGCTGTTCTGGATGCCTTCTAGGTTTTCTTCTCCCGTACACTGTTTTGTTGAAGTCACTGATGAGCCTGTTAGATTTTTCTGGTCCGGGAACTTGCAGCTGAAAGCTTCCTCCCAGAATATCTTCACCCACTCTCCTCCTGTAGACATGAATGGGTGGATGCTGTTGAGGAACACTTTAAATCCTGGTATAGTCCCGCTGGAGAGGGCAAAGCCAATTGTTCCAGAAATAAATCCTGAGTATTTCTCCAATGACATGAAAGGGGTGGTAGCCGAAGCTTCACTGACCACCAATATCTTCCCTGTCTCCTCCTGTCTCAATAGCTCATCCAGAATAAACGTCAATTCGAAACCATGGGAGAAGACAACCACAACCTTGGCTGTAGACTCTTTGATGACTCGGACAATGTGTGGAGCATTGCGGTCAGGTTGACTTACAATAATGTCCTCCATGAAGGCCACACAAGCTCCAGTCTTAATTATCTCTCTCCTGATGACCTGGATGCTCTGCTGCCCATAATCATTGTCAACAGCCACCAGTCCCACCCAAGTCCAGCCGAAATGCAATACTAGCTGGGCCAGTCCCTGGGACTGGAAGGCGTCGCTGGGGACAGTCCTGAAGAAGGAGGGGAACTGTGTCCGGTCGCTCAGGAGGGAGCTAGTGGAGTAGAAGCTGATCTGTTAAGAGGAAGATGCCGGAGAGGTTGGTGAACAAAACTGAATCAGAATTGGATCAAGGATTTGGGGGTTAAATGTTCTATAGTCTCCCAGAGGCCAAACTGGAGTCAAAACTGGAGCAAAACTGGAGCAAACTTAAAGCAAAAGAACAGTACCCTTTTTATCAAAGCGAAAACTCCCAATTGATTTCAACGATATGCTGTCACTGTTTTTAAAACAGTTTGGCATCTGACTACACTGACAGACTACAGTATGTGGAATTCCATGTATAATACACAGGCAGACGACAGTATGTGGAATTACATGTATAATACACAGGCAGACAACAGTATTTGGAATGTTCATGCTCCAATGATAATTTCAGAACCGCGGAAAGCAAACTCAACCTTACCTGCGGGTAACGGTACAGCCCCAGGATATGAGCCACCATAATGGTGTTTGTAGAGATAGCATGGCCGATGACAGCAGCCAAGGGGACACCTCGATGGCACCTGTAATTGGGCACAGGCGGCCCGTGCCCAGTCAGCATCTGTAGGGTTCCTGCTACTGCCCTCTGCATCACAGCACATGAGTCATAGATATGGAGGCCCAAGGTGATGTTGGGTAGTAGCTCAAGGTCCCTGTTGGTCTCATTCACGGCAAACCGGATGGCCTGGACACGCTGGTAATTATCAAAACGGAAGCTGGGGAGAGAGGGGGATGGGAAATCTGATGAGGCAATTTAACGCTTTGGCCAAAGGGTTAAACTAAATGACCCTATTTCAAGAGAATATATGAGTATTTTACTGTGTTTTTCTGTCATGTTGGATGTAGCATTGGGCTTCTCTGTCATCTGTTGTATACATATGCCAGGCTCAATAGCACTCCATTTTGACACATATACATATATATATTTTGTGGGGGCTCAGGGGTTTTCAAAAAGAGCTTGCTGGGGTTCTGTGTTTTGTTAACCCATTCTCAGCTGTTCCAGCTGGTGGAGGTTAGTGGCTCCTCCTTCCCAGGTTTTAAGCCCGCCCCTCCCCACTTCCCTAGTTTGCAAGTTCCTCATTCTGCTGGATATAGACCCCTGTGGTCTTTCTCCCTCCTAATAGAGGTAAATGAGAATTTTAATCCTAATAGAGGTATATTAGTATTTTATCTGGTAGTGTTAGGACTTGCGAACAGGTGTCTGCCTTGACGTGGCTCGCAAGCTTACAACGCTTTGGCCAAAGGGTTAAACTAAATGACCATATTTCAAGAGAATATATGAGTATTTTACTGTGTGTTTCTGTCATGTTGGATGTAGCATTGGGCTTCTCTGTCGTCTGTTGTATACATATGCCACGCTCAATAGCACTCCATTTTGACACATATACATATATATATTTTGTGGGGGCTCAGGGGTTTTCAAAAAGAGCTTGCTGGGGTTCTGTGTTGTGAGGCAATTTAACCCTCAGGATATTTTGAGGTTCAAACCAGGAGTCATATATTAATGACTGAAGAATGGGGGTGTATAGATATTCTATGACTTGATAGTAAAGGACAAAGAAATATGTCACTAGGTCACTTTGCTCCTACGCGGGACTGACCTTATAAGCCATTAAACACGTCCCTGTCATTAGGTCACTTTTCCCCTACATGGGACTGACCCTTTAACCCATTAAACACGTCCCTGTCATTAGGTCACTGTGCCCCTACGTGGGACTGACCCTTTATCCCATTAAACACGTCCCTGTTATTAGGTCACTTTGCTCCAACATGGGACTGACCCTTTATCCCATTAACCACGTCCTGTCATTAGGTCACTTTGCCCCTACGTGGGACTGACCCTTTAACCCATTAAACACGTCCCTGTCATTAGGTCACTTTGCCCCTACGTGGGACTGACCCTTTATCCCATTAAACACGTCTCTGTCATTAGATCACTTTGCCCCTACGTGGGACTGACCCTTTAACCCATTAAAAATGTCCCTGTCATTAGGTCACTTTGCTCCAACATGGGACTGACCCTTTAACCCATTAAATGCCTCACTGTCATTAGGTTACTTTGCTGCTCCGTGTCACTGACCCTTTTAAAGATGACATCAACAAACTGTTTTTAAGACAGATTACAAAGAAATACATCTTACGTTTTGCAGGTGATCGGGCCGGGTTTCTCACTGTAGCTAATTATTTGGGGGTATATTTTGTCCCCATGAAGGTGTAACACCCCACCAATAATGATGTCTCCGACCTCCACAATCCCCCTGAGTCCGGCGTTTTTGAGGCTGCACCCCAGGGTGAATGGTGTAGAGTAGAATAGAATAACGTGCCACATTGTCCTATAGAAAAATTGCAGCATTTTCTTGAATCCCAAAACTGGAGGGTCATGAATGTGATGTCTCCGGGAGCTGCACGGGATAAACGCTGGCCCTGGGAAAAGGAGACACCCGTCATTCACTTAATTCAAAGCTGTGTTACTTTTTTTTAGTTAATCAAGCATCCTCTTGCAATGCTCACTCGCTCAGTCCTGAAGGGTCCTGAGGAAGGATGGAGGTGCAGTGACAGGTGTGTGTTACAGGAATATAAGAGAATTGTGCAGGGCAGGATGGAGGTGTAGTGACAGAGCTGTGTGTGTGGGGGGGGGGGCAGTACAGTAATTGCAGAGTGGGCTGCAGGGCAAGATGGGCTGCAGGGCAAGATGGGCTGCAGGGCAGGACGGAGGTTCAGTGACAGGGCTGTGTGTGTGTGGGGGGGGGTCAGTACAGGAATAGCAGAGTGGGCTGCAGGGCAGGATGGAGGTGCAGTGACAGAGCTGTGTGTGTGTGTGTGTGGGGTCAGTACAGGAATAGCTGAGTGGGCTGCAGGGCAGGATGGAGGTTAATATATATATATATTAACAGTGTTCGACAAACCTATACATTTGCTCACCCCGGGCGAGTGGATTTAACATCGTGGCGAGCTCCTATTGGCCCAAGCAGCACACGTGTGGTACTAGGTGGCGAGTAGATTTTTTTGTTCGGCGAGTAGATTTTTTGGTGATTTGTCGACCACTGTATATATATATATATATATATATATATATATATATATATATATATATATATATTTACACACATATCAGAAGACCCGGCACTGAGTGAGATGGGGCAGTTTCTAAATCGGTTAAGATGACCAACCCATGATAAGGAAGAGACAGAGGGGGTTATGCACAAAGCAGTGATAAGTGTTTTTTTAAGTGAGATACATGCTTTATGGCGCAATTTATGGGGCATTTTGTTATCAATGACTGTGTTTTGGTGATAAAAAGCCTTTTAAACGCGATACTGCAGTGTCATCACTGCTTTGTGAATCGCGCTGCACGCAATATTGCGCCATAAAGGCATTTATCTTACTTAAAAACACTTATCACTCTTTGTGCATAACCCCCAAAGGCCTTTATAAGACCTCATCAGTAACTCCGAGATGGATGATGCTATAGCACCCTGACAATGAAAGAAATCTCCTGGAGCAGAAGGACTGACTGCAGAGTTGTATACACTGGCGACACACTTTATTAAAGTGCGGCCAGTTCCGCAAGCCGGGAGATTTCCCGGCTTGCTAGTGGCATACCGTCGGCGTGCCGCGCGTCACCGATGCGCGGTCACGCGTCATCGGGTGCCTGCGCCCCCTGCACGCGCGTCCAGGGCTCCCCGAGGGAGCCCTGGTGTCCCGCGATGTGGGGGACGGCGGCAGGGGGTTCCGGTGGACCCGGCGGACCCGGAGAGGAGAGAGGGAAGCCCCGATCGGCGGGCCTCTCCTCCGCTGCTTCGGCGCGCGCCCGGCACCCTCCGGCGCGCGCCAGGTTACTGCTGCGGCCGAGAACGGGCAAATGCTCGAATAAACTCGGCCGCAGCAGTAAATGCTACAAGGATGTTTTTCTCCCGCTCCCAGCTCAGCGTTACAATTCCATGTTACTTTCCCAAGAACTAGGAAACTCCCCGCAGGAATCCTTATTAGTATTATTATTTGTCATCATAACTCTGTGCCCAGGACATACGTGAAAACGAAAGGCAACTCTCAATGTATTACTTCCTGGTAAAACAATTTTATAAATAAATACATAATATAATACGGGCAGAATACGTGATTTAAGGAGTTGGAGACCCATAGCGTTATTAACCGTTGACAAGATTTTCACTAAGATTTGGTTTGTTAGGTTAAGTTGTGTGTTAGGTACACTGATTAGTGGGTGACAGGGCTGTGCAGTGAGAGGGAGAGCGATATTTAATAACCTATTATTGGTAAGAGATATTTTTGAGTACAGCAGGATGCAGGACAGGATGGAGGTGCAGTGACAGAGCTGTGTGTGTGGGAGGCTGCAGGACAGGATGGAGGTGCAGTGACAGAGCTGTGTGTGGGGGGGGCTGCAGGACAGGATGGAGGTGTAGTGACAGAGCTGTGTGGGGGGGGGGGCTGCAGTACAGGATGCAGGTGTAGCAGAGCTGTGTGTGTGTAAGGGGTACAGGACAGGGTGGAGGTGCAGTGACAGAGCTGTGTGTGTAAGGGAGCTGCAGGACAGGATGGAGGTGCAGTGACAGAGCTGTGTGTGGGGGGGGGCTGCAGGACAGGATGGAGGTGCAGTGACAGAGCTGTGTGTGTAAGGGGGCTGCAGGACAGGATGCAGGTGTAGTGACAGAGCTGTGTGTGTGTAAGGGGTACAGGACAGGATGGAGGTGCAGTGACAGACGTGTGTGTGTAAGGGGGCTGCAGATCAGGATGGAGGTGCAGTGACAGAGCTGTGTGTGTGTAAGGGGTACAGGACAGGATGGAGGTGCAGTGACAGACGTGTGTGTGTGTATGGGGTACAGGACAGGATGGAGGTGCAGTGACAGAGCTGTGTGTGTAAGGGGGCTGCAGGACAGGATGGAGGTGTAGTGACAGAGCTGTGTGTTTGTGGGGGGCTGCAGGCGAGGATGGAGGTGCAGAGACAGAGCTGTGTGTGTAAGGGGGACTGCAGGCCAGGATGGAGGTGCAGTGACAGAGCTGTGTGTGTAAGGGGGTGCAGGACAGGATGGAGGTGCAGTGACAGAGCTGTGTGTGTGTAAGGAGGCTGCAGGACAGAATGGAGGTGCCGTGACAGAGCTGTGTGTGTGTTAGGGGGCTGCAGGACAGGATGGAGGTGCAGTGACAGAACTGTGTGTGTGTAAGGGGGTGCAGGACAGGATGGAGGTGCAGTGACAGAGCTGTGTGTGTGTAAGGGGGTGCAGGACAGGATGGAGGTGCAGTGACAGAGCTGTGTGCGCGGTGACAGGATACACTCACCTCTTCTGCGTCGGTCTCATACCGTTTCTATATAAAAGCCCCTTTATATACACGGTCATTTTTGCTGTTGGGGAATTTCTATTCCCCGGGAGGATAAATAAGCAGTAACCGTCACACTGCTGGAATAAACAGCATCACAGTGCAGAACATAACATGCAGAGCACATACATTGCTACCGCTGCGGCGCTGAAAGGGTTAAAGGCAATTTCTTTTGATGAGATAATTAGTTCATTTTATGTTTACGATTTGAGACTGCTTCAATTTTGTAATTACTCACTCCCCCCTGTGGGACACAACACACTGGACTTTGAGAAACGTTCTGCCTTGCGAGTAGGTTTTATGCCCTGATAAAATGCTCAATTATCTGAGCAACGTGAATTTCATATGGAAATAAAAATATGGAAGTGGTTATTAAGGGGAGGCTGAAAGGGACTGCCAGGGAACCCGGCTGTGTGAATCCGATGGGCCATTAGTCTTTCTGCAGAAATGTCACTGAAATGTTGCAGTATGTACCCAGCATGTACCCAGCATGTACCCAACATGTACCCAGCATGCACCTGGGATTGCCCCAGATTTTCCAAGGCAAGTTTTAGAACACTCGTCGGCGCACCTGTACGTACACTTAGGGGCCTATTCTCTAAACTTCGGATTGTAAGATATACCACATGGTACATCCCAATCTATCTCTGCCCCTCTCTCTCTCTTTCCTTCACTCTCTCTGCTCTCTCTCTCCTTCTCTCTCTGCCCCTCTCCCTTTCTCTCTCTCTGCCTCTTCCACTCTCTGCCTCTCTCTTTCTGCCTCTCACTGCCTTTCTCCCTCTCTCTGTCTCTCTCTTTCCCCCCTCTCTGTCACCCCCCCCCCTCCCCCCTCTCTCTCTCTCTCTCTCTCTGGGGTCTCTCTCTCTCTTGTTGGTCTTTCTCTTTGCACTCTGCTCTCGCTCTCATGTCTCTCTTGTACTTCATTTTCTCTTTATGTCTCTTCTTATCTGCCTTCTTCCCTTTCATGTCTGTTTTTACCCCTGCGATTTAACCCTTCCCCCTCCCTCTTACCTTTCCCAGTCTGTCTCTCAGGCTATAGCCCCGCCCACTGACCGAGGCCCCGCCCCTTCACCTCCCTCTCACCTTTCCAAGCCTGTCTCTCAGGCTGCAGCTCCAGTCCCACGCTGCACTACTTGAGGCCCCGCCCCCTGACCTAGGGACTCTGCAGAGAAATACATTTCCCCTCTGTCCTCCCTACTGCATCTCAGGGCCCCGTCCCCCGACCCAGGATCCTTTTAAGATGATGTCACATCCTTTTTTTTAAAAATGGAAGCGGTCACATGGTAATTCAAAAATAGGATTGGGTGTGTACCATGGGATGCCTCACATGGTATATCTCACAATCTGATTGGTTGTTCTGTAGTACAATGTGACGGCATCCATTTTTTGTAAAGGACGAGACGTACCACCCTTTAAGATGACGACATCCTTTTAAAAAAAAAAGAACTCTGTCACATGGTACACCAGCCAATCGGATTCGGGGTTTACCATTTGACACTCAAATGTGATGTCACAGGCCTTACATAAGACCTGTCGTGGCTCATTTAAGTTTAAGAAGCTGAAGGGACAACATCCGCCCCATTGGATTGGATTACAAAGAAAGAAGGAGAATTTAGCAGCTGTTGAGGATCATTGCGTTTAGTGTCAAGAGGTTCCTGCTGTTGCTGCTGGAATCCAAGTTGGATGGTGAAGACGTCAAAAGAACGAAAAACGTTGATAGTAATTTTTTTCATCGTGTATTTTTTTTTTGAGGTTGCCCATTGAAATGTATGCGGTAATAGGCAGTTCGCCCCTGAGGTGTGTACTCACAGCCAGGTGGTGAAAGTCTCCGGGAGCTTCCTGCCCGAATGGTTGTAGTAGTCTTAAAAAAAGAATCTACCAAGGTGAAAAAGGCAGCGCCCTGCAAAAACGGGCTTAGCACGGGGTGTGATAAAAAAGAGATTTATTTAACTTGTGGCAAATGGAAAATGAGACGGGACATGTGCTGTACAGCATGAAACGCGTCAGAGCACGCCTGCCACGTATTATTTTCCATATGCCACGAGTTCAATAAATCCCTTTTTATCATACCCTGCACTTAGCCGGTTTTGCAGGGTGCGGCCTTTTTAACCTTGGGGGAATCTTTTAAAACTTCATTAAACCGATACATCATTTGCATAAGTCCACTGGCGTGTCAGCGTGTTCCTTGTTTCTTCTTGTTACAGTAATTAATTTACTTGTACATACACTTGATCATTAATAATTGAAACCTACAACAGCTGTTAGATGGGCTGATCGGCCGCTTTCCCCAGTGGCTAACTCGCTGTCGGTATGGGAGACCGCTAAATTTAAACATGCCTTGACCTCAAAACACTCACTGATGTCCCCATTATGGGGCAACCCCGACTTTGCGCCAGGATTAGCAGAAAGTGCCGCAGAGAATAGGAAAAAATATAGATATCTTAGGTTAAGAGATCTGGAGGGTATACCAAATAAGATGAAATCATTTGAACAAATCAGATCCGAAAAAAATATCCCGCACTCCGAATTTTTCCGCTACCTCCAGATCAGAGCGTACTTTAACAAAAATTCCCCCTATCCGCCCATAACTACATTTGAAAAGCTCTCTCTGACAGAAACAGACACACGGGGACTCACATCGCAGATGTATGGGGAAGTGGTCGGTTCTGTGAGCACACAACAACAGCAAAAACTGGCTTATAGAGTTCGGTGGGAAGCGGATCTAGGAGAGGAGCTGGAAGAGGAAGACTGGTCGGCTATACTGGAAGCCGCAGCTAAGAGTTCCATCTGTACAACTTTGAAGGAAAATGCATATAAAGTATTGATGAGATGGTACCTCACCAAGCTAAAAATATCAAGATTTGTCCCTGGATACTCTCCACTGTGTCCAAAACGTCCAAAAAGTGTGGAGAATCGGCTGACCTGTTACACATGCTGTGGTCTTGCCCTCGAATCTCATCCTTATGGGTAGAAATTAGACATTGGATCCAGAGGATTTTTGACCTCACTATTCCCCCGGACCCATGGCTGTTCCTCTTGAATAGACCATGGCCGGGCCTCTCCAAAACTGGAAATAAACTGGATGCACATTTCGCAACAGCTACGAGGTGTGAGATCGAAGCTATGTGGAAACAAACCGAGATCCCAAATATCCCCAAGATTCGGAATAGATTATGGTATATATGCCAGATGGAAAAATTAACGAGTTTAGTTAATGAAACTGGCACCAAATATCTAAAAGTCTGGACGCCTTGGCTGGCGCAGACAGATATCCCAGGGGTGGAGGTAACCACAATCTGGCAATGATAGTCATAAATGCATTCTCACTCAAAGGGAGCGAGCTCGCCTTGGCAGGCTATCTGTCTCCGCACTTAGACTAGCTATAACATGGGTCTTACGGGTGAGGATCACGGTTGCTCCGGCACCAATCTAGACGCGGCAGAAAAGGGAGCTCATGCCCCCAGGCCCTCCCCCTCCCTCCCCCTGCCCCCTCTTTCCCTCCTCCCCCCCATACCTCCCCATCTTTCCCTCCCTTATTATTATTTTATTTTGTCCCCAAGTTTAAAGTGCCTATTGTAACTTTTGGCTTAAAGGAAGCTATTTATCTATGTTTTCATTGTCCATGTCTAAGGGAGAGACTACGGGTATCGTCCTTGAATGATATGCAGTGAGGGTTTACTTTACTTGTACCGCGATACTACTTGTATTGGAAAAAATCATTGCAATAAACTTGAAGTTATAAAAAAATAAATAATTGAAACCTACACATTCATTCTGTCACTTCTTCACCACCATTTATTTACTCTGTTACAAACAGAGTTTTTCACCCAGCAACAATTACGTAAAAGCAACAGAGGTAAAGCTTTTTAATTAATATACAAAGAGCTGAATGTAGAAATGGTTTATTGGGTCTGAGTAGACATCCCGTTTTTTTACATTTATTTGATCTTGTGAGTCTGACCTCTGTCTTTCCCCATGAGACGTTCTCTCGAGTTCATGTCGGGTCGGAACAATATGATGAAACATTTGGGCACAAACATGCAGACCACCAGAGCCCAGCTGGAGGACAGGATGGCGAAGACCTCCATGGCCACGGTGTACTCGCCACGTGCGCTGAGGGAGGCCGGGATATAGGACACCCAGACACTGAGGAAGACCAGCATGCTGAAGGTAATGAACTTGGCCTCGTTGAAGCTGTCGGGGAGCTGCCTGGCCAGGAAGGCAACCATGAAGCTAACAGTAGACAGAAGGCCGAGATATCCCAACATGCACCAGAAGGCGATGGAGGAGCCCTCATTACACTCAATGATAATGACCCCAGGTTTAGTTTGGGTGTTGTGTTCTGGGAACGGAGGTGAGAATGAGAGCCAGAAGATGCAGAGAAAAGATTGAATTAGAATGCATACAATAACAACAAGATAAGAGACCCGATTGCTGGTCCACTTTCTTAGGTTGCTACCAGGCTTGGTGGCCTGGAAGGCAATGACCACCATGATGGTTTTGGCCAAGATACATGATACACAAAGGGCAAAGACCATACCGAAAGCTACCTGGCGCAAAAGACACGTCTCAGGTTGGGGGTAACCAATGAAAGAGAAAGAGCAGAGGAAGCAGAGGGACAGGGACCACAGGAGAAGACAACTGAGGGTGTAGTTATTGGCTCTGACAATGGGAGTGGTCTTTAAGTGAATAAAAAGTCCAACCATGACAACTGGGACTAAAGACGAGGAGACACTTGTAGCAGCCAAGGTGGCACCTAATGGCTCTTGATAGGAGAGGAATTCTCTGGACTTTGGGAGGCATGTGTCCCGCTGGAGATTGTGCCACATATCCCACGGACATTTAAAGCAATCAACAGAGTCTGAAAGAGACACAAAAATAATTAATGTAATAATCTATCAAGTTATGTTCAGAATTGATGTTGTTTTTCTAGTTCTTCTAAGATCTTCTCACCTGTCTGGTTGGAGATCTCTCCTTGGGGACAGAGGACACATTGGAAGCAGCAGACAGGCTTCCCTCTCAATGCTGCCTTCCTGAAACCAGGGGGACAACTGCTACTGCAGAGAGAGAGAGGGACCTGGAGGAGAATTTGGAAGGATGAAGTGTAAGAGGAAGATATGACATATACTATACTATAAAAAGGACAAACTCGGTCCTGATTGGCGGAGACAGACTGAATGATTGGGATATGACATGTTGTCACCAGCAATGAAAGTTGAAGGTTGAGTCATTTTATCGAACCACAGTGGGACAGAGTTGGCATTTTGTAAGGATAAGAATGAGGGGGGTACATTTATGTCAAGTGTTTCCACCTATTTCCCAATTCCCCCATTCATATAACTCCTCCTATTACTTCATTTAACTGCTCCCTATATCTCCTCCAATTGCCCCATATAACAGTTCTCCATAAATCTTTCTATTGCCCCATATAAACCCTCCCTATAATGCCTCCTATTACCTCATATAACCACTATTTATACATGTATCTCCTCTCCATGGCAGTAACTTACCTCCCTTCCACCTGACGCCCAATGCACGGCACTAGCATTGATGGTGAAAACCTGTCCAATGGCAGCTCCGGTATCGTAGCTGCCCACCTTGACCGGTTTTATTCCGCCCTCCGGGCTCAGCTGCCAATTCACTATATCGTACACCGCAGGTGAGTCCCCGTTCTCGTTAAAGAAGAGCTCCCTCCCACTGCTCAGTCTCAAGCGCACCTTCTTCACATAGTACAAGAGCTGCGGAGAGAGTAGGGAGGTCCCGTTATGTTACGTGGGCCCAGAGTTAGTGCAGATAATGGGGCTGGTAAAGGAATGGGATCCCATGGAGGTGTCAAAGGAGAATCAGTGAAAGCAGTGGGACTGTGCTGCCCAGAGGTGATGGTCATTTACACACAAGCATGGGTATGTTGCCAACATTTTATTTTCTTCCATGTAACTGGCCCATATAACACCTCCTATTGCCCCATATAACTGCTCCCTGTAGCTTATTTTATTGCTCCATATAACCCCTCCCTATAATACCTCCTCTAACTCCATATAACCACACCCTATCATTTGTTCTATAGCCCCCTATAACCTCTCCCTACAACTCCTCCCATTGCCTTATATAACACCTCCTTTTAACCCCTAAAAACCTGCTCACTATGGG
This sequence comes from Ascaphus truei, assembly GCF_040206685.1. Classification (NCBI taxonomy): domain Eukaryota; kingdom Metazoa; phylum Chordata; class Amphibia; order Anura; family Ascaphidae; genus Ascaphus; species Ascaphus truei. The sequence continues at coordinate 28,280,469 of NC_134502.1, read as the reverse complement.
GCAGATCCTCGAAAGTCCGTGAAATATGTGACGAAATGCGTTAACTTCAGCTACCGCATCGTAACACGCTGGCGGAATGCGTCGGGCAAATATTTGGGGAGCAGATTTGGATCGGCGGGGGATGGGGCGGAATTTTGCGTCTGAATCTCACAAAGGGCGATTCGCGGATTTTTTTCATTATTATTACCAAACGCACTCTGCTGATTCTGCAAATTCTTAAGAATCCGCCACCGGATGGCTGAATCCGCATTTTGCATCTTACAATCTTACATCTTGCATCTTACAATCCTCCGTGGGGATTGTATCTAATGACGGTTTCTAATTAGTCCGCACGGCTTGAAATCGCTCCCAATCAGTTTGAGGATTTGACACCGCAAAAATAATTTTGGGGAGAAAATAAGCGAAAATCCGGGGAAATGAATCAGGGTGGATTCGCACATCTCTAGAAGCAGATATTTTTAACGCCCAGTAAATATGCGTTAATTTTTTTGTTTTCAGCTGTAATTATAGATATGCAAAACATATCCCTCTAACAGCACGTATCACATGCAGTAGATCAGTTATGGTTCCTGTAGGGACGTAACATAACGGTAGTTGGGGCATGACTCCTAACCTCGACACTGAAATAGGTCATAGGTTATAGGGTCTGGATAAGTGCAGGTGTAAGACAACAGTTAGGTATGAGTTAATTCTCGTATTGTTATTTACTTTCCGCCACGATATTTGAAGCTAACGCAAGGCGATGCAAACTTCACATGGCATTGAGCCCTATATGCAAATGAGGAACCTAACGACTGTTGTTTTTGCATATATTTAACCCTGTAGAGACCTGTTGAATGCAGGGAACCTAATGGACATTCTATATTTAGGTAACATCACGTTAGTAGCCCAGATTTAATGGAACTCTCTGTATCTACCTGTCAGGGTCTCCTAGACATCCTGCCCCTAGCCACGGTTAATTTCTCTGTCCATCGGGTATGCTGCTGTTTTCTGTCTGCTCTGGGGTTCTTCTGTCTGTCTGTCTCATCTTGGTGCTCCTGTGCTCTATCCTTATAGGTTCCTGTTTCCTGTTCCTCCCTTGCCTTTGTTTTGTGTCCAGACTCTTTCTGCCATGCCCTGATTTGCTTCTATTTCTGTTCCTGTTTAGTCTTGTACATAGTAAAGGCCCTTGCTAGTGTTCTGGCTTGTCCCTGTTTGTTTCCTGCTCCCTAGTCTCAGTTCCTGCTCCCCTGCCCTGTTCTTGCCTTCCTGCTGCCGACCCCTGCCTGGACCCTGATGATCCTTGCCTGCCGCCTGCCACCGACCCCTGCCTGTACCCTGGCAATCCTGCTTGCTGCCTTCCACTGAACCCTGCCTGTGACCCCGACGATCCTCCTTGCCGCCTGCTTCCGACCTCAGCCTGTGACCCCACCAATCTTTGCCTTCCCTGCTGTTCCAGCCATTGAGGTCCTTCCTGCTCCAAGAGTCCCCGTGACATGACCCCTATAACTTTCCTATTACCCCAAAGCTATACTCTGTGTCTTGACCACTGTAGTACAATGTCCTAGACTCTATAATGGTGGCCTGGAGAAATGGAAATTGGTTGCAGGCTGGGATACCGTTGAGGAGACCAACATTAGATTTCTTCAGAGATGAAATCCTAATGTACAGAGCTTAGCAAACCTCATACGTTTCTTCTTCAAGTGTAATCTGGCAGCACAGTTAGAAGGAAGCATATATATCCTGACGTGATGAGGAGGGACATGGAGTTGTAAGAATATACATGTTTCCTTCTGTCTGTGCTGCCACAGTACTCTCAGAGAAGAAACCTATGAGGTTTGGAAAGCTCTGCACACTGTAATCTCATATTTTATGTTGGTCCATCAAAAGGTGTCTAATATCATTTCATTTTTACTGTGTTATGCTGTACTCTAGTTTTCTGTTTTGTTAAAGATCTCTACCTGCCATGGTCTCAAACTCCAAATATCTGAGCATCTTCCATGTGAGAATGGTCCTTCTCCTTCACGGCAGTCGGTCAAATCTTGCAAAGCTTTGGCTACAACAAAAACTGCAGAATAGACATTGTAGGTTGCCCTTAATTCGGAGACATCATTGTAACGGTTCTGCAGGTTTTCTAGATTTTCAGCTCCCGTACACTCTTTTGTTGAAGTCACTGATAAGCCTGTTAAGTTTTTCTGGTCCGGGAACTTGCAGCTGAAAGCTACCTCCCATAACATCTTCACCCACTCTCCTCCTGTAGACATGAATGGGTGGATGCTGTTGAGGAACTCTTTAAACCCCGGGATAGTCCCTTTGGGGAGGGCAAAGCCAATTGTTCCAGAAAGAAGTCCTGAGTATTTGTCCACTAATATGACGGTGGAGATGGCCCAACCATCACTGGCCAACAATATTTTCTCTGTAACGTTCTGTCTCAACATCTCATCCAGAATAAAGGGCAAGTCAAAATCAGTGGAGAAGATGATCACAGCCTTGGCCGTTGACTCTTTGATTACCCGGACAATGTGCGGAGCATTACGGTCAGGCTGATTTATAATGATGTTCTCCGTGAAGGCCACACAAGCTCCGGCCTTAAGTATCTCTCTCCTGATGACCTGGATGCCCTGCTGCCCATAATCATCATCAACAGCCACCAGTCCCACCCAAGTCCAGCCAAAGTGCAACACCAGCTGGGCCAGTCCCAGGGACTGGAAGGCGTCACTGGGGACATTCCTGAAGAAAGAAGGGAACTGTGTCCGGTCGCTCAGGACGGAGCTTGTGGAGTAGAAGCTGATCTGTTAAGAGGAAGATGCCAGAATTGGTTCCAGGATTTGGGGTGCTACATTTATAAAAAAAAAAGTCTCCCAGATGCCAAACTGGAGCAAAAATAATAACAGTTCCACATTTATCAAAGGGAAAACTTCCAACGAGATTCCTTCACTCTTTTTGGCGCTGGTTTTACAATAGTTTGGCATCCGGCAGACTTTAGACATGTATCACTGCAATAAATCTCATGGTAAATATTGCATTAGGCTTAACAACATGCATTGTGTTAACTGGTGCAATAATGTCTGTTACAGCTACAGTACGTACATGATGTGATCTGCTTACATGTGCATGTCTTACTGACACGGGTTTCCTTTTTCCTTGTGTTGATAAAATCTGCCAGGTCTGAGGACACTTTAATCTCTATAATTGTATTATGGGAGTGAGAACTTTTTATTTTTTGTGAGTGATATCTCTGTGGGTTCAGCAAATGCATCTACAGTACAGCTAGAGACCATCTCCCCAACTCCCCTTTATCTGTATTGGCTCTCTGATAAGGACATGTCGGGATATGGGAAAAGAAAACACTTGGTTGACAAAAACTGCCCCAATTCAGAGATCCCTAAGAAATTAAACTATGTGACTATGTGTAACTACACGTTTAATACATAGGCAGACTACAGTATGTTGAATGCTGATGATCCAAAGAGTCTTTCAGCACCATGGACAGCAAACACAACCTTACCTGCGGATAACGGTACAATCCCAGGATATGCGCCATCAGAATGGAGTATGTAGAGAGAGTGTGGCCGATGACAGCTGCCAAGGGGACACCTCGCTGGCACTTGTAATTGGGCACAGGCGGCCCGTGCCCAGTCAGCACCTGTAGGGTTCCTGCTACTGCCCTCTGCATCACAGTACAAGAGTCATAGATATGGAGACCCAAGGTGATGTTGGGTAGAAGCTCAAGGTCCCTGTTGATCTCCATCACGGCAAACCGCATGGCCTGGACACGCTGGTAATTCGCTAAACGCAACCTGGCCGTGAGCGGTGGGATTGGGAATCTGATGATGCAATTTAACCATCAGGATATTTTGAGGTTCAAACCATGAGTTATATATTAATGAATAAAGAGTGGTGGTGTATAGTTAAACTATGAAGTGATAGTAAAGTACGAAGAACAAGCAGGTGCACACACAATAACAGGGAGATCTTCCATGGGTTCACAGGAATCCCCCATCGAATGGAGGTATAACAGTAAATATAGAACGCACTCCGATTTAGACTTAGTAACCAATAAAGTACATTTATTTTAGGAGGAGCGATGTTTTCAGTCATGACAGAGGTCCATGTAAGTACTGAAACGTTGATCCTCGTTAAATAAATGTCCTTTATTAGATTACCAAGTCGCTCACCCGAGTGCCGCTCCCTGTGGTATATATTCACAATGACGGTAAAGGGTGCAAAGAAGGGTGTCAGTACTGCAATAGCAGGGAGGGTGGCGTGTAGCAGGACTGAGGACAGCAGAGCGGGCTCCACCTTATAAACAGATGTCTATATGTGGGACTGTATTCCGGCTTCTGAAGTAAGAAGACTGCTCACTAATTTGAAGTATTACCCACTCTAGAGTTCTCCATTCTGACATCATTCTTGAAGTTTTTTGGTCAGGAACTATTTGAGCAACCCATTATGTCCTCTTGACTCACTACGTGGGACTGACCCTTTAACCCATTAAACACATTGCTGTCATTAGGTCACTTTGTTCCTACGTGGGACTGACCCTTTAACCCATTAAACACGTCACTGTCATTAGGTCACTTTGTTCCTTCGTGGGACTGACCCTTTAACCCATTAAACACGTCCCTGTCATTTGGTCACTTTGCCCCTACGTGGGACTGACCCTTTAACCCATTAATACATTTCTGTCATTAGGTCACTTTGCCCCTACGTGGAACTGACCCTTTAACCCATTAATACATTCCTGTCATTAGGTCACTTTGCCTCTACGTGGGACTGACCCTTTAACCCATTAAACACGTCCCTGTCATTAGGGCACTTTGCTCCTACGTGCCCCTGACTATTTTAAAGGTGACTGTCATGGGAGACCAGGACTAATACCAGGGATCCCTATCGCCAGACAGAAACACAAGAGTTTATAAAATTCGTTTATTGGAAAACATTAATCCACAACAATGCATATACAGAGACATAACATACCTACATGGGAAATACTGGGGTAACCTATAGTCCTAGGCGCAGGGACTTCCCTAGAGAGATCTTCCCTGATCTTCCCCCTGCAATGTCCTCTGAACTGGACTCCAGGCCTGGCACCAGCACAGCAGGGGGCACTGCAGCTTCTTTTAGTTACAGCAAACGTCTGCAACTCTTCAGGCTTGAACAGAGCTGAACTGCTGGGGATCTCCCTCCCCACCCCTTAAACCCTTAACCCACCATGTTGCAACGTCCAGGACCAGGTGCAGGCTACGTGCCCAGCCCCTGATTGGTGGGTAGAAATGCAACATTATATTAGTTACATTAAACTGTTACAGGGAAAGGCCACAGAAACACATTAACCCCTGGTTCCTGAGCTGCTGGAACCAGGCAAGATACAGACGTAATACATATATAACATTACACAATACACTGTATTATTGACAGGTAGGGGTAATGGCAGGTTTGTCCTGTATTAAAAGCAGCCATATTTAACCCTAACGTCACAATGACATCAACAAATGGTCAGATTATAAAGAATTACATCTTACGTTTTGCAGATGGCTGGGCCTGGTTTCTCGGTGAAGTTCATTTTGGGGTATGTCGTGAAAACATGAATAGATAACACCCCACCAATTTCGATGTCTCCGGCTTCCACAATCCCCCTCAGTTCGATGTCACTGAGGCTGCAGCCCCGTGTGAATGGCGCAGTGTAGAACAGCGTAAGGTGCCACATTGTCCCATAGAAAAATGGCAGCGTTTTCTGCCACCCCAAAACTGTAGGGTTCCTGGGAACGTTGTGGGATAAACGCATGGCTCTGGAAAACAGGAGACAACCATCATTCACTTGCCGGTGCCGCCACCAGTATTAGAACTCACGCCAGGGACAGTCTCACAGTAAATGCCTCAACATTTCGGTGAAATTATTAATGGCCCATCGGGGGAGGGTCCATGCAGTTAGGGGGTTGCCAGGTGTCCGGTGTTGAACCGGACTGTCCTGTATTTGGATACTCTGTCCAGTAATAAATGAGAGGTGCTGTAATACTGGACATGTGTGTGTTCCGGTATTACCTCCCTGGACACAGTGACCTGACGCACCTTTCACCATTGAGCCCAGTATTTTTGGAGAAGCCACCTGGCCACCCTACCCCTCCGCTGTGTTAATCCGATGGGCCATTAAGAATCTCACACAAATGTTGAGGCGTGTACTGTGAGACGGCCCCGGAATCTCCCAGGTAAGGCCCCGCTCACATAGCGCGCTACCTGGCGGCCAATGGTAGCGTTCAGTATTTAAACTGTCATTGGCTGCAAAGGGCGGCGTCGACGCTGCTGCAGTCGCGGGAGTCTTTTCAATCTGCGATCTCCGACTGCAGCAGCGCAACGTCAATTTCAGCAGCCAATCAATGCCCAGGCGTTTCACATTGATTGGCTGCTGAAATTGAGGCTCGGCAGTGTAATCGGAGTCGCTATGGCCGTTCTGTGGGGACTGCGGACCGGAGACTAAATACTAAAATAAAATAAAACTAGCGCTAGTTCAGGCGCTTCGGGGACTTGCTCTTACAAGCTCCGGCCATTGCTCTTTATGTGTGTGCGTGTTCGTGTGTGTGCGTGTGTGTGTGTGATTGTCGGACCTCCTGTACATTATATAAGCTCCGGCCATTGCTCTGTGTGAGTGTGTGAGTGTGTGTGTGTGTGCGTGTGTGCGTGTGATTGTCGGACCTCCTGTACGTTATACAAGCTCCGGTCATTGCTCTGTGTGTGTGTGTGTGTGCGCGTGATTGTCGGACCTCCTGTACATTATATAAGCTCCGGTCATTGCTCTGAGTGTGTGTGTGTGTGTGTGTGTGTGTGTGTGTGTGTGTGTGTGTGTGTGTGTGTGTGTGTGTGTGTGTGTGTGTGTGTGTGTGTGTGTGTGTGTGTGTGCTCAATCCCCTTATAACGCTGTGCATGAGGCCCAAAGATTCACATCGCGCTATAAGCGGATCGCGTTAGAAATAATGTACAATTGTTTGCATTGTACAATAAAGATATCAATAATCGAGTTGTAAAGTATTCATAAATACGAAAATTAGGAGCCACGCTTGCATCACGTTATAAGCGAATCCGCATTGTAATGGTTCGCGTTATAGTGGGCTTGAGCTGTGTATATATATATATATATATATATATATATATTTCAACTGTGGCCTTTATTTTATAGTATAATTATTAAAAGTTACATTTTTATTTCAATTACACTTTACTTATAATTGACTGAGTGCAGTATACCGTGCTTTTTTTCTTACCACTACACATTACTACGGCTGTATTATAAATTCGCAGAGGTAGGACTGTCCCCCCTTTTATGCTACAGACATACGTATAGGGAGAGAAGTTTGGAAACGAATCTCTAACCTGTTAGAGCAGGAATCTGTGAAGCAGCAATTTGAAACCTTTCTGATAAACAGGCTTTCTACGCAGTTTTTGTTTTCAAGCTACAGTACAGTACGCAGAATGGCAGGGAAATATAACATTGGATGTACAGTATTTTTTTTTTTTTCAAAATAGAAGTTAGGGTTTGTATATCAAAGAAGAAGGGAGTAAGGGAGTGATCAACTAAACCATACTAAATGTGATGAGAAATTAGTAAATAATACGCACCATGAGGGCTATTAATATGGCCTCCTGATCAGGACTTAAACTAATGCAGCAAGTCCTGTCTGGCCACTGCCCTAATTTTTATATATGGCTAATCTAATTTTGTCCCTGAGGAAGCTCCGTAGTAGGAGGGAAACGCGCGTTGAACGCGTGTTGATGATGTCAGCCCCCTTCATGGGGTTGTTTTAATACAGTATCTGTCAGCCGTTCATTAGATTAGCCATATATATAAAAATTAGGGCAGTGGCCAGACAGGACTTGCTGCATTAGTTTAAGTCCTGATCAGGAGGCCATATTAATAGCCCTCATGGTGCGTATTATCTACTAGGCTCATCAATGAAGTGCTGAGCTTGTTTGCTCACTTCGGCTGTGTGCACCCTAGCAGTCTCCTATTTTCCAGTATTAATAATATACTGGAACATTCAAACATTAGAGACTGCTTATTTGCACTAGTTACTTAATTTAATTTATTTTTTAACGTTATCACATTTTCAAATTGGTAATATATGTTTTAAGTATTAACTATTAAAGGTTACATTTTAAAGTTTGGGTAGTGTGCATTTGAGTGAATTTCTTTTGGTGTACAAACCATTGTACCCCTCACCTTTTTTTGTATATCAAATACACAACAGAAGTATATTCAGCTGATAAATAAACTTACAAGACTGTATTCAGAACTACAGCTGGGGAGAGAAGGTTTGGGAAAGGGGATAGCAGAAGTGAAGAGGAAGATGCTAGAGGTCCAGCATAACAGGTATAAAACTCTGCAGGAGGAGAGCAGCATTGGGACTATCTGGACATCTTTTTCTCCCGACCCCTTTGGGTCATGGAAGGGGGGGAGAGATAGGGAAATTATTCCAGGTCTGTTACATGAGGAGGGCGTAATGATACAGACAAATCAGGAGAATACAAGATCTAGTCTCAAGTTCCTACAGTGATTTATATACATCAGAAGACCCGGCACTGAGTGAGATAGGGCAGTTTCTTAATCAGTTAAGATGACCAACCCTTGATAAGGAAGAGACAGAAGCCTTTTTATAAGACCCATCAGTAACTCTGTGGTGGATGATGCTATAGTCCTATTACAATGAAAGAAATCTCCTGGAGCAGAAGGACTGACGGCAGAGTTGTATAAATGCTTCAAGGATGTTTTTCTCCCACTCCGAGCTCAGGGTTACAGTTCCACGTTACTTTCCCAAGAACTAGGAAACTCCCAGCAGGAATCCTTATTAGTTTTATTATATAAAGAGGCAGTAAATGTGATTTAAAGAATTGGAGACCCATAGCGTTATTAACCTCTGACTACAAGATTTTCGCTATGCTTTATTTTTGTTAGGTTAAGTTGTGTGTCAGATACACTGATTAGTGGGTGGCAGGGCTGTGCAGTGAGAGGGAGAACGCTAGTTAATAACCTATTATTGCTAAGAGATATTTTTGAGTACACAGGATACTGATCTCAAAAGAGCTGTTTGGACAGGATGGAGGTGCAGTGACAGAGCTGTGTGTGTGTAAGGAGGCTGCAGGACAGGATGGAGGTGCAGTGACAGAGCTGTGTGTGTATAAGGAGGCTGCAGGACAGGATGGAGGTGCAGTGACAGAGCTGTGTGTGTTTAAGGGGACTGCAGGACAGGATGGAGGTGCAGTGACAGAGCTGTGTGTGTTTAAGGGGACTGCAGGACAGGATCAAGGTGTAGTGACAGAGCTGTGTGTGTGTGTTTAAGGGGACTGCAGGACAGGATGGAGGTGGAGTGACAGAGCTGTGTGTGTGTTTAAGGGGACTGCAGGACAGGATGGAGGTGCAGTGACAGAGCTGTGTGTGTGTAAGGAGGCTGCAGGACAGGATGGAGGTGTAGTGACAGCTGTGTGTGTGTAAGGGGCTGCAGGACAGGATGGAGGTGCAGTGATAGAGCTGTGTGTGTGTAAGGGGATGGCAGAACAGGATGGAGGTGCAGTGATAGAGCTGTGTGTGTGTAAGGGGGCATCAGGTCAGGATAGAGGTGCAGTGACAGATCTGTGTGTGTAAGGGGGCTACAGGGCAGGATGGAAGTGGAGTGACAGAGCTGTGTGTGTGTAAGGGGGCTGCAGGGCAGGATAGAGGTGCAGTGACAGAGCTGTGTGTGTGTAAAGGGTCTGCCAGACAGGATGGAGGTCCAGTGACAGAGCTGTGTGTGTGTGTGTAAGGGAGCTGCAGGACAGGATGGAGGTGTAGTGACAGCTGTGTGTGTGTAAGGGAGCTGCAGGACAGGATGGAGGTGCAGTGACAGAAGTGTGTGTTAAAGGGAGCTACAGGACAGGATGGATGTGCAGTGACAGAGCTGTGTGTGTGTAAGGGGATGCAGGACAGGATGGAGGTGCAGTGACAGAGCTGTTTGTGTGTTAAAGGTCTGCCGGACAGGATGGAGGTGCAGTGACAGAGCTGTGTGTGTGTAAGGGAGCTGCAGGAAAGGATGGAAGTGCAGTGACAGACGTGTGTGTGTAAGGGAGCTGCAGGACAGGATGGATGTGCAGTGACAGAGCTGTGTGTGTGTAAGGGGGCTGCAGGACAGGATGGAGGTGCAGTGACAGAGCTGTGTGAGTGTGTAAGGGGGCTGCAGGACAGGATGGAGGTGCAGTGACAGAGCTGTGTGTGTGTAAGGGGGCTGCAGGACAGGATGGAGGTGCAGTGACAGAGCTGTGTGAGTGTAAGGGGGGGGAGGACAGGATGGAGGTGCAGTGACAGAGCTGTGTGCGTGGTGACAGGATACACTCACCTCATCTGCGTCGGTCTCATACCGTTTCTATATAAAAGCCCCTTTTTATACAGGGTCATTTTTGCTGTTCGGAAATTTCTATTCCCATAGAGGATAAATAAGCAGTAACCCTCACACTGCTGGAATAAATAGTATTAAAGTATAGAACATAACATGTAGAGCACAGAAATTGTTACCGCTGCGGCGCTGAAAGGGTTAAAGGCAATTTCTTTTAATGAGATAAAATTAACTCATTATGCGTACGCGTTGGGACTGCTCGTCTGAGAATAACACATTCCCAACGAGGTAACGGACCTTGGAAACTTTCCGCCTTGAGAGGTTATTATGCTCTGAAATTGTTTAATTATCTGAGCTATGTGAATTTCATATGGAAACTAAAATATGGAAGTGTTTATTAGGGGGAGACTGGCACTGCCGCTGCCCGCGCTGTACCTGTGCTGTGTATACATGGTGTAGTAGTGTGTGTGACGGGGAGGCTGGCACTGCCGCTGCCCGCGCTGTACCTGTGCTGTGTATACATGGTGTAGTAGTGTTTATTAGGGGGAGACTGGCACTGCCGCTGCCCGCGCTGTACCTGTGCTGTGTACACATGGTGTAGTAGTGTGTGTGAGGGGGAGGCTGGCACTGCCGCTGCCTGCGCTGTACCTGTGCGGTGTATACCTGGTGTAGTAGTGTGTGTGAGGGGGAGGCTGGCACAGCAACTGCCTGCGCTGTACCTCTGCTGTGTATACATGGTGTAGTAGTGTGTGAGGGGGAGGCTGGCACTGCCGCTGCCCGCGCTGTACCTGTGCTATGTATACATGGTGTATTAGTGTGTGTGAGGGGAATCTTTTTTATTTTAAATACAAAATACAAATATTTACAAATACACACAATACTTACAGAATAGCAACCAGAAAATGACATAAACAATACATTTATCTTACAGAGATTCCCTTTTCAAAGATATCTAAACGCCTCTCTCCAACCTCTCAGATTCCCCCTGCTATATACACTTTACATCTGATAGATAAACAATATACACTTTACTGATAGATAAATAACACAAAGTAATCAAGCAAATTTCCTGCAAAAAGAAAATCTAATTCTTAATGTCCTTTAGACTAGAAAAGACTTGAGTCTGTATCTTTTCCCCTTAATACTATTCACATTAATTAGTTGCCACTTTCAGCGGAGAGGGGCACTTTGGCACATTTAGTGAATCACCACCACCCTTTTTTTTTCTTTTTTGCACCATTTTTCTTTTTGACCATTTTCTTTCTCCCGGGGGGGCTCTCTGATGGCAGATTTCTCTTATTCGATGGTCCGGCCATCTCAATGTCCTGAATAGATCCAGACCGCTGCGAGGTCTGACTGTCCGACATATCGGGGTCTGCGTCATCCATCTTTTCACCCCAACTCTTTTCCTCCAATACCTCATATGTATTGTGCAGCGAGATCTCTTCTTGGACAGTTTCTGTAGTTTTCTTTCTAGCTGAGCTGGTTAGGGCAGTCTTGTTTTTACTTGCTATTGTTTCCCATTCATTATCGCCATCTTTGCGAGGTTCGGCGCCATCTTTGCAGGGTTCGTCGCCATCTTTGCAGGGTTCGCCGCCATCTTTGCAGGGTTCGCCGCCATCTTTGCAGGGTTCGTCGCCATCTTTGCGGGGTTCGCCGCCATCTTTGCAGGACTCGCCGCCATCTTTGCTCAGATCGCTCCTGTGTTCTCCGTCTGACCCCCTTTGGGCTGGAAGTGTATATGTCAGACCCAGAGACTTTAAAACCTCTTCTACAGGTGTAAGTTGAAGACTTTCTGATGACTCTGTGGTATTCTCTTTATCACTAGGAGATGCTGTATTCTGTACACTAGACATTTCATTCTGCCCATAATGGTTGTGTTCGGCTTCTGGGCAATCTTTAAAGGAATGACCACATTTATAGCACAGGTTGCAGACAATGTCCTTGTCACACTCAGAGCTGTGATGACCAATAGAACCACATAAAGTGCACCTGATTTTGTCACATGCTGAGCTTAAGTGCCTGGGGGAATCACATTTAAAACATTTTTTAGGCTGTCCCCAATAAAAACATCGCCCGCGATCTCTTCCAATATATATGGCGTTTGGGAGGTGACATGCCACATTGTGTGTGTATCTAAGTTTAACTTTAAACTTGTAGCCCCCATTCCAGAAACCTTCAGCATCCATACTTTTCACTGGACCAGACTGAATATCGCACTGTCTTTGCAGCCAAAAACATATATCTTCTACCGCTACAGTCTCAATATCAAAGATAATATTCACTTCCACGGTCACAGGGCGAGAAACCTGGATAACTTTAAAGAATTCCCATTCTGGATTATCCTTCACTTCTCTATAACGAAACCAGAATTTTTCAAGCCCTTCTGGTGTCTTAAAGCTCACTTCGTAGTTTCTGCTACTAGGAGCATGTAACAAAGCATACACCTCACTGGGTTGGAAGCCAAGAGAAACTTTGATCAAGTCTTTTCCTACAACAAATCTGTCCGGTATAGGAACCATATCCCCCCAATAATGCAGTCTGACAACGTTCCTGCGCTTTCTGGCATCATCAAATGACAAATAAGATGTACCTGGGCGTCTTGTACTCCATGCTGACTGCTGTGGGGGAGCTGGCTCAGCCGCTCCTGTTGGTTTTGCTGCCGTTCCTGCTTCAGCTAAGGACTTTGCTTTTGCCGCTCCTGTTTCTGCTAAGGGCTTTGATGCTGCTGCAGGCTGTATGGATTTCTCTCCCACTTTAGGAATCTCCATTTCTTGCGCCTCAAAAGCCTCTACTGCTTCAGCGTTCTCCACTGCTTCAGCCATTTCTATTTCAGACACTTCTTCCTGTGCCTGGGCTGTTTGCTGCTCTGTCTCAGGTGTATTGCCAGCATCATTCAGGCTCTCTGCCTGGGCTGTTTGCTGTGTGTCTGCCTTGGGTGTGGCTGCTAATTCCTGCACCTGTCTGCTACCCTCAGCTGCTTGTAGTCTCTCTGTATCAGGTAGAGTTGCATGCAGTTTCTCTATCTCCGGTGCAGCCGTATGCAGGGTCACTGCGTCAGGTACAGTTGTTTGCGGGGTCACTGCATCAGGTACAGTTGTTTGCGGGGTCACTGCGTCAGGTGCAGCTGCTTGCGGGGTCTCTGTCTCAGGTGTAGCTGTAGTTGCCTGTGCATTAGTGTGTATGTCCTTGCCAATTTGTGGGATAACAATTTCTGTGACCCCAAGTCTCCTTTTCTCATGCTCTGCCTGCCTTTTACTCTTGGCTTCATTAGACCTTGAGCTGGTTTTAGCCGCAGTTCTCTTACCCGTCTGGTTCTGAGTACTTTCAGTATTCTCCATTTCAGATTCTTTTTGCCCAACATTTTCATTCATCTCTTTTTCCACATTTTCTGACTCTTTCTTTTGCAAACATTTCTGCACTTTAGCTTCCAGGGAAACTTTCTTATCCGCATTCAGATTAGCTTGAGACCTGGTTCCCACTCCTCTCCCTCCTCCAGGGTCTGCCGCCATCTTGGCTCACAGCTCCTCCCCTTCCTGTGTGTGAGGGGGAGGCTGGCACTGCCACTGCCCGCGCTGTACCTGTGCTGTGTATACATGGTGTAGTAGTGTGTATGAGGGGGAGGCTGGCACTGCCCGCGCTGTACCTGTGCTGTGTATACATGGTGTAGTAGTGTGTGAGGGGGAGGCTGGCACTGCCGCTGCCTGCGCTGTACCTCTGCTGTGTATACATGGTGTAGTAGTGTGTGAGGGGGAGGCTGGCACTGCCGCTGCCCGCGCTGTACCTGTGCTATGTATACATGGTGTATTAGTGTGTGTGAGGGGGAGGCTGGCACTGCCACTGCCCGCGCTGTACCTGTGCTGTGTATACATGGTGTAGTAGTGTGTATGAGGGGGAGGCTGGCACTGCCCGCGCTGTACCTGTGCTGTGTATACATGGTGTAGTAGTGTGTGAGGGGGAGGCTGGCACTGCCGCTGCCCGCGCTGTACCTGTGCTGTGTATACATGGTGTAGTAGTGTGTGAGGGGGAGGTTGGCGCTGCTGCTGCCCGCGCTGTACCTGTGCTGTGTATACATGGTGTAATAGTGTGTGTGAGCGAGGCTGGCACTGCCGCTGCCTGCGCTGTACCTGTGCTGTGTATACATGGTGTAGTAGTGTGTGAGGGGGAGGTTGGCGCTGCTGCTGCCCGCGCTGTACCTGTGCTGTGTATACATGGTGTAGTAGTGTGTGTGAGGGGGAGGCTGGCACTGCCGCTGCCCGCGCTGTACCTGTGCTGTGTATACATGGTGTAGTAGTGTGTGTGAGGGGGAGGCTGGCACTGCCGCTGCCCGCGCTGTACCTGTGCTGTGTATACATGGTGTAGTAGTGTGTGTGAGGGGGAGGCTGGCACTGCCGCTGCCCGCGCTGTACCTGTGCTGTGTATACATGGTGTAGTAGTGTGTGTGAGGGAGAGGCTGGCACTGCCACTGCCCGTGCTGTACCTGTGCTGTGTATACATGGTGTAGTAGTGTGTGTGAGGGAGAGGCTGGCACTGCCACTGCGTGCTGTACCTGTGCTGTGTTTACATGGTGTAGTAGTGTGTGTGAGGGAGAGGCTGGCACTGCCACTGCCCGTGCTGTACCTGTGCTGTGTATACATAGTGTAGTAGTTTGTGTGAGGGAGAGGCTGGCACTGCCACTGCCCGCGCTGTACCTGTGCTGTGTATACATGGTGTAGTAGTGTGTATGAGGGGGAGGCTGGCACTGCCCGCGCTGTACCTGTGCTGTGTATACATGGTGTAGTAGTGTGTGAGGGGGAGGCTGGCACTGCCGCTGCCCGCGCTGTACCTGTGCTGTGTATACATGGTGTAGTAGTGTGTGAGGGGGAGGTTGGCGCTGCTGCTGCCCGCGCTGTACCTGTGCTGTGTATACATGGTGTAATAGTGTGTGTGAGCGAGGCTGGCACTGCCGCTGCCTGCGCTGTACCTGTGCTGTGTATACATGGTGTAGTAGTGTGTGAGGGGGAGGTTGGCGCTGCTGCTGCCCGCGCTGTACCTGTGCTGTGTATACATGGTGTAGTAGTGTGTGTGAGGGGGAGGCTGGCACTGCCGCTGCCCGCGCTGTACCTGTGCTGTGTATACATGGTGTAGTAGTGTGTGTGAGGGGGAGGCTGGCACTGCCGCTGCCCGCGCTGTACCTGTGCTGTGTATACATGGTGTAGTAGTGTGTGTGAGGGGGAGGCTGGCACTGCCGCTGCCCGCACTGTACCTGTGCTGTGTATACATGGTGTAGTAGTGTGTGTGAGGGAGAGGCTGGCACTGCCACTGCCCGTGCTGTACCTGTGCTGTGTATACATGGTGTAGTAGTGTGTGTGAGGGAGAGGCTGGCACTGCCACTGCGTGCTGTACCTGTGCTGTGTATACATGGTGTAGTAGTGTGTGTGAGGGAGAGGCTGGCACTGCCACTGCCCGTGCTGTACCTGTGCTGTGTATACATGGTGTAGTAGTTTGTGTGAGGGAGAGGCTGGCACTGCCACTGCCCGTGCTGTACCTGTGCTGTGTATACATGGTGTAGTAGTGTGTGTGAGGGGGAGGCTGGTACTGCCCGCGCTGTACCTGTGCTGTGTATACATGGTGTAGTAGTGTGTGTGAGGTGGGGGAGGCTGGCACTGCCCCTGCCCGTGCTGTACCTGTGCTGTGTATACATGGTGTAGTAGTGTGTGTGAGGAGGGGGAGGCTGGCACTGCCACTGCCTGCTCTGTACCTGTGCGGTGTATACATGGTGTAGTAGTGTGTGTGAGGGGGAGGCTGGCACTGCCGCTGCCCGCGCTGTACCTGTGCTGTGTATACATGGTGTAGTAGTGTGTGTGAGGGGGAGGTTGGCACTGCCGCTGCCCGCGCTGTTGATTGAAGAATATGGGAAGCGCAGAAACATGTAAGATAGAATATGCAAATTGTTCAAATGTTCCTAAATTTAGAGTTGATCAATGCCACTACTCACATGGCCCAGAGTGAATATAGACCTATAAAGTTATCTTTGGGAGAATATTCCTCTCCTGTTCACTGCCAACTCCAGAACTTGTATTTTTACCAAGCGAACATCTATCTGTAATGGATCCCCTTCTTAGTATACAGTGTCTTCCCTTCATATTCAATTATCATGCACAGAGAACATTTGTATAAAAAGCAATGCATTCACATAAAAATATAGTACAGCACTCTGTACATAGGCCGCGCTTATAGTGCCATCAACAGCAATGTTGCGTCAAAAAAACATCGCGTGCGCTTATAGTAGGAGCGGCAGGACGGCGTGACGGCTTGGTCGCGATCGGTGGAAGTCACTTCAATTTGTATTTTCCAGCGCCCGCAGCGTGACGTCAGCTTCGTCGTCGCCGGCACTCTAAGCGCGGCCTTACATACATCAAATAAAATCGGCGGCCTGCATTGGAGCGTGTCCACAGCCTGGATCGCGCGAGTCTCCTGGTGTCCCGGGTTCCTTCTCTACCGCCTTCACCACGGGATACTGATTGGTTCAGGTTCATCCTCGGTGTCCTTCGGCGGCACAGCTAGCTCCAGAAGGCCACAGATTAATGTCTACGCGTTTCGCAATAGATTTGCTACTTCAGGAAACCGTGATGTTGGGATGTGTGACCAGATGATTTTTATACCCTTGTCAATCCCATCTGACAAGACTCTGCTTTTTAATTAGCGTTGATTTGAATCATATATCTGAGTATGTGTGTCCTGATTCTTCACATAATGTGTGCCAGTTCACTTCTATATGATTAAATTGATGATATGCAAATAAACATATTTGTAAATCCTGATATTATTCTATTTATTACAGACAATAAAAAATTTCAAACTTTATGTTTGCAATCCCTGTATATTTTCTCTGGTTGACATTTCGCCATTATATTCATAGCATGAGGCTGCTGAACTAGGAATACAACTCCCAACGCAGCTAACTATATGTACAAATACCATGGATATCTTACACATTCAAATGTAACCATGTGTATAAACACAGCCCCAATGGACCGTGACTACATGTGCATGTGCATAGAATCCCAGCTTCGGTATTAAAATGTAAATCAGCCCGCCAGAGAAAATATGTAGAGAATATTCCGTGATATAAACGCTCAAGTGCCGGATCCACCATATATAACTGCTCATAATCTTCCACGGAAATCCACAGCACCGGTACGGGGGGGGTTTGGTAAGTAAAATAGGTACAATACTTCAGTGGTCTGAAATCTTCAGGGGGACTAATGATCCCTGAAGCGGCAGAGTAAAGGGAATTGTCCCACCACTCCACACCTCATTGGGATAATCCCTGGATATAACCGAACCACGCAGACAATAATGTAAAGACGGCTACTCACGTGTCTGGAGAACCCCCGTCCTGTGCCCGTCTTGTGCCCGTCCTGTGCCCGTCCTTGGGCGTGCTGTCACTGTTGACAAATCCAGATCCAAATCCAAAGAAGTGTAACGCACAGACAAAGAGAGTGGGTCAAAAAGTAGATTAAAAATAGGTCTTTTTATTCGTCCATATAGGAGAGCGGAAGTGTTAACCTCCTCCGTGTTTCATGCCCCAGCACTTCTACATGGACAAATAAAGACCTATTTCTAACCTACTTTTTGACCCGCGCCAGAGAAAATACCATTTAACAATAAAAAATACATACATCACGCATAATACAAAAAGCTGCATCTCTCTTTACCTCGGTATATGTCCATGAGGTTGATTACTCTCTGCAACGTACAGTTGCAATGTAAAATGAAAACGTCCTAAAAATGCATAATTAACAAATATATTAAAATCCAAATAAATATAAAAAGGTCACAAATATTTGTTGAATAGTTTTATAAGGGAATAGCAATGTAGGGGACATAGGACAATTGTGGAAATGATTTCTGAAAATGACAGAAATATAGAGTCAATAATATAATACCTTCAGAGCAAAAAAAAGACGGTGGGAGAGATACGTGTAATCCCAAGGGCATAGATATAAACTCAAATGAGATCATTTCTAAGACAGGAAAGCACCGATCTCTATCTCTACATTGAGGCCGTGGGGGACCAGGGTTTTCAGACGATAGATCCAAAAAGTCTCTCGTTGGCATAACTTGGTCCATCTGTCTCCCCCTCTCCAACTGGACTGTACAAATTCCAAAGCATGTCAGTCCAATAGGGTTACCCCCATGGGCTAGTGAAAAGTGGCCTTGAAACATTATGGGGTTAATAACCTCTTCTGTATATTGCCCATGTGCTCCTGTATGCGGACCCTCGGAGTTAGTGAGGTACGTGCCACATGCTGGAGTCCACATTGGAGTAAATATACAATGAAGGACATCTTACAGTTGAGCTATTGTTTGACAGGGAAGACTTCTCCTGTGATATGTTCATGAACTGTAGTTTATCTGAGGAGCCATGCTTACCTGCTTTACACATAATACAGCGAGAGAAACCTGCTGGTTCCGTGAGCCTGTTCTCCGAATTCTCCTTCTCTATATAGAAAAGCATAAGCACCAATTTTCTCTTTAAATGTGGAACTTTTTAAAAAAAAATATTTTGGGATGTTCTGGAATGGTCATGCCTAAAATCGGATCTTTTTTGGCCAGATGCCAGTGTTTTTTTTTAATTATATTGGTAATTCTTCCTGACTCTCTATTACATTGTGTTAGAAAAGCCGTATTGTAATCCTTATCTGGATTGATTTTATTTTTCTGGGCTAGTGTGATATTTCTATCCAATGATTGTGTTTAAACAATGGCTTTCTCTAAATTTGCTCTATTGTAATCTCTCACAATAAATCTTTCTTTTACGATGTCTGTTAGTTCTCTAAAAACCTCATCCTTAGAGCAATTTCTCCTAATGAGGTCAGTGGAGAAGACAACCACAGCCTTGGCCGTTGACTTCTTGATGGTCTGGACAATGCGTGGGATGTTATTGTCCAGCAGGCTGATCTTGATATACTCCATGAAGGCTATGCAAGCTCTGGCCTTGAGGATCTCTCCCCTGATGACCTGGATACCCTGTTGCCCATAATCATTAGCCACCGCCACCAGCCCCACCCAAGTCCAGCCAAAGTGCAACACCAGCTGAGCCAGTCCATGCGACTGGAAGGCGTCGCTGGGAACAGTCCGGAAGAAGGAGGGGAACCGCGTCCGGTCACTCAGGAGGGAGCTGGTGGAGAAGTGGCTGATCTGTTGGGAGGAAGACATAGAGCTATATTTACTAGGTTGCGCATTAAAGTGAATGGGCCATATGGGGTCATATCATATGGGGTCCTATCATATGGGGTCCTATCATATGGGGTCCTATCATATGGGGTCCTATCATATGGGTCCTATCATATGGGGTCCTATCATATGGGGTCCTATCATATGGGGTCCTATGGCATCTTAATAAATATGGCCCATGGTTCTGAAACAAAGAAGGTTAATTGTACATTAAATTACAAGTTCAACTTTTAGCAAAGTATTTGTTGTGCAACAACATGTTGGAGATGGAAATTCACCTTGAGTGCAGAGTGGACATTAATAGTGTGTGTAAGCTTGACATATTTGGCCTTATTTACTTTGCTATTCCATATGACATCTTCCGAAGTTGGAAGAAACCTTCAGGCCGCTCAAGTCAAAGGGTATTTCATGGAAAGATGTCTAATGAAGTAGCACCACTTAGTTAATGGGGACCATTGTATTTTGGGCATGACAACCCACACAACTGCAGAAGACCTTAAACAGGGTTTTTAATGGCTCTGAATTAATGACTCAAATATAACCATTTCTGATTAGATGTCACAAAGATTGATTCAAAATGTTTTTTTCTCCAAGCAGTAAACATTTGTATTATATGCTGTATTATATACTGTATTATATGCTGTATTACATACTGTATTATATACTGTATTACATACTGTATTATATACTATTTTATGCTCTTCATAAGCAAATATCTGCATTACTTTGTGACTGGGTTGTCTTATTTTCCATCACTCTTACAGGGTGTGTATGTAACAGAAGAGCCAGACAAGAGGACATCCCATCCGAAGTAACCTTTATTGAGATGGGTATTTACTCAGAGGAAGAGACAGTGCAGTGGGGAAAGTGATATACAGTATTAGTAGCACACGGGAGCAGCAGTGTACTGAGCGAGCACTCGAACTTCTGCTTTCTGTGGCTTATTGTTTTCAAGTTGGCAGGAAGCAAATGCTGTTAAATTGTAGCAGTTTAAGCGTTGATTCTCATGAAGACGGAAAAGGAAGTTAGGGGAAATTACCCGTGTGAAACAATTGTAATATTTACTGTTGATGTAGGATGTGCCTTTTTGTGGTTTCCTTTATTGTGGTATCGGGTTTACTATATTTTGTCTAACACACGTGGCAGGGTGGAGGCGTACGTGGAAGTAGTAGTACTGGTGTAGGATGTACCTTTTGAGGTTTTGGGGTTTCCTTTCCTGAGGTATCGGGCTTACTATATGTGATATAAAAAGAAACTGCTTTTCAATGCAGAAGAATGAACGGGTCCATGATATCTCATTAGAGACCCGTTAAACGGAATTAAGAGATAATGGCTCATTATATATTCATTCCAGACTTTTGTGCCACAGTAAATGAGATGGTGATTCAACAAGATGTATGTTACATTTTGTCTTTACATTAATTCCCACCCCAGCAAAACGTTCGCTGAACACATGTATTTCGCAATTGTCTCTGTTTTGGACGAGTTTATTAAAAATGTGGGTTCTGGATCCTGCTCCTTCTAGAACAGCAGAAACTTTGAGAGTTGTTCTATGCCACACTACACTGTTGAGGAGCAAAGACGCTCTCTGGAAACAGATGTTTATTTCCATATACAGCTCTCCAGAATACCTGTTGAGGACCACAGACAGCTTTCACTGCGGCCCGTGCTGGCTCTCCCCCTGGCCCCCCTCCTCCCTCCTTCTCCCTCCTCCTCCCACCTCCTCTGTAGGAGCCCGCTCTAGTAGTACCGGCACTTCCGGTGCCGCCTGCTGCTAGCTAGAGCTGGTGCAGTCCTCACCGCCTTGAGCCTCCCGCCCACCGCATCAAGCCTCCTGTCCGCTGCTTTCTGCCACTACTGCCTGAGGTAGGCCTGCTGTATAGGGTGCTGGGATGGGGGTTGAGTGGTGCGCGCATTACCAGCATAGCATGGGGGGGGGGGGGGGTAGAACATGGCCTGCTGTAGAAGGATGCTGGGATGGGGGATCAGTATGAGGGGTGAGTGGTGCGCACAGAGGGGGGAGATCTGTGGTGGCTTGTGAGCTAACGGAGGAGGGAGATGCAGGGGGGAGAGTGTCAAATAATTCTGGTGACTACTTTAAACGGCTTTTGGACTCACGAAGGAAAACAGAGTACGCTTTTTGAGAAAAAAAGTAATTGTTAGTGAGAAAGCTCAAGAAGCCGGCTACTTATTAGCTGAGATTGTGGCACAAAAAAATGAAAAGTCTCACTACCGTTGAGAATCTAATACAGCAAGGCAGAAAATGAAACACAAGAGCGCACCAAGGGTCAAGATTTAATAAAAACAAATTAATAATAACAGTAAAAACTTACATATAAGGGTAAGTATATCCAGTAGAACGGTGCAGGGGAAACAGTCCTGGTGGTGGCCTGGGCACAGAGAGATGATGCTGAGGCTTCCGAGGTAGACCCGCGCGCTGGGGCTGCCTGGCTCGGCACCACGTTGGTCTTCCTTCCGGGTTGCGGCTTCTTGCAGGACCCGTGGATGGTAGCCCGCCTCAAACACCGGTTCCCAGAAAAACTTACTCCGGTGTGCCGGACAGTCTTTAGATGTTAATGGGACTGCTGAGGCTTAGTACACCAGTCGGCTGATCTCAAATTGCACCGTAGGGCTTTCGCAACGCGTTTCACACGGTGTTGTGCTTCATCAGGCGCGAAGCCGCAACCCGGAAGGAAGAACAACGTGGTGCCGAGCCAGGCAGCCCCAGCGCGCGGGTCTACCTCGGAAGCCTCAGCACCATCTCTCTGTGCCCAGGCCACCACCAGGACTGTTTCCCCTGCACCGTTCTACTGGATATACTTACCCTTATATGTAAGTTTTTACTGTTATTATTAATTTGTTTTTATTAAATCTTGACCCTTGGTGCGCTCTTGTGTTTCATTTTCTGCTGCTGCCCGGCGTTTGGAGTCATCCTGCGACGGGACCTGTGGAGGAGGGGTGCCTTCACACCACATCAGCTGCAAGAGGGAAGAGTTGGTCTATTTCAAGATCGTGTTAGGAAGCAAGAGCGCGGTTTGACTTTATCATCTACAGCAAGGCCCAGCTTCTCGGCAATATGGCGATACCGAGAAAGGGGCTGCCATGTCTGCAGAACCGGCTGCCTGCGCAGAACGGGCCGGTTCCGATGTCGCCCATGCACAGAACGGATCGGTCCGGGGACGCGCATGCACAGAATAAGGTGTTTTGCCGATGATGCGCATGCGTAGGGCGGCGCGTTGCCGGTCCGCGCATGCGCACATAACAAAAAATCGCCGGTTTCCGCATTCCGGCGTTTTTCGCTTTGCGCGCGGGTTCCTTAGAACGGAACTCGCCGCATGACTGGGGCCCTCCTGTAACGCCCGCCTGTGAAATCATAGCAAAAACAATGCGAGGCAAAGAAGCTGTAGGTGAAGTAGCGAAGATTCCCGTATCTTATAGTACTATTAGGAGGCGTGTAGATAACATGTCACGAGATATTGAAGAGGTTCTGTCCGAAACGCTAAAAAATTGTAATTTCGCGATCCAAGTCAACGATTCTACAGACATAACAAGCAAAGCTCAACTGTTGCCATTTGCAAGATTTGAGTACAATGGAGAAATAATTGGAAAACCTTCTTTGTTGCAAAGAACTTGAGCAAACTTGTCGTGGGCAAGATGTGTGCAACATGTCCTCTTATTTAGAGTCTCTGGGTTTATCGTGGGATCGTTGTGTTGGAATCGGCACAGACGGCGCCCCCTCAATCATTGTCTCAACAAAGGCATTTGTTACTCTTGTCAAAGAAAAAAATCCAGATGTAATTACGACCCACTGCTTTCCTCAAAGGGAAGTTCTTGTTGCTAAAACAATTGGAGAAGACTCGAAACGTGTTCTTGATGCAGCTATACAGTTAACTTTATTAAGCAGCGTCCACTGCAGTCCCGCATGTGTGCGAACATTTGTGAGAACATGGGGAAAGACCACGTGACCCTTCTTCGACACACCGGAAGTCAGGTGGCTTTCGAGGGGGAAAGTGTTGGCGCGTATTTGAAGTACGAGAGCAGCTCCAGATTTACTCCAGAGAAAACAATCAAAGTTTTTTTTTTCCGACTATCTGGAAGACGAATCGTGGCTGCTGAAACTAGCAAACCTAGCAGATATTTATGAACACCTAAATATGTTGAACACCAACATGCAAGGTCCCAAGGAAAATATGTTGACGTGTAGCATCCAAAAATAAAATTGGTGTTTGGAAAGAAACATCTTTCAAAAGGAAATTTTGAAATGTGCCCCCACTTTTCTCGAGCAATACAACGGACAACCGCCGTGAAGCCATTATGCCCCTGATTTATGGCCATATCTGGCTGAAAAGCTTGCCAAATACTTCCCTTCTTTATCATCGGAAGAGTATGATTGGGTCAGGAACCCTTTCGCAGAGTATTCAAGCAGCTCAGAAAATATATTAAGCCTTCAGGAAGAAGAACAATTGACTGAACTGAAGTGTGATGGCACACTAAAAATTACATTTAATAGATGGTCATTAGATGTGTTTTGGATATCAGTGAAAACAGAGTTTCCTGCCATCTCCCAGGAAGCTGAAAGTGGTGAGGATCCACTTTCTCTTCTGTGATCATCTCCCAGAAAGCTACAAACATGTTGCTACAATTCTCAACGTCGTACTTGTGTGAGCACGCATGTTCGTGTTTAACGAATATAAAAACCAAAGAGAGGAATAGACTGTTGTCTGTGGAAGAAGAACTCTGTGTGAGCCTATCAAAGCTGCGACCACAGATTGAGGTGTTGTGTTCAAAAAAGCTCAAGTTTCAAATTTAATTAGGAGACAATCAGAATCAATGTTATTCTAATGAAAGATGTATTATTTTCAATTGTGAATGTATGATAAAACATTCAAATGTAACTTGTTTTCTCGTTAACGACGAAGTATGAGTTAATTATTAAACCTACTGCTTTACACCCCTAATTTGGGATTTACCCCCCCCCCCCCATTGAACCTAATACGCATCATCCAGATAGGGGCTCCCCGAAATGTTTCAAAATACTTCAAGGGTTCCTCCCAACAGAAAAAGGTTGGGAATCACTGGATTAAGGTATGATCGGAGAGATTATATAGGTTACGATTTCTGGACTGCCCATGGGACACACCTCCACACTCACTGTTTGGGAGGTCACCAGATGAGTATGCTACACTCCTACCTATCCATTTATTCATAGTCTACATCTTAAGATCTACCATATGGGAACATTGTGTTTCATAAGCATTTAATGCTATCTCTGTAATTGGTCTTTAGCACCCCGCATATTGGTTCTCTGTGCCACGGGTGGTTGTGGTCATTGGGAAGCTTGACCATACAGATCTCAACATTCCATTTTTGAGAGTGCGTATTTCCTTGTAGTGTTCATTACACTTTGTTACGTCCATTGTTGGAGTACAGGATCAATACCTGAAATCCATCGAATAGATTTTGGTCATGGAACTAGAGACTGCAGAAACAAGAGCCGGATGGGGTGACAACGTCGCTTACTTGTCTTAATGACCAATAAATGTAATTCATTTTTATGGATTACGCATGCGCTATTTTTCCTCTTAGTTGTTCCAATGAGTAGAGCTCTTTTTTTCTCACTGTTGCTGTGTCCATCCCCTCTGCCTCCATATCCTGCCCCTTTCCCTTTTTCTGTCTACTTCCCTTCCCCACACCTCTCTCTCTCAGTCCACACACTCTCTATTTTCCCTCCTTTATCCTATCTCACCCTTCCCCTTCTCTCCCCTAAGCTGTACATATTAAAGTCCCTTGAGTAGAGCCTGCACAACTGCATAAACCTTCTTGCACATCTGGCTATGAGAGAGATGTTAGATATTTAAGAGAACAGGAAAGATTTAGACGTTACAATCATTTCACAAGTGTTACGCCGGTGCTGCCCGCAGACCAGACCCGTCCCCTGAGCTGAAGGGGGAAGTGGTAATACACGCACCTGCAGCAAAGGGAGCGTGTCCGGAGTGTGGTATGAAGCGTTGCCAGGCCAGGTGTAGTAAGGTAGACAATACTTGCCGGCACCGTTTGTAGAGATAGAGTGAAGGATGCCTCGCCGAAGTCAGGGAGTGGAGAGTGGAGATAGGTCGTTGTCCAAGTCGTGTTCAAGGGGTTACCAGAGTGTGCGCTGTCCAAGGAGTGCCGAGATCGAGAGCCAGAGGGGGTAGTCATACAAGCCGCGTCAGAACCTGTGAAAACACTGAGAGAATCCAGAAGTACTTCCATACAGAGACTATGTCGAGCAAAGACTGCGAGCAGAGAGGAGCTAGATAAAGCAGGAAGGTCCAATTAGGAACGGAGGCGGGACAGGAAGAGCTACAGGGAGACACTGCAGATTGGTGCAGGCATAACAGGCCAGGTGAGTCTTGTTAGTAACCTGAGTATGCCCGTGCAGTGTGCGGGGGCGGAGCCTGAGGTCCGGGGGACGGGAAGAAGAGTGTGCAGACTGAGCGTGCTCCGTAACTCGTGTACGCATGTGAACCGAGCCAGTGGATGGCGCAGGTGTGCGTGCAGGTGGACGTGGGCACGCCCGGTGCTGAGCAAAGGAATCACCGAGGGTAGTGATTCCGCGACGCCGGCAGGGGAGAGGAGTCGTGGATGCCGGTAAGGCAGGATTGTTTTGTGTGTCCAGGGGCTCCCTGAGGGGAGGGAGTGCTCTGTGTGGGAAGCGAGGAGAATGCCGATTCCTGACAGTACCCCCCTCTTCAGGAACGGCCTCAGGACGGTCCAAGAACGGTTTCTCTGGAAACTTTTTCCTGAAGTACTTAAGAAGGGCTGGGGCATGAATGTCCTTTGAAGGTACCCAGGATCTCTCTTCAGGGCCAAAGCCCTTCCACTGCACCAAGAACTGGAGCTGACCCCTGGATAGGCGAGAATCCAAAAGAGAGTGAACTTCGTATTCCTCGTTATTTTGTACAGTAATGGGATCCGGTTTACAAGTCTGATCTGGAAAGAAGTGACTGGAGATAAATGGTTTTAAGAGGGACACATGAAAGACATTGGGAATCTTCATACTGGGTGGTAGTTGGAGCCGGAATGCCACGGGATTGATTTGTTCACAAATAGGGAAGTGTCCCAGGAACTTAGGTGCCAGTTTAGGAGATGGTACCTTGAGGTGGATTTTCCTAGAGAAGAGCCATACCAAATCCCCTGGTTTGTAACTGGGTGCCGAACGACGATGACGACGATCGGCCTGTAGTTTCGATCTGCGGGAGGAGTTGAGAAGGGTAGACTGAATCCTTGACCATGCGGTTTGGAGGGAAGAAATGCGTTCATCTATGGCTGGTTTTCCAAAAGGAATGTTGGGGATGGGAAGACAGGGAGGGTGGAACCCATAATTTATAAAGAAGGGCAACTCCCGGGTGGACTCGTTTTTTGCAGAATTGACGGCATACTCTGCCCAAGCGAGGAGTTGAGCCCAATCATCCTGGAAATCGGATATAAAACATCTCAGGTACTTCTCCAGGGATTGATTGATTCTCTCCATTTGTCCATTGGACTGAGGATGATAGGCGGAAGAGAAGGAAGAAGAGATGCCCAATCTCTTCGTGAAAGCTCTCCAACATTTGGATACGAACTGAGAACCTCTGTCAGAAACAATGGACGAAGGGATCCCATGAATCCGGAAAATCTGCTCCGTAAAGATATCATCATGGGCGGGGGAGGTGGATAATC
The DNA here is from genome assembly GCF_040206685.1 of Ascaphus truei. Lineage (NCBI taxonomy): Eukaryota > Metazoa > Chordata > Amphibia > Anura > Ascaphidae > Ascaphus > Ascaphus truei. The sequence continues at coordinate 28,253,209 of NC_134502.1, read as the reverse complement.
CTTTAAGTGGAATGAAATGGGACATCTTCGAGAACCTGTCCACGACCACCAAGATAGTGTTCATTCCTCTGGACCTGGGCAACTCCACGATGAAGTTCATAGAAATGTGGCACCAGGGGCGGTCGGGAACTGGAAGGAGTAACAGAAAACCCTGAGGCTTTTGACGGAGAGTCTTGCTTTGAGCGCACGTGGGGCATGCGCGGGTAAACTCCAGAATATCTTGAGACATCCTTGGCCACCAGAAATTCCGACGAATGAGATCAGTGGTCTTCATAAAACCTGGATGACCTGCAGATTTAGAGGACTGACCCCAAGACAGGACCTCTGGAACAAATTTGGATGGTACAAAGAGTTTGTTGTCGGGAACGACCAAGTCCTTGGGAATGCGTCTCTGGGAGTGCAAAATCTTGTCAAGATTCTTGAAAGTTGACGTGGCGAGAATCTTCTCATGTGGAAGGATAGTCTCCAAAGATTGCTCTGACCTCTCTTCAGAAGAATGTATTCAGGAGAGTGCGTCTGCCTTTACGTTCTTGGTCCCGGGGATATAGGACAGGTGAAAATCGAATCGAGAAAAAAAAAGAGCCCAACGAGCCTGTCGTGGACCAAGGCGTCGAGCGTTCTCTATGTAAAGAAGGTTCCTGTGGTCCGTGACAATAGTAAACGGCTCTTTCGACCCCTCCAGCAGGTGTCTCCACTCTTGAAGAGCCATCTTCACGGCTAGAAGTTCCCTGTTACCCACGTCATACTGCACCGACACACTTTATTCGAGCAAATACCCAGTATGTACCTGGCAGATACCTGGAATGCGCCGCTCCTCACCTCTGACAAGCCCCATTGCGTTTGCCTTCCCAGCCTGGGTTCATGCCTGGCTGACGGGTGGCTGATCTGTTAAATGATAATGATTAGGATTTAATAGGCTGCAATGCTTCGCGTGTCTACCAGATGGCATAAATTCATGAATTGTAATGCAGTATATATATATATATATACTGTGCAGTATTGCAGCCAGCGGGAATAAAATGCTTCAATCCATGCTTGGAAAATACCTCAATGCACTCGGGCAGAAAACAGTCACAAACCTCAATACACCCGGGTATACCCGAATTCGTGGGACTAGCCGAGCTCGAATAAAGTGTGTCGCCAGTGTAGTTCCTCTCGGCAGACGAGAATTTCTTGGAAAAATATGCACAGGGATGTAACTTATCTTGGGGCGTGGGTCCCTGGGAAATAACGGCACCAGCGCCGCAATCAGAAGCGTCGACCTCCAGTACGAAGGGAAGTTCGATGATGGAGAATAGGTGCAGATATAAAAGCTTCCTTGAGTGTCTCGAAGGTGGAGATGGCCTCGGATGACCAAGCAGAAGGATCAGCTCCTTTTTTGGTGAGCGCAGTGAGGGGTGCCACAATGGTGGAAAAACTCTGTATAAACTTACGATAGTAATTAGCGAACCCTAAAAAACAATGTATGGCCTTGAGAGAGTTGGGTCTTGGCCATTCAGTGACTGCTTGAAGTTTACCGGAGTCCATCATAAACCCCTCATCGGAAATGATATACCCCAGGAACGGAGTAGCGGTCTGATGAAAGGTACACTTCTCCAGTTTGGCGTACAAATGGTGTTCCCGGAGACGGGAAAGGACGTAGGAGGTGTGGCATATATGGTCCTGGAGATCTTTGGAAAAAATCAGGATATCATCCAAGTATACAATAACAAAAATATTGAGTACCTTATGAAAGACGTCGTTGATGAAATCCTGGAAGACAGCGGGAGCATTACATAAGCCGAAAGGCATTACCAGATATTCGTAGTGTCCACTACGCGTGTTGAAGGCCGTCTTCCATTCATCCCCCTTCCTGATGCGCACCAGGTTATAGGAACCACGTAGATCCAACTTGGAAAAAATCTGGGCCCCCTGTAATTTATCGAACAGTTCGGTAATAAGGGGAAGGGGGTAACGATTTTTAATAGTGATGTGGTTTAAACCCCTGTAGTCGATGCAAGGCCTCAACGACCCGTCCTTTTTCTTGACGAAGAAAAACCCAGCCCCTGCTGGGGAATTGGACTGACGAATAAAGCCTTTCCTGAGATTCTCCTGGATATATTCATCCATAGCGTGAGATTCTGGTAACGACAAGGGGTAGGTCTTGGACTTGGGTAGGGAGTAACCTGGAACTAGATCGATCGGACAATCGTAAGTCCTGTGTGGCGGCAAGAGGTCTGACTGTACCTTATTGAAAACGTCCCGGAATTGATGGTAAACAAAAGGTAGAATAACTTCGGGAACAGAGGTATTGGCCAGCAGTTGATGAGTCTCGTCTGACCTCGGCCTCCAGGAAATGGGAGCAGAGGAAGTCCAGTCAATGAGAGGATTGTTAAGCTGTAGCCAGGGAAGACCAAGGGTGATGGGTATCCCAGGAGCGTGAATGGCATCGAGAACTAAGATCTCCTTGTGCAGATGTGAGGACAGAAGCAAGGGAGCCGTCTCTAAGGAGATGTGGGCCGGGGTAAGAGGACGTCCATCGATACCGACTAGTGCGATGGGAACCTTCTTTCTCACGAGTGGTATGCGGTTTAACCTGGAAAATTCAAGATCCACGAAGTTTCCTCCAGCTCCTGAGTCAATGAAAGCGGCGGTAGAAGTCTTGAACTTATCGCCTGAAAGGGAGACTGGAAATGTAAGTTTCTTAGGGAGTTCACCTTTAGAAAGGGGACGTGGAGACATTACACCCAGAGAGAGCCCCTCTGTACTCACTGGGTGTTCCCGTTTCCCGGACGCAGTGGACACTACTGAACCAGATGTTCCATTAATCCGCAGTAGAAACACAATCCCCCGGCGTGGCGGAACTGCCGTATCGGTGTGCGGATGCGTTGAACCCCCAATTGCATTGGCTCTGGCAACTCCAGTGCAGGACGAAGAGGTATGGTAGCACTTGGGGGAGCAGGAGTGTTGCTGGGAGTACTGGAGAACGGAACTTGAAAGTTATGGACGCGAGTGCGCTGACGCTCTGAGCGGCGTACCTGGATACGTTGATCCACTCGGACAGCCAAATCAATGAGGACCTCCAATTGATCCGGCCTGGATTGGCGAGAGAGTTCATCCTTGATGGGATCTGCCAGGCCTTGCCAGAACACGGAGATGAGAGCCTCTTGTCCCCAGTTAGTCTCGGCTGCTAGAGTTCGGAATTCCACAGCATACTGTGTCACCATTCGCCGTCCCTGAGTGATCTGGAAGAGAGAAACAGATGCCATCTCCCGACGAGCGGGAGAATCGAATACTTGTTGAAACTCGGCTTTCAATGCCGGGTAATCTTGGGTAAGGTCAGAACGTCGCTCCCAAACCGGGGAAGCCCAAGCCAGTGAAGAGGTTATAAATGTAGGCTTCCTTCTTGCGATAAGTATTGTAGAGATGGGGGGCCATTTCAAACTGCACCTCACACTGGTTTAGGAAACCCCTACAATCTTGCGGTTCACCTGCATAAGGCTTGGGGGGAGGAATCCTTACATCTGAGCTGCTAACTGCGCTTGCGGAGTGGGGGCTTACATCTGGTGGGGTCGTGGTCAGTACCCTGTCTGAGAGTACTGCGACCTGGCGTGTAAGTGTCACAATTTGATCCGCCATGGCCTGGTTTTGCTGAAGCAGATTGGAGAGAAACTGTTGAAGTTCGGTCTGGTCTGCGTCTTATGGGCTCGACATAATGTTACGCCGGTGCTGCCCGCAGACCAGACCCGTCCCCTGAGCTGAAGGGGGAAGTGGTAATACATGCACCCGCAGCAAAGGGAGCGTGTCCGGAGTGTGGTATGAAGCGTTGCCAGGCCAGGTGTAGTAAGGTAGACAATACTTGCCGGTACCGTTTGTAGAGATAGAGTGAAGTCAGGGAGTGAAGAGTGGAGATAGGTCGTTGTCCAAGCCGTGTTCAAGGGGTTACCAGAGTGTGCGTTGTCCAAGGAGTGCCGAGATCGAGAGCCAGAGGGGGTAGTCATAGAAGCCGCGTCAGAACCTTTGAAAACACTGAGAGAATCCAGAAGTACTTCCATACAGAGAATATGTCGAGCAAAGACTGAGAGCAGAGAGGAGCTAGATAAAGCAGGAAGGTCCAATTAGGAACGGAGGCGGGACAGGAAGAGCTACAGGGAGACACTGCAGATTGGTGCAGGCATAACAGGCCAGGTGAGTCTTGTTAGTAACCTGAGTATGCCCGTGCAGTGTGCGGGGGCGGAGCCTGAGGTCCGGGGCACGGGAAGAAGAGTGTGCAGACTGAGCGTGCTCCGTAACTCGTGTACGCGTGTGAACCGAGCCAGTGGATGGTGCAGGTGTGCGTGCAGGTGGGCGTGGGCGCGCCCGGCGCTGAGCAAAGGAATCGCCGAGGGGAGTGATCCCGCGACTGCGGCAGGGGCGAGGAGCCATGGAGGACGGTAAGGCAGGATTGTTTTGTGTGTCCAGGGGCTCTCTGCGAGGAGGGAGTACTCTGTGTGGGAAGCGAGGAGAACGCCGATTCCTGACAAAAAGTTCCCCATTGCATCCAGTAACACCTCACCATGGTGTCTGCGTTTGTGTTAGGCTGGGCGCTGGCGGCTTGGGGTATGTACTGTATATTCATCCAATTTTGGGTCTCTCAACTGTTGCCGCTGTTGACATGAATATATGTGACTGTCGTTCACTCCCACCTATGTCCATGCCCATGTCCTTATCTCCCACCTACTGCTTCCACTCTGTCTCCTATTAAAGTTCTGGACAAGAGCTTTCTCTCTCTCTCTCTCTCTTTTCTCTCTTTTTTTCTCTCTTTTTTTTCTCTCTCTCTCTTTTCTCTCTCTCTCTTCTCTCTCCCAATTGCTTCTCAATGTCTTTCTTTCTCACCCTTCCTTCTGTTACTATTATTTTAGGGACGATCCATGCAGTGGCAGGAGATTACTGCGTTGACCAGTCGCGAGGCATAGAGTCCTTCTTGGGGGGCTCAGTCACCCTCCCTTGCCATTTTGGGTACAAAAAAATATTGTACCTGTCACTACCGTGACCATTATCTGGAGAGCGGGTAATGTGAATTTTTGTGGAGAAGAAATTTACAACACTACCGGAAATTTTACACACAAGGACTACGAGGGCAGATTATTCATGGTGGGGGACCCTCAACAAGCTCGAGATGGGACCATTACTATAAAGGACTTAACTACAAATGATGGAAAGAGCTACTGCTGCCGTGTCCACATCACCCTCAATGATGGCACCTCCCAGCAGTGACAGAATCTACGTGGTACCAGGTTGAGTGTGAGAGGTAAGAGCAGTCCATAGTCATTTCACCATCCATCAAACTTTTGATGGTGGTTACCATTTGCCCCTTTCTCTCTCAGTACCCATTCACTTGCCCTGTCCTCTGCGCAGATCCTTGTGTCCTTATTTACACTATAGTTTGATGTGGTTTCTACTAGGTGAGGAAGATAGCTCTGTCTCTCCTCTCTGAATATACAGGTGATAGCTCGGTCTCTCCTCTCTCTGTATATACAGATAGATATCTTAGTCGCTCCTCTCTCTGCATATAAAGGTAATAAATACAATAGCTCTGTCTTTCATATTTCTCTGTATATACAGGTGATCAAGAGTTGAGTATCCATCAACCACCCTTCATCCCTGCTCTGGTCGGTGACTCTGTGACAATCCCGTGTGATTACTCCGTCATGGGGGGAATGGAGGTCTCCAATCTGACTGCCGTGGAGTGGACTTTTGGTCCCAATTCTGCATGTGGGAGAGTGATATATAACAGCACTATCAGGTCCACAGCTCAACGTCACACAGGGAGAATTTCCCTAGTGGGGGAAGCGGCAGGAAACAGAACAGCATCGATCCAACTCAAGCAGGTGGAGGCATCGGACAGCGGCTGGTACTGCTGTACAGTTGAAGTTGTGACTCGTGATGGGAAAGTGTATGTAACCAAACGCAATGATGGAACAGAACTTATCGTGAAAGGTATTTATCTACCTCCTAATTACACTGCACCTCCCCCCACAGGGTGACACAGACAGAAGGGAGCTATGAGACTGTCCCTCCCCTGCAGGGTGACACAGTGACACAAACAGAAGGGAGCTATGAGTCTGTCCCTCCCCCAGCAGGGTGACACAGTGACACAGGCAGAAGGGAGCTATGAGTCTGTCCCTCCCCCCGCAGGGTGACACAGTGACACAGACAGAAGGGAGCTATGAGTCTGTCCCTCCCCCGTAGGGTGACACAGTGACACAGACAGAAGGGAGCTATGAGTCTGTCCCTCCCCCCGCAGGGTGACACAGTGACACAGACAGAAGGGAGCTATGAGTCTGTCCCTCCCCCGCAGGGTGACACAGTGACACAGACAGAAGGGAGCTATGAGTCTGTCCCTCCCCCCGCAGGGTGACACAGTGACACAGACAGAAGGGAGCTATGAGCCTGTCCCTTCCCCCACAGTGTGACACAGTGATACAGACACAAGGGAGTTATGAGTCTGTCCCTCCCCTGCAGGGTGACAGTGACACAGACAGAAGGGAGCTATGAGTCTGTCCCTCCCCCCGCAGGTGACACAGTGACACAGACAGAAGGGAGCTATGAGTCTGTCCCTCCCCCTGCAGGGGGGACACAGTGAAACAGACAGAAGGAGCTATGAGACTGTCCCTCCCCCCCGCAGGGTGACACAGTGACACAGACAGAAGGGAGCTATGAGTCTGTCCCTCCTCCCGCAGGGTGACACAGTGACACAGACAGAAGGGAGCTATGAGTCTGTCCCTCCCCCTGCAGGTGGCACAGTGACACAGACAGAAGGGAGCTATGAGTCTGTCCCTACCCCCCAGGGTGACACAGTGGCACAGACAGAAGGGAGCTATGAGTCTGTCCTCCAATCAAATATGTCGGGACAGCAACTCTTCACCAGGACTCTCAAGGCGCTGAGAATAAAGGTGCTTGCGGACTCACCACGGAGCCCACCCTCGGGAGACCCAAGAAGAAGCCCCTGACCCTTCTGGCCTGCCTGACCCTTGTACCCTCTATTTTTGACCATTCCCTTTGCTAACCCACCCAAATAAACACGGACACTTCGGTTGGAGTAAATGCAGAATCTTTTGTTGGGGTCCAAATGGCCCCAACCTTTTATTTGGACCTGGTCAGAAAGTGACCCAGTGACCTTGATTCTGCTCTCTGTCGCTACATGACCTAGTGAGCTCTCCTGGTTCCTAACCCGTGAGGTCCCTCTTAGTACTACACCCCTAAACCCACCACACCTAGCCCTCACCCAGGGGTGCATTTTTGGCCCCCCTCCTATTTCTCCACATTAACCACCTGGGCAAAACTGACAGTCCTCTCCCCTCCAGCTGTGACATAATAACACCACCTACACCTTTACCCTCCCCCTCCAGCTGTGACATACATAATAGCACCACTGACACCTTTACCCATAACCTCTTTTAAATCTCATATTTGTTTTTTTGTTTTAAAATAAAATATAACATGTCAAAATACAATCCAATTACAATTGTGTTGATTTAAAGTACAATTCGAGAGTGCAACATTTGGTACCGTTCTGTTCAATAAAAACTGCTCTCACACACCGTATGAGACTATTGGAGTCTTCTCTCTGCGCTGGTTCCGACCTTCAGCTGGTGCAGCTTTCTTCCAGGGTGATATAGAATAAAGAACACAAGTTCAAATACCAGCGCTCTACGGTTCACAGATGATTTCCAAGTGTCTACACTTATATGGGACATGTGTTAGTTGTATTGTTGTAACACTTATAAACAAAGTTTGTCTGGGTAAGCATGAAGAGATTCTACATATGAAGGGTCACTGATGCTCCCGGAGGCAAACGTGGATAATTGCACCAAGAGGGATTGTCTATAAAATGCCACCAAAGTGGCAGATGTAGGCCCCCTTGTGACATACAGATAACCATCTCCTGGAGTTAGTCTTGAGTAATACCTTTTAAAGAATCTAGAATGAGTGTAATTTGTGTAATCACATCCAATTTACTCACGACCATGCCGTTGGGTATCCGGAGGTAGCGGGCTCCCAGCTGGCAGTCGAATACCGGAAGTGGAATCCCACGTGGGAAGAAATAAGTGGTTCTTCCAGGATGAGTTGCTTTTGGTGGTCGTCCCGACATAACCTTTTTTTGACTTCCCATTCATCAGCGTTGGTCACCTTCTTGAACATGAATTTCTGCACCTGGTGCAGCACTGGAGGCCTCATATCCTTTCCATCTGACTCGGCTTGTGATGGAGCTGGATATTTCAGTCCTTTAGCTGTTAAAACGCCTTCCATGAGTGTAAGATGGGGTTTCTTCACCTGCTGTTGTCTCTGCTTTAGTTTCAGCACGAGATGTTGCTTGTCTATGTGCTTTAGGGTTTTCGCTCTGCTTATACAGGCCGTGTTTGGCCCCCGGGCAATCTGTAAAAGAAGGGTCATTCCCATTGTCCTGCTTCACCTGAGGACTTTGCTTCTGCTGCTCAGATTAATCTCCCATTTAACAGCAAATAAAAATAGCACTGGTGAGAACATTCACGTGTCACACAGTAAACCTAGGAACATCCATGTCTTAAACCTCAAAAGCCTCAGCCATTTCTATCCCATGTATTTCTTCCTGTACTTGGGCTGTTTGCACAGATGTCTCGGGTGTAACTCCCGCATTATTCAGGCTCTCACCTTTCTGGGATTGGGCTGTTTGCAGAGTGTCTGCCTCAGGTGTGGCTGTTAATGCATTCACCTTTCTGCTCCCCTGAGCTGCTTGTAGGGTCCCTGTCTCAGTTGTAGCCATTTGTAGGGTCTCTGTCTCAGGTGCAGCTGTTTGCAGGGTCTCTGTCTGAGGTGTAGCTGTTTGCAGGGTCTCTGTCTCAGGTGTAGCTGTTTGCAGGGTCTCTGTCTCAGGTGCAGCTGTTTGCAGGGTCTCTGTCTCAGGTGCAGCTGTTTGCAGGGTCTCTGTCTCAGGAGCAGCTGTATGCAGGATGTCTGTCTCAGGTGTAGCTGTATGCAGGACGTCTGTCTCAGGTGTAGCTGTATGCAGGGTCTCTGTCTTCATTGCAGCTGTGTGCAGGGTCTCTGTCTCAGGTGCAGCTGTTTGCAGGGTCTCTGTCTCAGGTACAGCTGTATGCAGGGTCTCTGTCTCAGGTACAGCTGTATGAAGGATCTCTGTCTCAGATGCAGCTGTATGCAGGGTCTCTGTCTCAGGTACAGCTGTATGCAGGGTCTCTGTCTCAGGTACAGCTGTATGCAGGGTCTCTGTCTCAGGTACAGCTGTATGAAGGATCTCTGTCTCAGATGCAGCTGTATGCAGGGTCTCTGTCTCAGGTACAGCTGTATGCAGGGTCTCTGTCTCAGGTACAGCTGTATGCAGGGTCTCTGTCTCAGGTACAGCTGTATGAAGGATCTCTGTCTCAGATGCAGCTGTATGCAGGGTCTCTGTCTGTGAGAATTCGCCATCCTGGCGTGCAAAGACCGCCTCCTCACCTCGCAGGCCCTTCTGCAGCAGACACTCAAGTTGCGCAACCTCCTGGTCCTGTGATGCGCGCGCATCCTGAACAATCTGTTCATGCTGCCACGGACCCTGATCCCGCCCCTCACCCTGTCACACGTCGTTGACGCTCCTCCAGCCTCCCTGCTGATGCCCGAGTCAGGCCACGCCCCTCGACCTCCGTGACGCAAGCGGGGTCGGCGCGCGACGGGTCCCGCCTCCTCTGCTCCCAGGAATCGGCGTGGGAGTGACGCGTTACCCAGACTCCGCCCCCTGGCCTCTGTGACACACGCGGGACGGCGCGCCAAGAACGTCTACACTCAAATCTGATTAGGCTGTTTTCCTAGGGCACACCTGTGTGCACCAGCAGCCAATACTCTTCCACTTCCTGGTTCCGCCCCGGCAGGCTTTTGGAGGCTCCTCCTATTTATACCTTCAGTCTGCAGTCAGTCGTTGCTGAGCATAGTCATTGTGACGCCGTGCCTTGCCACATCTAGTTCCTGAACCTTGCCTTGCCTTACCTTGCATGCAGTTTAACCTCACGTTGCCTGACCCTGCTAGTACCATGGACTCCACTTCTCTCTACTCCTGATCCAGCTCGTCTGACTACTCTCCTGGCTCCAGCCCTGACCTCTGGCTAAGTCCTCCCACGATTCGACTTTCTCCAATCCTGAACCTGGCTACACACAACGATCTGTAACTCTCCAATCCGGAACCTGGCAAGTACCATTACTATTCTACTATTCGTAATCCTGGCCTGGCCTGAACGACTACTCTACACTCTAGCCTCGTGGCTGTGGGTCAGCGTTACTCAATTCCCTGCCTCAGCACCTCGGTCGCGCTTTGTTTGTGGTGAGATACGCGTTACACTGTCTCAGGTGCAGCTGTTTGCAGGGTCTCTTTCTCAGGTACAGCTGTTTGCAGGGTCTCTGTGTCAGGTGTAGCTGCAGTTGCCTGTGCATTAGTGTGTATGTCCTTACTAATATGTGGGATAACAATTTCTGTCACTACCAGTCTCCTTCTCTCATGCTCTGCCTGCCTTTTACTCCTGGTTCATTAGACCTTGAGCTGGTTTAAACCGCAATTCTCTTACCCTTCTGGTTCTGAGCCTGACTTTCAGTATTCTCCATTTCAGCTTCTTTCTGTCCAACGTTCTCATTCATCTCTTTTTCCACATTTTCTCATTCTTTCGTCTGCATTTTTGTACAAGGAAAACTTCCTTATCCGCACGTTCCTTAGTATTGAGAGCAGCATGAGACCTGGTTCCAACTCCTCTCCCTCCTCCAGGTCTGCAGCCATCTTGGCTCACAGCTCCTCCCCTTCCCGTGTGTGAGGGGGAGGCTGGCACTGCTGCTGCCCGCGCTGTACCTGTGCTGTGTATACATGCTGTAGTAGTGTGTGTGAGGGGGAGGCTGGCACTGCCCGCGCTATACTGTGCTGTGTATACATGGTGTAGTAGTGTGTGAGGGGGAGGCTGGCACTGCCGCTGCCCGCGCTGTACATGTGCTGTGTATACATGGTGTAGTAGTGTGTGTGAGGGGGAGGCTGGCACTGCCGCTGCCCACGCTGTACCTGTGCTGTGTATACATGGTGTAGTAGTGTGTGTGAGGGGGAGGCTGGCACTGCCGCTGCCCACGCTGTACCTGTGCTGTGTATACATGGTGTAGTAGTGTGAGTGAGGGGGAGGCTGGCACTGCTACTGCCGCGCTGTACCTGTGCTGTGTATACATGGTGTAGTAGTGTGTGTGAGGGGGATGCTGGCACTGCCGCTGCCCGTGCTGTACCTGTGCTGTGTATACATGGTGTAGTAGTGTGTGAGGGGGAGGCTGGCACTGCCCGCGCTGTACCTGTGCTGTGTATACATGGTGTAGTAGTGTGTGTGAGGGGGAGACTGCACTGCCCGCGCTGTACCTGTGCTGTGTAAACATGGTGTAGTAGTGTGTGTGAGGGGGAGGCTGGCACTGCCGCTGCCTGCGCTGTACCTGTGCTGTGTATACATGGTGTAGAAGTGTGTGTGAGGGGGAGGCTGGCACTGCCGCTGCCTGTGCTGTACCTGTGCTGTGTATACATGGTGTAGTAGTGTGTGTGAGGGGGAGGCTGGCACTACTTCTTCCCGCGCTGTACCTGTGCTGTGTATACATGGTGTAGTAGTGTGTGTGAGGGGGAGGCTGGCACTGCCGCTGCCTGCGCTGTACCTGTGCTGTGTATACATGGTGTAGTAGTGTGTGTGAGAGGGAGGCTGGCACTGCCGCTGCTGCGCTGTACCTGTGCTGTATATACATGGTGTAGTAGTGTGTGTGAGGGGGAGACTGCCGCTGCCCGCGCTGTACCTGTGCTGTGTGTACATGGCATGGTGTAGTAGTGTCTCTCAGCACCTCATTGATGCCTTTTCAGGTATTTTAGACTCTTATCCCCCTCTCCCCCATTTCTCCCTCTTTACTCCACTTTCCCTCACTTCTCTCCATCTCCTCTCACTCCATCCACTCTCTCCCATCTCCTCTCACCCATCTCCATCTCCCATCTCCCATCTCCATCTCCCATCTCCCATCTCCATCTCCCATCTCCCACATCTCCCATCTCCCATCTCCCATCTCCATCTCCCATCTCCCATCTCCCATCTCCCATCTCCATCTCCCTTCATCTCCATCTCCCATCTCCCATCTCCCCTCATAATAATAATAATAATAATAATAATAATAGCATGTTCTTGTATAGCGCTGCTAGTTTTACATAGCGCTTTACAGAGACATTTTGCAGGCACAGGTCCCTGACCTGTAGAGCTTACACTCTATGTGGTTGGTGCCTGAGGCACAGGGAGATAAAGTGACTGCCAAAGGTCACAAGAAGCCAACACCGGGAATTGAACCAGGTTCCCCTGCTTCAAACTCAATGCCAGTCAGTGTCTTTACTCACCGAGCCGCTCCTTCTCTCCATCCTTTCTTTCCCTTTCTTCTCTCCCTCTCTTCTCCCCCTCTCCATTCTTCTCTCTCTTTTTCACCCTCTCCATCCTTTCTCTCTCCACAACCGCTTTACCTCACTTCTCTCTCCTCTCACTCCATCCACAGTCCCTCTCTCCCTTTTCTCTCTCTTCTCCCCCTCTCCTTTGGTTCTCTCTCTACTCCCCTTTTCCCTCAACTCACTCCCTCTCCTCTCACTCCGCCTACTCTCCATTTTTCCTTTCTTCTCCCCTTCTCTCTGATTTCTCTCTACCCTCTACCCATCTCCCTCCTTTCTCTCTTTATTCTCCTTCTCCCGCCTTTCTCCTTCTCCTTCCTTTCCCCTTCTTCCGCTTTTCTTTCTCGCCCCCTCTCCCTACTTTCTCTTTTCCCTCTCTCCCTTTTTTCTCTCTTCCCTCTCTCCCTTCTTTCTCCATTAACCTCTCTCTTCTCCCCCCTCCATCCTTTCTCTCTCACCCCCTTTCCCTCCTTTTCACTCTACTCCTATCCCTCACCTTTCTCTCCTCTCCCTCCATCCACTCTCGCTTCTCTTCCTCCTTTTCTCTCCCTCCTTTATCCTATCTACCCATGCCCCTTCTCTCCTCTAAGCTGTACATTATAAGGTCCCTTTAGCAGAGCCTGCACAACTGCATTACCCTTCTTGCACATCTGGCTATGAGAAAG